>NW_022145609.1:12250708-12724128 GCF_000002235.5 Strongylocentrotus purpuratus
GAACAGGAGGCTTTGTTTGCGAGAGTGCAAAAATCGACTTGCGCCAAAGTTGCTTATGTGATGTTGAATAAAACACTTGGGATTCGGGTAATAATTCGGTCTTTGCAGATCCAAATAACATCCCTAACAAATTTAATCATGCCACACATATCAAATATCAAACATCAAACAACATGTGTGCGTGTGTGTGTGTGACTTTGCTTCTGCAAAAAGCATAGCAATGCGTTTCATTCGATACATTTAATCCATTCTCTCACTCCACTAATATCAACATAATACATACTGTAGGCATCACTCTGGCGCAAGTCGATTTTTGCACTCTCGCAAACAATGCCTCCTGTTCATCCAAGCGTGAACACATTCCACACAAAAATGATACCAAATGATATGGGATAAAACACTCTTTCATAAGATGTATAATAATTTACTGTTCATTGATGATTTTTAAAATAATTAGCAATTTACTAGGTGTAAACTTTTTTTTGACTCACACGGTATAAATATATAGGTACATATTATTGCTCGACGCTATAACCTTGAGCTACATCTATACAAATAATGTAATGTTGTAAAGACGTGTTGATTCCAGTATTTTGGGTTTAATGTGATCACAGATCTTCGGAACCAAATTTTATAGGATGGGTATTTTTACGTCTCTAACAACCGAAGCATATGTTTCCCTCATGTGCCCCGCCCCCGATATCGAATCCCGACGCTGATGTTGTTGTTTTCTTAGTTATTTTATAGCTATACTAACGTCAATGTAAGTCAGCACAGTAATTCAAAGATGGACATACATCAGTAGGCATATGTGTATATTCAAATTTTCCAAAGTTATGAGGTAGGAACTTATGAAGACGTTCAATTTCAGACAAAAACAACAGTTACCCAGTTTGATTCTTTTCGAAATGGCGACTGTATATGTCATATTTCGATCTAATCCATCTATTGAAAAGCATGACAGCTGTTTTATATTCCAATGACATATTTCCTTTCAGTTGTGGATAAAGAGAATTTTGAACGTGCATAAAATACTCCCCTTCTCCTGGGCATTTCAATAGGCTATTGTAGTACTGGAACCACATTTAATGCATGCGTCTTTGTGAAGTGCATCGATACGAATTATTTCATCCATCTATTACGAATAATTGTATCTCAATGCGATTAAGATACATAAGTTGTTGCTAGGTAGGACATATATTATGGATTGCCATATGAAGTTAAGGGAGCATTTGCAAGTCTAAACTAAGACATTTTCTTCATTTTAAGCAATTGATATTAGTTTCTACTAATGAATTATCTTGCAGAATATTGAAACAGAATACATTTTTTTTTACAATAACGCTGCAAGAAAACATTTGTGTTTGCTTTTTAAGTGTACGTGACGGAATGTGGGCTCGTCAAAATAAATGGCGCATTTCACTTGAGTCAACAGACCACAATAACTGAAATAAAATTAATTCTTAGCGCGATTATAAAGGCACGGCAATAAATCGCATTCTCTATTATGCAGGCGAGGTCGGAAGAGAGACCCAGTCAAACCAACGAGACCGACATTAGACCGACAACAGAACCGAAAAGGAGCCGTAAGAGTTCATTATTCCTCGGCGATCATATCAAATAGCTATGATTATATCTGAGATGGCCAGATACTATAAATCAATAACCATTTTCAATACAGTCAATAACCATTTTCGATACAATCAATAACCAATTTCAATAGGATCAGCCTAAACATTTTATGTGTGAAAACAAGTCATTTGTCATACGTGATATCATAAAGATGTCAGGCTCGGTATTAAAGAGAAGGTTGAGTTTTGGGAAGAAGTGAAAAACAAATTATGATATGTAACAAGGGGCGGCGATCCCGGGGGGGGGGGGGGCGGGGGGGACACGTCCCCCCCCCTCAATTTTTTTAGTGGGGATCGTCGCCCCTGAAAATTTGAAAAAGTGCGAACAAAAGAATGCATAGCAAATACTGACTAAAGGCTGCAACACACTTTTAGGCTCTGGAGGGCCCAAGAGTGCAGCGTTTAGACAAATAAAAATGCAAAAAACTTCTCACTCGGGAGCTACGCTCCCTCGCATAATGTCATTCAATAATGTACAAAATTAGTAAATACCGAGAAAAGTGAAGTGTGAAAAAAGTATATTGCTTGTTTTTACACTATAGTTTTGCTAAGGAATGTAATTTTTTTAATACAAAAAAACTTAAAAAACCTGTGAGGGGGTAGTCACTTCCGTCACCATCACACCTCTTGTTCCTATGCTCCCTCGCAGTTGCGTACTGATTGGGGGGGGGGGGAGCAGTTCCCCATCCCCCCGAAAAATGCAAATTGGATTATTTCTAATTTGATACCAGTGATTTACAAATGTTGCTGAAATGGCATGATTTTTCCCTGAGCTTCCGGGGGCTCTCCAAGGGCCCTAAGGCGGGCCCCTGGTTACTCATCTGACCGTAATTTAATGCCTTAAACACCTGAACTTCCAGGGGCTGTGCCCCATGGACCTCACCAGGGTCCTAAGGAGGACCCCTGGATGCTCATCTGACCGTTATCAACTGCCTAAAACCCATGAAATTCCGGGGGCTGTGCCCCCTGGACCCCACCAAGGGCCTTATAGCGGCCCCTGGATGCTCATCTGATCGTAATTTAATGCCTAAAGCCTCTGAGCTTCTTGGGGCTCCGCACCCTGGACCCCACTCCAATAAGTGACCTGCATGCCAGTCTCATAAATGAGGTATAAAAATATGCTCAACTGACGGTAATTAAGTGCCTAAAACCCCTGAGCTTTCGGGGTCTCCGCTCTTTGATGCTCATCTGACCATAAATTTAATGCCTAAAACCCCGGAGCTTCATGGGGCTCCGCCCCTTGACCCCCGCTGGGTCTTTGCCCCTGGACCCCACCTCAATTTTCCTCCATTTGCTTCGCTTACTTTGCTCTAGCGTTAATACTTTAGCCCCCCCCCCTCCACTTTGACAAACGTTCCGCGGGGCCTGCATGTAACATGTAAGAGTGGTGGTGATGCAGATTTGTTTCTGCCCCCCCCCCCCCAAACAATTTTTGCTCATTACGCCACTGCTCCCTCGTCCCTCGCATTTTGTCCCCCGGTCATTAAAAGATATCGCCGCCCCTGTATGTAACGTCAGCATACAAATCGGGACGGATGTTATGCCACATTTTCGTGTAGTCCCATATACATCTTTTTGTGTACAGTGCTTGTAACTTTACCAAGACTGGCCAAAATTTCTTATCATTTCTTAACATCAAAATATTACTTTTACATAATTAGTATTAACATAGTACAATATTGACAGTAACAACAAAAATAGGAATTAGGTTGCTGTATAAAAGGGTTTGTCTGGACAGCCACCAGAAACAGTAAAACTAGTATAGGAATCATACAAAATAATATATGGTATTTGAATAAACAATAACATAAAACAACAACAAAACAAAACAAAACAAAGTAGAACATAAGCAAAAACAAAAACATAGATGTAGACCGCACAACCCTAAACAAATTGCACTGTGGAGTAAGTGAGTGTTTTTACAATGTAAGATTATTGGAAATAAGATATTTTTTAAGCTTTATTTTAACTGAGTTCAAACTATTAATAGATGTAATATCTGACGGTAAAGAATTCCATACAGAAGGTGCTTTATGTCTAAAAGAGTGTAATTCATAATGTTTTAATGATTCCAGAACCTTGCAATACACCCCAATACTTATAAGCTAGATTATCAACCTTTTCTGATCGATTCCACAACGTTTCTTTCACAATGCAATCGCATGACCAGAACTCAACTTTATCTTTACACGAACATTGGCATACAAATCCGTCCCGATTTGTAGGATGTTACATGCCATTTTTCGAATTTTAAAGCATTTAAATGCCATGCCATGCTTTTTCAGGGAACATTTTTTCTCTGATGTTCTTCCACACTTACAAAATACAATGATAACGCTTTAATACAAATTATTGTTCACCTCTTCCCATAACTCAACCTTCTCTTTAAGTTTCAAAAAGTAGACTTTATTGACCTGTAATATAATAACTATAATATGATTACAAGTTGTGTTTTATACCCTTTAGAACCAGAGTGAAAAGACTGGTTGTTTACTATATCACTTTTACAAATTTATACGTAGCAGGTTCTTTGGAAAAAACATGCCAAGAAAGACAACTTGTAGTTTTTTGTACGATTAAAGTTGTACAGGCGGATATTCCACCCTCTCATACAAAATAGCGTGCAAAGAGCAACAACGTGAAAATGGAAAAACACCTCAGGCCTGGGCCTGAGACACCTACTTGCGTTTTGTGAGAGGCTGCACCGCTGCAGTATCCGGGCCAGCTATTAATACTTTTTCGATTGAGTAAGTTTTGAAGAAGAACAAAACCGAGTACTCACTCTCCAATCGTATTGGTAATTGGGGAATTTGGAATGTCATCAAATATATTTTTTCCTTTTAACACAATAATTGTTTTGCACTCACTTCAGGCCCGACTAAATTATACTTTTTCGTAAGGCAACAGACAAGTTATTTTGTCATATAACTGATTAACATTTAAAGATTTCCTACACTAGTGCCTGGCCGTGCGGGTCCCATATTTGATCAGTTTTAGAAAGGTTGTAGTTGACATGATTAAAAACAAAATTGGTTGGCTTGCACATATCTGTATAACTGTGTAAAAGGTTAAACAAAAATAAAAGAGTATTCGAGTATTCCACAAAGTGTTTCTTACGGTATTATTGCACCTGAAATTGCATCATGTGCATTATAAGTTCCAAACGCTTTCTTTAATACAAATACACAAAAAGAGTTCCAAAAGCTTGAATGCATACTATTTTACAAGATGTAATAAAACAATATAAATAATTCTAATGATACACTTATTCAAATTTATGCAAATGCATGATCATTTTTGCGTTCTTTCTGCCTACAAAATAGTTTTCTTCTGCATTACGTTTTGTTGCTGTTAAGATTATATTTTAATATTGTTGTTATCAATCAGAATTAAATATATAAATACATTTGTACAATGAGAGTTGAAATAGTTGTACAATGATGATAGAAGAAGCGATAAAAATTGCAACTGATCTCCCATTCTTTTCACCCTTTTCTTTTCTTCTCCCTCTTTTTTGTTCCCTTTTAGCTCTCCTCTTTTCCTTTTCCTTCCTTTTCTCTTTTTGTTTTGGCGGGGTGGGGGGGGGGGGAGGCAAGGGTCTTTTAGCCCTCTCCCGATCCACAACTTGTTGGCGAGAAAATCGCAACTGATATCCCCTTCATTTCTTTTCTTCATTCTCTTTTTTACCTTCCCTTTATCTCCTCTTTTCCCTTTCTCTTTCCTTCCTTCTCTCGTTTTTTTTTTGCTGGGGGGGGGGAAGCATCAGCCTGGGAGGCAAGGCCCTTCCGGGCCCCCGATCTTTTCCCCCTTTTCTTTTCGTCTTCCTCTTCTTTCTTTCCCTTTCTCTCTCCTCTTTCCCATTCACTTCTTTTCCATTTCTCTCTCTCTCTCTCTCTATTTTGCGGGGGGGGGGGGCAAGGCCCTCAATATAATCTGAACATATTATATAATCTTCTTGGCTTGTTTACTTCTCACTCAGATAATTTGGGGTGGGCAAGAAAACACCTCAAAATCAGATTATCAAATTTTTCTATCTATTTATTTTTCTACAAAGGAGAACAACAATCAATATTATGGTTTAACACAAATAATTGAGTGCAAATATCAAAATTACAATAAACAGAAGTAACAAAAATGTCCGTGCTACGACATACCTCTCCGGTAATATGACACAGAGTTGACAATCAAATACATTTCCCTTATTCAATTTACAATCCTAATATTCAGCGTGGAAAAAATTATAATAATTGCCATGTTATAAAAATAACATACCCTCCCACCTCCATCCCCTCCAGAAAAATAATTATACTCAACCTTAGTTAAGAGGGGCTACTCCATCCGATCTGTTCATGCAGTGTGGGTTTGCTAAACTACGAATTGTAATGTAGGCTAATTGTAGGCTTTACAGAGGAGTATTTCAGGGGAGTGAGGTCATGCGCGTACGCATGGGGGTGGGGTGTTTTGGGGGTTAAACACCCCCCTTTGCACTGTCAAAAGAAGAAAAAACGGAGTATGGAGGGAAGAGAGAGAGAGAGAGAGAGAAGGAGAGAGAGAGAGAGAGAGAGAGATTCCCGGAATTCCCGCTGAACAAGTTGAAATGCAAAAATTCACATTTTTAAAAGAAAATGTTAAATTGGTTGGAAAAGAGGTTCCAAAGGATATCTGAATAAATAAATAAGCGTGATAATAAGTATTAACAAAAAGAATAACAATAAGTAATGTCATGACTGCGCGCAAAGCTATTCCGCGTTTGCACATACGAATATGGGCCCAATGACCTATGTCTTTGCGTGGGCCGGGTTCATCGATATAATTCATATACCTTCCTTTAGAGTGGGGGGGGGGGGGGGGGGTGGGGCGTTAACTTCTGGGAAGGGTCAGGACATTTTTCAATTTTGTTTTTAACCGATTTGTAATTACACAAAGATTAATCAGTATTAATATTTGGAAAATTGTGATTTACTGCTGTGTTTTCTTTACATTTTTTTTTTAAAGCATAAGAGGGTAACGATGGTGGGCCGCCATGAAAACATATTATGTAGCTAAAAACTAGACTTTGCGCAGTATTAGGATGAATTGTTTTGAAGGGGTCTCTTATTAAATAGTGTAATTTTACATGTTTTTATCTTATACTACTTTGATCGAATTTCTCAATTAGATTATTTGAACTTTCTGACCCCTCCCAGAACTTAACCCTCCCTTTCAGTAACCAAAAAGAGCAATTTTGGCTCTAGAAGGGCACTTTTGCCCCCTTGATAATGGATATTTCGACCTTTACAGGGCAACTTGAAATACTGCAATATTGGCTTTAAAGGGGGAACTTTGCTAGAACTGAAAAATAATTGTTCGACCATGATGGGGCACTTTATATAACCACATTGGGCAAATTCGGCTCTAGAAGGACACGCTTGCCTCTTGAAAAAGATTTTCCTTTTCCCTTGACGGGGAAACTTTTGCATTGAACTAATGAGATATTGGCTCGATAAGGGTTCTGAGAATTGTTCGACCATGACGCACTCTATGTAACTAAGTAGGAAAGTATCTGCTCTAAAAGTGCAATTTCGTTCCCTTGAGGGTAAAAATGCCTGTTTCCCCTATGGAACACTGGAGGTAACCAAATTCATTCATAATATTGTCTATGTTCACACTCATAACATGTCAAATGAATCATAAACAATTGACGCAGTGGAAACAAAAACACAATTATAGAGCCATGCCTTGCTTGACAGCGATGGATACTAATTTTTTAAATGGTACTTAACCCTTCGAAAAGGACAATTTTGCCTCCTTAAATAAAATAGAATTTCGCTCCCGACTGGCCACTTTAAGTAACGGAATATGGCAATTTTGGCTCTAGAAGGGCACTTTTGCGCCCCTGAAAAATGAAAATTTCGCCCTCAAAAGTAGGAATTTGATCTGGTCTAGAAAAGTACTTTCAACCCTTGAGTGTAAAATTGCATCTTGCCAGAACGGAACACTTCAGGTAACCAAATTCATTCATTATTGTCCATGTTCACACTCATAACATGTAATATGAATCGTTAACAATTTCACGCAGTGGAAACAAAAGTGTGACAATTAGGTTATATTGCTCTTTAGGTGCCAGCACCTGGGTCGGTCGGTAGATTTTTTGTTCTTGCTTTTTCTCCTCTTTGGGCTGATATTTTTCAGTTTTGAATGCTTAAAAATATATTTTTGGATTCATTAAACATTTTTTTTCTCAAAAACTTTAGCAAAAAGCCAGCCGTAGATTTTAAGATTTTTGTGTCGGTCGCAATGGGCAAATTCTCCCACGCCGGGTAACAAGTCATCAAATTTCAAACACCCCCCTTTTAAAAATTCCGCGTACGCCACTGAATGGGGTAGTACCCTTGCCCTCCTTTTTTGATAAACTGTATGTCCTACATATTGACCCCTCAATAGATTAAGACTTAATTCGTTCGCCTGCACCCTTCCACTTCGCATTAATAAAGCCTGAACCTTTTTGGGACTACAGCAAATATTCAAATATAATAAAAGATGAAAAAAGTATTAAAATGATAAATTTAACCTTCCTCAATTGCGATCAACCCAAACCAATCCCCCCTAATCCACACAACATCTATCATATGAAGTCCCACTGGAAAAGCTTAGTATGGGTATAAGGTTATGTAATATCACCCTCTATGTTAATAAATGTCCCTCCACCTCCCCCTCCCCAATCTTGATCATGGACTGGCATGGCATCGCTGGCTGCTGCATAGGAGGCAATCAAGGTTGAACAAAAGATGGAGGCCTCAGGGCCTATAAAACGAATGGCCCATATAACAATTATTTATTCTTGTAATACGATTTGTGTAAGTCAGTTCTAAGCTTACCCGTTCGAACGCTTTCTACTCAGCACACGTATTCAATGATAACCATGGCAATAACAATTCCTTGTTTCGTGCCCTCCTCAGTTTCAAGAATTGTTCGGGTCCACTTTAGTCTTTGCTGCTGTGTGCGCAACGTAATAGTCACTTCAAAATAATTTAAAATAAGATACTGAAACGGACAATCGCTTATAACTGCAACTATTCCAATAGTTGATGATTGTGGTCCAAATCTGTCATCCTACATGCAGAAGCCTGTTTTGTAGTGAAGTGTTTGGATTTTTACTGGTCCTATATATGCATGCTCGTGGAATGTTATTGTTCTCGTCATACCATGCTCTGGGGATTATCAAATCTGCTTCCCCTATGACAAGCTCCTGATGATATATAGCCCGTTGACACGCTGTGATAGTTACTCAATTTCTTTCTATAAACGTAATGTTATCACAGCTTTGAGTAAAATATGCATATTGATATTCCGTACCAGACAACCATGCAGACGTGGTGCTCCTGGGGGAGTGCAGAGGGCACAGTGCCCCCACCCACACACACACACTTTTCCAAGTACCTCAAAAGTGCCCCTTTATACATAGGAAAATTGTCCCCTTTACTTTGACAGTTGCCACTGTTTTCTTTCTAAGAAGGGCCCCTTCCCCTTCTTGTAACTACCCTTTTTTTTCCCTCTGATAAGTGCCCCTTTTACTTTGACACGTGCCCCTTTTCCATTCCAATAAATGCCCCTTTATATAAGTGCCCTTTTTCATCTCTGGTGAGCCCCCATTTCCTGTGCGAGAATTGTGAGACCTGTCTGCACTAGTTTGGCCAGGAGGGATTAGACCTCCAAGGGGGTCACTGACAGGTGGTATCTCATCAACTCAGCTCTCAATTAACATTAGAAAAGGGGGATCATGGTGGAACAACAGGCACCGCTTAGGCATTGTTTCTATATAGAGGGAGCAAGTAGCTACAAGTAGTGCAGTGGGGCTTTAAAATGAATATTTAGACCACTACACCCAACTGCAACGTATAAGCAGTATCTTGGACCATGCAAAGAGTATGGTGGCCCTGAAGGGACATCGCATATAGACGCAATCGCCAATTATTCGCGACGAAATTGGCGACGAAATTCACGATATCGTCAATTTCGTCGTGAATAATTGGCGATAAAATTCACGACAAAGTTCACGCCTGGCTGATTTCGTCGCCAATTACATAGCCTATATACATTTCCTGGCTTGAGCGGTAAGCAAACGAGCTCTTGAACTTCTGAAGATACGATTATTACGAGACTTTTTCACCATGATTCCTGTGAAAATGGTAGGTTTTAATTTAAATTATGCTCTATTTGTATTTTATCTTTGAAAAGATAGGAATAAGGCCTTTTAGTTTTAAGTAGATATTCATTGAATTTAATAACTAATTTTATGTTCATTATTGCAAAGTTGAAATTTTGATTCGACAAGGTTTTCAAAATTCAATGCTTGGAAACATTCGAAGTAATGATTATTATAAATTACAAAACGCTTAAATACAGCCCCGGCATAGCACCTGAAGAGCTCTCCGAATGCTGCTGAGATGTGTGAGATCACAGTATGGACATGATTTGCACAAGCAGACGATGTCCCATGACATCTCACACATTTTCAGTGCCTGTGTTTTCATCTTCTCTTGAGTTTTTTCTCTTACTTCACTACCGTCAGGCTAAATGTATAATCTATTGCCTCCCTCTAACCCCCGCGCATGGTTTTATTTTGATGGCAAATGCAGCGATACAAAAATATAGGAATCTGTCGCTTGTAAACAAAATAAGACGCCATTGTATATTCAGCTGCACACACCGCTGTATGTTCGGCGTTCCAAGAGGGAACAAATGCCGTCCTTAGTATCATTCCGGGGGGTTTTCAATTTGAAAGTCTGGTTTCTTTGATTGTTAATTAACCCCTATACTGTGTAGTTACAAGCAAAAGATTTTAGTTTTCAGAATCGGGTCATATCCCCTTTTGAATGGTTTGACATGCCATTACATTTATATACACTAAACTCATTATAATTTGACAAATAATAGCTTTGCAATTATGTTCATTCTTTATGGGATGTCGTCTGCTTGGGCAGTATTGGTCCATATAGTGACGTCATTAAAACATCGTTATTTTTCCGGCGAATCTCTCGTATATCCCAGCTGCTATGGACAGGGGTGGTTGTATTTGTATTTGTATAAATCACCCGATATGTAGCTGACCTAAAACTTGTACGATGGCCATCTGTTAGCTTACCAGTTTCTAGTGATACATTAGTTGACATATTTGTGATTTTCTTTGAATTTCACCTTTAAAGGTATTACCAAGTTTGGGTATGGGGTCATGAATTTGGTTCAAATGAACATATTGGAAGCATATACTATCCTACAATATTCGGTGATCGTTGTCGCAATTGAAATCGAGTCTAAAGTTATGAAATTATAAATAATTAACTTTTTATGTTGTATAGCTCCCTCTTAAGGTCAATATATTAATTAAGCTATAAAACAATGTTTCTTGACTAAAATCGACCAATTAGCTATTCCGGTTTGGAAATTATATATCACAACTACATATTCTAAGATTTTCATGGTCGCAGTTACCATTGTACGGCCGTAGGCGCTATTTGAAATTTATCAAAATTTACCGGGAGCACCGGTAAATTTTTATATTCAATTTTTCTCGAAAACAGAAATGTTTTAGGGGCTAAATTGTATAGTGCTTATAATACATCCACATGGGCATCCAAATATATCAAAATTGTAAAGAATCACTATCCACCCAATTTTCAAATTTCCCCCAAACTTTGTATTACCTTAAAGGGTAATTGTAGAACGGACAAATTACCCGGTATGCAATTAATGGTCTAGATGCACTTAATGCATTGTCCCAAACATTCATTTCCATGTTGTAATATCTATTGTAATAGCATGCATCGTCAGAATCTTTGCTATTCTTTTCCACATCGTCTACTTTTGTTTCTTCGACATCGTCAGAAACTTGGCTCTTCTTTTCCACATCGTCAGAAACTTTACCTTCGTCGTCATCGACATAATCGACCCTCGTTTCTTTGACATCGTCGGTTCATCATCATCGCATTTGCCAAGTTTGATGATAATGTGGTGTAATTTGAAAAGCGGCAGTCTTTCGCTATTTAAATAGACTACCTTTTACATTGTTAACATGCGACTGTTATCGGAATATTTCCCGGCTAGATTTTAGCACGGATTTGAATAAACGCTCATAGTTTAAATAATATATCTTGTTTCCACTGTTTTTTAAAAACTATAACTGTCTGGTCCCTCGTGAATCACAGAAAGAAAAGGAAGAATTAAATTAGGAATTATTTTGGATGTTGACCAAGTTATGATCATCGATCATGATCATTCAACTCCTAATCAGGCTCCTAATCCAGTTCTTGCCAAAACTCTTTATGCAGCAACATCATTTAGAAAAGCCACAAACATGCTATGAAGCACTCATTTTGTATGGTAATTTGATCCAATTATTTGATCAAGACTTAAGGAAATTCTTTGTGTCACGTTTTGTTTAATTGTGTTTGTTACAAGGACACATCTGTAGAATGTCTGAATTTATTTTACACTGTATCAGGATTGCAGTAACTTCTTCTTGTTGGGAGGGCCACCGCCTTCTGCAGTCTTAATAAATGCATATTCCACATTCTTACTCTTTCTCTGCACCTTCTTTCCTTGCCCTCTTCCTCCTCTGATTCTTTCTTTTCTTCTCTGTTCCCCCTTCTTTTTATTCTCTCTCTCTCTTCTTCTTCTCTTTACTTTTCTGCCCCTCTTATTCTCTCCTACTCTTTTTCCTCCCAATGCTCCTCTCTCCTTCTGCTTCCTATCATTCCTCACGTTCCTGTTTATTTGTAGGTTTAATTCATCGTTTATACTTGTTCAACAGCTTTTGTATGAATGTAGAGTTCAGATAAAATTATTTTGGTTTCTATATGATGTTACTTACACAAAATAATAATAATATGAATTTATAACGCGCACGTATCCGAAACAAGGCGCGACAAAAATGAATATGCAGTTTACACAAAACAGTTCAACAGATAATATTTCTACACGTAATTTCACATCAGTCACAAATATCGTTTCTAAATTCTATTTATTCATTTCGAATTCATGTAACATCGTCTGTTTGGAGCCACAATGGCATTAATCTATATTACTTTGACATGGAGTTAGCGCCCTTGTGACCCCAAACCACGGGCGTAAATCTGCAATTGATACCTATTGTTCAGGGGGGGGGGGTGATCTATTCATTCATCCCCCCTGAACAATAGGTATTACGTAAGGATTTACGCCCATGCCCCAAACAGATGATATGTTAAACGTGTCCTTTAATAATTTTCTACATTATGAATAATATGAAGTATTAGCCCTGCATTGTTAATAATAAAACATGACCTGGGCTTTTTCTCTTTTCTACTTCTATATACTTTTTCTTTTTGTAGTATCTATACAAATGTATATACTATTACTTCCTTTGTTAATAAAGTGCTATTAGAACAAAAACTGCTGCAAAATTTAAGAAACAGATATTGAGGTTTTCTGCGTACAACAATAAACCCAAATAGGGCATTCTTCTGTCATCAATATGCATCTTCAAACACATTTTTTTTGAAAATCCTTGCAGAAGTGTGTATTAAATGACATCCCCTTTCATGTATGTTATTGTACAATTCAGTTAATTTTTGCCACTGATTACACTTAAACGTGTAGTATTTTTTGACACATGAAGTAATAACCAATACCAAACATGATCTTGGTAAAATTAGTTAAGTTATTTTAATATAAAATGTATAAACAAGTATGAGCATAGGAAAATAGATCTGTCTAAATGCACCGTTTTCATGATAATACAACTGAATAGTTAATACACTCAGCTTTTTTAATAGATTTTCAAGAACATTAAAAATGTACTTAATAACGCCCATGCATTCAGTGTGAAAGACAAAACAGTAGAACAAGTACATATTAATTACATAATTGGCGGTAATGCTTCTTTGGGAATGGAAATTTGTAAACATATGAGTACACTGTCGCTCATATAGTTGGAATATTTTAGTTTTACCCCAATTCATGGAATTATTAAAAAAAATTAAATTATTCCTAATAGATCTAGATAATAGTATACATTCTCAGATTGTATTGAATAATAATTAGCCGAAGTGTGTTTTGCGTGACTGCTTAATCATGCTTATCAACTAGGGGACCTACGCCCTTAAGTCATAAATGACAGTAATGAGGATTAATGCCCCACAAAAGGGCACTAATATAGCACATCGACACGGTTTTGATCCTGGGGCCGGGGCCTCACAGTCACGAGGCTATTGCTTTGTCACTGAACCATGACTGTACGCAGCTTGGGTTAGGGTAGGGGGCAGTTTCCATAAATAAAAAAACACAAAGAAAATGAAATAAATTTTCAATAATTTATTGCATTTTACCCCGGTCCCCAACATGAACAAATCCTCTGTGTGCCCATGCCTTGAGCCATAATACATGGCCGTCCAGAGGATTTGTGTTTAAAGGTACTATGTCCCATTTGCAGGTTAAAAAATGAAAAGGTTAAATTCCAACAGCATTTGAAAGACAATACTTATTTAAACATCCCTCAAAACGAAAATGTTTGATAATGGCTTTTTGTGGAAAAAAAATGACCATTAGTTGTCGAATCGACATAAGTGATTGCAATCACCTAAGTAACAGTCGGATTTTCAGACCCTTGTACTTAATATGGTCTTACGTTTTATGCTGCACAAATAGTCAATCAGTTTAATTTTGGCCAATCCAAGTAGTGGGTTATTGATGTAGACAAATGCTCATGTGCAAGTTACAGCTCATTTTATGTATGTTATTACCAACCAAATTTGAATACTAGGGCACTGCTAACGTTTAAATTTCACAGTTAGGACATACACGACATATTCATAATTCCTGCAAAGTTCTACAGAATTTGATGTTGGCTGCAAAAGGGACATAGTATCTTTAACAGAGCCTGTGAAATTAGTGGCTACATCATTTACTATAATATTACTATATTACTTGTGCCCTTGAGAAACCACATCGAAAATGTACCACAGATAATTATTTTTAAAATATGCCCCCCCCCCCTATGCATAAATATATGACAACACTACGTACAAGAGACCTACAAGTAATAATTTTCCACAATTGAGACCCTTAGGGGAGCACTCCTCCTTAGTCCTCAGGAGGGGCAACGTAATCAATACAAACAAATTCAGATCCCCTCTCAAACGTCAAATTTCATTGAGTGCCAGCATTAAATTTTAGAGTCAAAGTGAGGGGCAAGGTACTGCAACAACCTATCATTTCTCATGAATGATCCCTGCCAAATTTGATTGAATTCTGTCGTGTATTTTCTCAAAGAAAAATTGAACAATTAACCTTAATGCTTCCTGCTGTACTATGTGGCGGAGGTATAAAAGTAAAGTTTATCTGTAGTACAGACCACCCCACAAAATCTTCATATTAATAAGAAAATCTGAATGCACACTAAAAACAAACATTGAAATCATCCCTGATAATGTAATCACAATCATGACCATGTAGGGGTATGTACCAATGTCAAAAAATTGTATATTTTCGCGTTGAAGTTTTCCCTTTCTAGGTTCCCCCTTTTACCAAGAAAGTACCATGTTAGTGACCCCCCCCCCTCCCACACTTTGAAGGACGCTCCGCCGCCCCTGCAATCATGAAAAACGAATCATTACAGCTTCGCATATTTTTCCTCAAAATGTAGGTGAACAAGTTACCAGGGTAAGTTATTGACTTTTGCACAAATGTCATGTTCCACCTCTTTTGTGCAGAAAAATAATGGTAGAACGAATAAGAAAAGAGGAAGTTTATTATTTTTATGCCTCATGTGTTTTGTACTTGCTCCGCGGTCGGCTTTCACAGTTGATATCCTGTTTCCTTTGTATTTTTCACTGTAATATATCTTTCCTACTTTCCCCCTACGACATGGTTTAATGGACAGGTTAATAGTGCACATTAATCATTTGATCTCAGACCGGTCATTACTCAAATGAAATGTTACGGCCGGGTTCTGTCTAATTTTCTCGAATAGTTGAGTTCATATTGTATGAGGTCGTAATATAGCAGAGTGTACATATTATACGAAGCCTTGTAGTTTCAAATGTTCTACTTAACATCCATTGTACAGTTTCCTAACAAGTTTAAGTATTTCCCATTATTTTCCGGAGAGGAGTAGGTCCCTCAGGAAACATTGTGTCAAAAAGATATGTCAGAGATGCTTTTAAATCATTCATGTTAATGTAACAGGTCCAAATTGTACTGTTTTGTGACAAAAAGACCTATTCAATATCTATCTATTTCTATCAAAAACTAATCAATAAATATCTCCACAGGAAGTAAACAAGAAGAATCAGAGAAGTGTATACAAATTATATTTACAAACTTCGTACTTCCAAAGAGGTATAATTCACACATATTCTGAGTAAAAGCTATGACTCACTTGTCATTTAGTCAAAACATGATATTCCACAGCTATAAGAGATTTAAAACTTTTCCACAAGGCCATTCCATAACCTCTTCCCCGCCTCTCTCTCTCTTTCTCCCCCTCTCTCTCTCTCACTCATTCTCTCTTATATCTATCTATCTATCTATCTACCTCTCTCCCCACTCTCCTACATTCCGTCATTATGAGAACAACAAAAAATCGCATTACCTTAAACTAGGGTATTCAATACCATACAACATTTCCACATGAACCTAATTTTGAACTCTTTATTGATTAATGCTAAGAGTTTGCTCTGCCTTTCTTATTCATCAAATATAACTGTTGGCTAATACCTTTAAAACATATATTTTGTAGTATATACAGTAGTAAAAGTACTAGTACTTGTATTATTATTATTATTATTATTATTATTAGTGGTAGTAGTAGTAGTAGTAATAGTTATATTAATAGTAATATTGGTACTATAGTAGTAGCAGCAGTAGCAGTAGTAATAGTATTAGTATTAGTAGTAGTAGTAATAGTATTAGTAACATAGTAGTAGTAGTCGTAGTATTAGTAGTAGTAGAAGCAGCAGAAGCGGCAGCAGCAGCAGTGGTGGTGGTTGTGGTGGTGGTGGTGGTGTTGGTTGCGGTAGTAGTGGTAGTAGCAGGCTGTAGCAGCAAGCAGCAGAAATAGGAGCAAGGGTAGCAGAAGGAGGAAGAGGGAAGGAGGATGGAAATGAGGAGGAGCAGGGTTAGGAGAAGGAGGGGGGGGGTGGAACTCTAGGTGGAGTAGGAAGAGCAGAAGGAGAAGAGCGATGGAACACATGTAAGCTGCTAAAAAAAATACATTTTATGATTCCTTCTGCTCGTGTTAAAGGTACCCATTTGCAGGCCAAAACAATGAAAAGGTTAAATTCCAACGGCATTTGAAAGACAATATCAATTTAGAACTTCCCTCAAAACAAAAGGGCTTGAAAATGGCTTTTTGTGGGAAAATATCGACCATTAGTTGTCGAATCCACTTAAGTGATTGCAATGACCTAAATAATAGTCTGATTTTCAGACCCTTTTACGGAATGGTCGTACGTTTGTGCTGCACAAAGATTCAATTAGTTTACTTTTGGCCATTACAAGTAGTAAGTTATTGATGTAGACAAATGCTCATGTACCTGTTACAGCTCATTTGATGTATGTTAACACCAAAGAAAAAAAATGTCAGTCAGTCACTCAATAGTGTCTGACAGTGAAGTCTAGAAGGTAAACGGGTAAAAGCGTAATGTTTATCATTCAAATTAACACCTGTCATTCGTATTCGTTATATTTTTATTCAAGTTAGGAATGTTAGGGGGAAGAATTGCAACAAACTTTTACAGTTTTTAAATAATGCAGTTAAAATGCATGATTTGCCATTGGGGTCTAAGCTGTTATTCCATTCATTTATTTTCAGGACAATGCAGATTGGTGTAGTCAGACATAAAGTAAAGAAGGGGCGAAATCAAGGGATATGGCATTTCTACACGGACATGTTCATATACCCGGGAAAGGTGGGGGTACCCTCAATCGCCCCTTTTTACTACAGACTCGGAATTTTACAACAGTAATTCACATCGTCTCTTATACCCAGCACACCCCTCTGTTTTTCTTAAAGAGTTTCATAGTTTACTTGCCCACCAGCAGATCGATGGCTAAAGACATGGCTAAATAATGAATCATGTTCAAATTGTTGACTCTAGTCCCTACCCCAGTCACAATATTGTACCCTTCTTCCATAATGAAATTATGATGAAATTATGATAAATTTATGATAAAACATAAGACAAACAACTTCCTTACATGAACATTTACAAATATACTGAGACCATCAGGTCCGTAGATGCAAGTCGTTTTTTTTTTCTTCTTAACAATCTAACTTGAATGCTACAAATGAATTCGAATGCCAAAAGTGACACCATCGCGATGTCAGAAATCGTGTTGCGCCAAATCGAATGACCAAATAGCGAAAGAAGCACATTATTCATTAATTTGAATGAAATAAACATAGATTCTAACGAAAACTTCATAGATTTGAAAACTAGAAAAAGGAATACAAACCCAACATATATCTGACAGGACTAAAACCGTCTAATTTGAACGCAAGACAAATTAATTAAAATGACAAAGTCGCGAATTTGGCCGGAAAAATCCTATATTTTTGTAAATTTTCATGTATGGAAGTTGTTTGTCTTGCGTTTCATCATAAATTTATCACATTCTCATTATGGAGGAATGGTACAATATTGTGACCGGGGTAGGTATTTTTATGTCCCCACTTTTCCGGGGTATATGAACATGTCCGTGCAGAAATGCCATATCCCTTGATTTCGCCCCTTCTTTACCTAATGTCTGACTACACCCATATGCATTGTCCTCAAAATTAATAAAATGGAATACCAGAAAAGACCCTAATGGCAAATCATGCATTTAATTGCATTTTTTTAAAACTGTAAACGTGGGTTGTATTTCTTCCCCTAACATTCCTAACTTGAATAAACATAATGCGAATACGAATGACAGGTGTTAATTTGAATGATAAAAACGACGCCTCGAAAAGTGACGATTAATTTGAATGCTAGTTGAGCAGTTTCTAAATTAAATGACAGATCTATGAAAACCTTCGACCAAAATTCTAAATTGAATACCAAAACGGGAAAATTGAATGATAATTGGCATGGCAAAGCCGATCTGTGCTTACTTAAATGCAAAGTAAATGAATTCGAATGACAAACTCGCGAATTTCGCCGGGAAATCCTATATTATGTTATGTGTATTTTCTTGAATGAAGATGAATAAACAACATTTCTACTTTGTTTTCCTTTGTTTGTAC
Source organism: Strongylocentrotus purpuratus (assembly GCF_000002235.5). NCBI lineage: Eukaryota > Metazoa > Echinodermata > Echinoidea > Camarodonta > Strongylocentrotidae > Strongylocentrotus > Strongylocentrotus purpuratus. The sequence continues at coordinate 12,269,585 of NW_022145609.1, forward strand.
TTGTAATAACCTTTTCAAAGCTGTAACACCCCAACCGAGCCGTGACTTTCTTATCTCATCATGAATTATACTCATCCAATTCTTCTCCTTTTGCCATTAGTGCTTGACTTTATAGTTTTGTTGAACAGTATTTAACGTTTGAAGAATGCAAGCAGTTATTTTTTTCCAAATAGGTAATGGTGAAGACAACAATAGCTGGAAAAGTTTGACAGAAAATAAACACAAATAATAAACAATGGGAGGTTTCTTAGTTAAGTAGAGATCATGCATGCATACAATCAAAATAATATGAAAGATAGGCTTGCACATCAAGGTATAAAAACCGCTTCCTTCAGTAGCGATGCCTCGGAATTTGATGTGGTTTGCAAAGACGATTCTTAAAACAAAACAAAAACAACAATATCAACTGTTGTTGTTCAAATAAGCTAGCATATAAGATGACGCAAACAAAAAATGATGAAGAAGAGAAGTTTCGTGTTTAAAATCCAACAGGTTTTATTAGGTCACGAATCTTTGACGTATATTACACCTTTATCGATTAATGTGATCATGACAAAGATTTCTTGTAAACTATTGTCCGGGAAACGCTACAAGGATTATAATTCTTAATTTTTGTCATAATCATGTCTTGATAAAGACGTAATGTACGTCGTAAATTCATGACCTAATAAAAACTGTTGCATTTAACGCAATAAACTTCTCGTCTTCATCTATATATATATGTATACATATAATATATATATATATAGTATATAAATCTATGTATATATATGTTATCGCTCAATGCTATAACCTTGATCCTCTATACAAATAATTTAATGTTGTAAAGTGGTGTCTCCAGTATTTTGGGTTTAATGTGATGACAGATCTTTTGAACAAATTTTATAGGATGGGTATTTTTACTCTCTGACAACCGAATCATATGTTTCTCTCATGTGCCCCCGCCCCCCCCCCACCCCGATATCGAATCCCGACGCTGATGTTGTTTTTGTTGTTGTTTTCTTAATTATTTGTGAAGCTATACTAACGTTAATGTAAGACAGTAGTTCAAAGAAATACATACATCAGCAAGCATATGTGTATTCAAATGTTTAAAAGATATGCGGAAGGAACTTATAAAGACGTTCATTTTCTGACAAAAAATATAGTTACCCAGTTTGATTCTTTTCGAGATAGCGACTGTATGTCAAACTTCGATCTAATCCATCTATTGAAAAGCATCACAGCTGTTTTATATTCCAATGATATATCTCCTTTCAGTTGTGGATAAAGAGAATTTTGAACGTGCATAAAATACTCCCCTTCTCCTGGGCATTTCAATAGGCTATTGTAGTACTGGAACCACATTCAATGCATGCGTCTTTGTGAAGTGCATCGATACGAATTATTTCATCCATCTATTACGAATAATTGTATCTCAATGCGATTAAGATACTTAAGTTGTTGCTAGGTAGGACACATATTATGGATTGCCATATGAAGTTAAGGGAGCAAGTCTAAACTAAGAAATTTTCTTCATTTTAAGCAATTGATATTAGTTTCTACTAATGAATTATCTTGCAGAATATTGAAACAGAATACATTTTTTTTTACAATAACGCTGCAAGAAAACATTTGTGTTTGCTTTTTAAGTGTACGTGACGGAATGTGGGCTCGTCAAAATAAATGGCGCATTTCACTTGAGTCAACAGACCACAATAACTGAAATACAATTAATTCTTAGCGCGATTATAAAGGCACGGCAATAAATCGCATTCTCTATTATGCAGGCGAGGTCGGAAGAGAGACCCAGTCAAACCAACGAGACCGACATTAGACCGACAACAGAACCGAAAAGGAGCCGTAAGAGTTCATTATTCCTCGGCGATCATATCAAATAGCTATGATTATATCTGAGATGGCCAGATACTATCAATAACAATTGTCGATACAATCAATAACCAATTTCAATAGGATCAGCCTAAACATTTTATGTGTGAAAACAAGTCATTTGTCATACGTGATATAATAAAGATGTCAGGCTCGGTATTAAAGAGAAGGTTGAGTTTTGGGAAGAAGTGAAAATGTAATTATGGTATGTAACCAGGGGCGGCGATCCCGGGGGGAGGGGGGACGGGGGACACGTCCCCCCCTCAATTTGTTTAGTGGGGATCGTCGCCCCTGAAAATTTGAAAAAGTGCGAACAAAAGAATGCATAGCAAATACTGACTAAAGGCTGCAACACACTTTTAGGCTCTGGAGGGCCCAAGAGTGCAGCGTTTAGACAAATAAAAATACAAAAAAAATTCTCACTCGGGAGTTACGCTCCCTCGCATAAAGTCATTCAATAATGTACAAAATTAGTAAATACCGAGAAAAGTGAAGTGTGAAAAAAGTATATTGCTTGTTTTTACACTATAGTTTTGCTAAGGAATGTCATTTTTTAATACAAAAAAACTTCAAAAACCTGTGAGGGGGTAGTCACTTCCGTCACCTTCACCCCTCTTGTTCCGATGCTCCCTCGTAGTTGCGTACTGATCGGGGGGGGGGGGGGAGCAGTTCCCCACCCCCAAAAAAATGCAAATTGGATTATTTCTAATTCGATACCAGTGATTTACAAATATTGCTGAAATGGCATGATTTTTCCCTGAGCTTCCGGGGGCTCTCCAAGGGCCCTAAGGCGGGCCCCTGGTTACTCATCTGACCGTAATTTAATGCCTAAAACACCTGAACTTCCAGGGGCTGTGCCCCATGGACCTCACCAGGGTCCTAAGGAGGACCCCTGGATGCTCATCTGACCGTTATCAAATGCCTAAAACCCATGAAATTCCGGGGGCTGTGCCCCCTGGACCCCACCAAGGGCCTTATCGCGGCCCCTGGATGCTCATCTGATCGTAATTTAATGCCTAAAGCCTCTGAGCTTCTTGGGGCTCCGAACCCTGGACCCCACTCCAATAAGTGACCTGCATGCCAGTGTCACAAATGAGGTATAAAAATATGCTCAACTGACCGTAATTAAGTGCCTAAAACCCCTGAGCTTTCGGGGTCTCCGCTCCTGGATGCTCATCTGACCATAAATTTAATGCCTAAAACCCCGGAGCTTCATGGGGCTCCGCCCCTTGACCCCCGCTGGGTCTTTGGACCTGGACCCCACCTCAATTTTCCTCCACTTGCTTCGCTCATTTTGCTCTACCTGATCGTTAATACTTTAGCCCCCCCCCCCCTCCACTTTGACAAACGTTCCGCGGGGCCTGCATGTAACATGTAAGAGTGGTGGTGATGCAGATTTGTTTCTGCCCCCCCAAACGTTTTTGCTTATTACGCCACTGCTCCCTCGTCCCTCGCATTTTGTCCCCCGGTCATTAAAAGATATCGCCGCCCCTGTATGTAACGTCAGCATACAAATCGGGACGGATGTTATGCCACATGTTCGTGTAGTCCCATATACATCTTTTTTTGTACAGTGCTTGTAACTTTACCAAGACTGGCCAAAATTTCTTATCATTTCTTAACATCAAAATAGTACAAAATTGACAGTAACAACAAAAATAGGAATTAGGTTGCTGTATAAAAGGGTTTGTCTGGACAGCCACCAGAAACAGTAAAACTAGTATAGGAATCATACAAAATAATATATGGTATTTGAATAAACAATAACATAAAACAACAACAAAACAAAACAAAACAAAGTAGAACATAAGCAAAAACAAAAACATACATGTAGACCGCACAACCCTAAACAAATTGCACTGTGGAGTAAGTGAGTGTTTTTACAATGTAAGATTATTGGAAATAAGATATAATTTAAGCTTTATTTTAACTGAGTTCAAACTATTAATAGATGTAATGTCTGACGGTAAAGAATTCCATACAGAAGGTGCTTTATGTCTAAAAGAGTGTAATTCATAATGTTTTAATGATTCCAGAACCTTGCAATACACCCCAATACTTATAAGCTAGATTATCAACCTTTTCTGATCGATTCCACAACGTTTCTTTCACAATGCAATCGCATGACCAGAACTCAACTTTATCTTTACACGAACATGTGGCATAAAAATCCGTCCCGATTTGTAGGATGTTACATGCCATTTTTCGAATTTTAAAGCATTTAAATGCCATGCCATGCTTTTCAGGGAACATTTTTTCTCTGATGTTCTTCCACACTTACAAAATACAATGATAACGCTTTAATACAAGTTATTGTTCACCTCTTCCCATAACTCAACCTTCTCTTTAAGTTTCAAAAAGTAGACTTTATTGACCTGTAATATAATAACTATAATATGATTACAAGTTGTGTTTTATACCCTTTAGAACCAGAGTGAAAAGACTGGTTGTTTACTATATCACTTTTACAAATATATACATAGCAGGTTCTTTGGAAAAAACATGCCAAGAAAGACAACTTGTAGTTTTCGTACGATTAAAGTTGTACAGGCGGATATTCCACCCTCTCATACAAAATAGCGTGCAAAGAGCAACAACGTGAAAATGGAAAGACACATCAGGCCTTGCGTTTTGTGAGAGGCTGCACCGCTGCAGTATCCGGGCCAGCTATTAATACTTTTTTGATTGAGTAAGTTTTGAAGAAGAACAAAAACGAGTACTCACTCTCCAATCGTATTGGTAATTGGGGAATTTGGAATGTCATCAAATATGTTTTTTCCTTTCAACACAATAATTGTTTTGTCACTCACTTCAGGCCTGACTAAATTATACTTTTTCGTAAGGCAACAGACAAGTTATTTTGTCATATAACTGATTAACATTTAAAGATTTCCTACACTAGTGCCTGGCCGTGCGGGTCCCATATTTGATCAGGTTTAGAAAGGTTGTAGTTGACATGATTAAAAACGAAATTGGTTGGCTTGCACATATCTGTATAACTGTGTAAAAGGTTAAACAAAAATAAAAGAGTATTCGAGTATTCCACAAGGTGTTTCTTACGGTATTATTGCACCTGAAATTGCATCATGTGCATTATAAGTTCCAAACGCTTTCTTTAATACAAATACACAAAAAGAGTTCCAAAAGTTTGAATGCATACTATTTTACAAGATGTAATAAAACAATATAAATAATTTTAATGATACACTTATTCAAATCTATGCAAATGCATGATCATTTTTGCGTTCTTTCTGCCTGCAAAATAGTTTTCCTCTGCATTACGTTTTGTTGCTGTTAAGATTATATTTTAATATTATTGTTATCAATCAGAATTAAATATATAAATAAATTTGTACAATGAGAGTTGAAATAGTTGTACAATGATGATAGAAGAAGCGATACAAATTGCAACTGATCTCCCCTTCTTTTCACCCTTTTCTTTTTTTCTCCCTCTTTTTTGTTCCCTTTTAGCTCTCCTCTTTCCCTTTTCCTTCCTTTTCTCTTTTTGTTTTGGCGGGGGGGGGGGGGGGGGGGAGGCAAGGGTCTTTTAGCCCTCTCCCGATCCACAACTTGTTGGCGGGGAAATCGCAACTGATATCCCCTTCATTTCTTTTCTTCATTCTCTTTTTTACCTTCCCTTTATCTCCTCTATTCCCTTTCCCTTTCCTTCCTTCTCTCGTTTTGTTTTGCTGAGGGGGGGGGGGGTGGGGGTGGGAGGGTAGCATCAGCCTGGGAGGCAAGGCCCTTCCGGGCCCCCGATCTTTTCCCCCTTTTCTTTTCGTCTCCCTCTTCTTTCTTTCCCTTTCTCTCTCCTCTTTCCCATTCACTTCTTTTCCTTTTCTCTCTCTCTCTCTCTCTCTATTTTGCGGGGGGGGGGGCAAGGCCCTCAATATATTCAGAACATATTATATATTCTTCTTGGCTTGTTTACTTCTCACTCAGATAATTTGGGGTGGGGGAGAAAACACCTCAAAATCAGATTATCGAATTTTTTCTATCTATTTATTTTTCTACAAAGGAGAACAACAATCAATATTATGGTTTAACACAAATAATTGAGTGCAAATATCAAAATTACAATAAACAGAAGTAACAAAAATGTCCGTGCTACGACATACCTCTCCGGTAATATGACACAGAGTTGACAATCAAATACATTTCCCTTTTTCAATTTACAATCCTAATATTCAGCGTGGAAAAAATTATAATAATTGCCATGTTATAAAAATAACATACCCTCCCACCCCCATCCCCTCCAGAAAAATAATTATACTCAACCTTAGTTAAGAGGGGCTACTCCATCCGATCTGTTCATGCAGTGTGGGTTTGCTAAACTACGAATTGTACTGTAGGCTAATTGTAGGCTTTACAGAGGAGTATTTCAGGGGAGTGAGGATATGGGGTAGTACACTTGCCCTCCTTTTTTTGATAAACTGTATGTCCTACATATTGACCCCTCAATAGATTAAGACTTAATTCGTTCGCCTGCACCCTTCCACTTCGCATTAATAAAGCCTGAACCTTTTTGGGACTACAGCAAATATTCAAATATAATAAAAGATGAAGAAAGTATTAAAATGATAAATTTAACCTTCCTCAATTGCGATCAACCCAAACCAATCCCCCCTAATCCACACAACATCTATCATATAAAGTCCCACTGGAAAAGGTTAGTATGGGTATAAGGTTATGTGATATCACCCTCTATGTTAATAAATGTCCCTCCCCCTCCCCCTCCCCAATCTTGATCATGGACTGGCATGGCATCGCTGGCTGCTGCATAGGAGGCAATCAAGGTTGAACAAAAGATGGAGGCCTCAGGGCCTATGAAACGAATGGCCTATATAACAATTATTTATTCTTGTAATACGATTTGTGTAAGTCAGTTCTAAGCTTACCCGTTCGAACGCTTTCTACTCAGCACACGTATTCAATGATAACCATGACAATAACAATTCCTTGTTTTGTGTCCTCCTCAGTTTCAAGAATTGTTCGGGTCCACTTTAGTCTTTGCTGCTGTGTGCGCAACGTAATAATCACTTCAAAATAATTTAGAATAAGATACTGAAACGGACAATCGCTTATAACTGCAACTATTCCGATAGTTGATGATTGTGGTCCAAATCTGTCATCCTACATGCAGAAGCCTGTTTTGTAGTGAAGTGTTTGGATTTGTACTGGTCCCATTCATGCTCGTGGAATGTTATTGTTCTCGTCATACCATGCTCTGGGGATTATCAAATCTGCTTCCTCTATGACAAGCTTCTGATGATATATAGCCCGTTGACACGCTGTGATAGTTACTCAATTTCTTTCTATAAACGTAATGTTATCACAGCTTTGAGTAAAATATGCATATTGATATTCCGTACCAGACAACCATGGAGACGTGGTGCTCCTGGGGGAGTGCAGAGGGCACAGTTCCCCCACCCACAAACACACACACTTTTCCAAGTACCCCAAAAGTGCCCCTTTATACATAGGAAAATTGCCCCCCCCCCTTTACTTTGACAGTTGCCACTTTTTTCTTTCTAAGAAGGGCCCCTTCCCTTTCTTGTAACTACCCCTTTTTTCCCTCTGATAAGTGCCCCTTTTACTTTGACACGTGCCCCCTTTCCATTCCAATAAATGCCCCTTTATATAAGTGCCCATTTTCATCTCTGGTGAGCCCCCATTTCCGGTGCGAGAATTGTGAGACCTGTCGGCACTAGTTTGGCCAGGGGGGATTAGACCTCCCAGGTGGTCACTGACAGGTGGTATCTCATCAACTCAGCTCTCAATTAACATTAGAAAAAGGGGATCATGGTGGAACAACAGGCACCGCTTAGGCATTGTTTCTATATAGAGGGAGCAAGTAGCTACAAGTAGTGCAGTGGGGCTTTAAAATGTATATTTAGACCACCACACCCAACTGCAACGTATCTTGGACCATGCAAAGAGTATGGTGGCCCTGAAGGGACATCGCAAATAACCGCAATCGCCAATTATTCGCGACGAAATTGGCGACGTAATTCACGATATCGTCAATTTCGTCGGGAATAATTGGCGATAAAATTCACGACATCGTCAATTTCGTCGTGAATAATTGGCGATAAAATTCACGACAAAGTTCACGCCTGGCTGATTTCGTCGCCAATTACGTCGCCTATATACATTTCCTGGCTTGAGCGGTAAGCAAACGAGCTCTTGAACTTCTGAAGATACGATTATTACGAGACTTTTCCACCATGATTGCTGTGAAAATGGTAGGTTTTAATTTAAATTATGCTCTATTTGTATTTTATCTTTGAAAAGATAGGAATAAGGCCTTTTGGTTTTAAAGGTATTACCAAGTTTGGGTATGGGGTCATGAATTTGGTTCAAATGAACATATTGGAAGCATATACTATCCTACAATATTCAGTGATCGTTGTCGCAATTGAAATCGAGTCTAAAGTTATGAAATTGTAAATAATTAACTTTTTATGTTGTATAGCTCCCTCTCAAGGTCAATATATTAATTAAGCTATAAAACAATGTTTCTTGACTAAAATCGACCAATTAGCTATTCCGGTTTGGAAATTGTATATCACAACTACATATTCTAAGATTTTCATGGTCGCAGTTACCATTGTACGGCCGTAGGCGCTATTTGAAATTTATCAAAATTTACCGGGAGCACCGGTAATTTTTTTTATTCAATTTTTCTCAAAAACAGAAATGTTTAAGGGGCTAAATTAAAAAAAAAAAAAAACATCCACATGGCCATCCAAATATTTCAAAATTGTAAAGAATCACTATCCACCCAATTTGTATTACCTTTAAGGGTAATTGTAGAACGGACAAATTACCCGGTATGCAATTAATGGTCTAGATGCACTTAATGCATTGTCCCAAACATTCATTTCCATGTTGTAATATCTATTGTAATAGCATGCATCGTCAGAATCTTTGCTATTCTTTTCCACATCGTCTACTTTTGTTTCTTCGACATCGTCAGAAACTTGGCTCTTCTTTTCCACATCGTCGGAAACTTTACCTTCGTCGTCATCGACATAATCGACCCTCGTTTCTTTGACATCGTCGGTTCATTATCATCGCATTTGCCAAGTTTGATGATAATGTAGTGTAATTTGGAAAGCGGCAGTCTTTCGCTATTTAAATAGACTACCTTTTACATTGTTAACATGCGACTGTTATTGGAATATTTCCCGGCTAGATTTTAGCACGGATTTGAATAAACGCTCATAGTTTAAATTATATATCTTGTTTTCACTGTTTTTTAAAAATCATAACTGTCTGGTCCCTCGTGAATCACAGAAAGAAAAGGAAGAATTAAATTAGGAATTATTTTGGATGTTGACCAAGTTATGATCATCGATCATGATCATTCAACTCCTAATCAGGCTCCTAATCCAGTTCTTGCCAAAACTCTTTATGCAGCAACATCATTTAGAAAAGCCACAAACATGCTATGAAGCACTCATTTTGTATGGTAATTTGATCCAATTATTTGATCAAGACTTAAGGTAATTCTTTGTGTCACGTTTTGTTTAATTGTGTTTGTTACAAGAACACATCTGTAGAATTTCTGAATTTATTTTACACCGTATCAGGATTGCAGTAACTTTTTCCTTTTCAATATACTTCTCTTAGGATGAGCCATGTTGGGAGGGCCACTGCCTTCTGCAGTCTTAATAAATGCATATTTCACATTCTTACTCTTTCTCTGCACCTTCTTTCATTGCCCTCTTCCTCCTCTGATTCTTTCTTTTCTTCTCTTTTCCCCCTTCTTTTTATTCTCTCTCTCTCTCTTCTTCTTCTCTTTACTTTTCTGCCCCTCTTATTCTCTCCTACTCTTTTTCCTCCCAATGCTCCTCTCTCCTTCTGCTTCCTATCATTCCTCTCGTTCCTGTTTATTTGTATGTTTAATTCATAATTTATACTTGTTCAACAGCTTTTGTATGAATGTAGAGTTCAGATAAAATTATTTTGGTTTCTATATGATGTTACTTACACAAAATAATAATAATATGAATTTATAACGCGCACGTATCCGAAACAAGGCGCGACAAAAATGAATATGCAGTTTACACAAAACAGTTCAACAGATAATATTTCTACACGTAATTTCACATCAGTCACAAATATCGTTTCTAAATTCTATTTATTAATTTCGAATTCATGTAACATCGTCTGTTTGGAGCCACAATGGCATTAATCTATATTACTTTGACATGGAGTTAGCGCCCTTTTGACCTCAAACAGATGATATGTTAAACGTGTCCTTTAATAATTTTCTACATTATGAATAATATGAAGTATTAGCCCTGCATTGTTAATAATAAAACCTGACCTGGGCTTTTTTCTCTTTTCTATTCTATATACTTTTTCTTTTTGTAGTATCTATACAAGTGTATATACTATTACTTCCTTTGTTAATAAAGTGCTATTGGAACAAAAACTGCTGCAAAATTTAAGAAACAGATATTGAGGTTTTCTGCGTACAACAATAAACCTAAATAGGGCATTATTCTGTCATCAATATGCATCTTCAAAAACATTTTTTTTTTAAATCCTTGCAGAAGTGTGTATTAAATGACATCCCCTTTCATGTATGTTATTATACAATTCAATTAATTTTTGCCACTAAATTTTGGGCTGCCAACACTGTAGATTTCTTGAAACCTCTCAAAAACTGATTACAATTAAACGTGTAGTGTTTTTTGACACATGAAGTAATAACCAAACATGATCTTGGTAAAATTTGTTAAGTTATTTTAATATAAAATGTATAAACAAGTATGAACATAGGAAAATAGATCTGTCTAAATGCACCGTTTTCATGATAAAACAACTGAATAGTTAATACACTCAGCTTTTGTAATAGATTTTCAAGAACATTAAAAATGTACTTAATAACGCCCATGCATTCAGTGTGAAAGACAAAACAGTAGAACAAGTACATATTAATTACATAATTGGCGGTAATGCTTCTTTGGGAATGGAACTTTGCAAACATATGAGTACACTGCTCATATAGTTGGAATATTTTAGTTTTACCCCAATTTATGGAATTATTTAAAACAATAAAATTATTCCTAATAGATCTAGATAATAGTATACATTCTCAGATTTTATTGAATAATAATTTGCCAATGTGTGTTTTGCGTGACTGCTAAAGCATGTGTATGCTACTATGCTTATCAACTAGGGGACCTACGCCCTTAAGTCATACATGACAGTAATGAGGATTAATGCCCCACAAAAGGGCACTAATATAGCACATCGACACGGTTTTGATCCTGGGGCCGGGGCCTCACAGTCACGAGGCTATTGCTTTGTCACTGAACCATGACTGTACACAGCTTGGGCTAGGGTAGGGGGCAGTTTCCATAAATAAAAAAACACAAAGAAAATGAAATAAATTTTCAATAATTTATTGCATTTTACCCCGGTCCCCAACATAAAAAAATCCTCTGTGTGCCCATGCCTTGAGCCATAATGCATGGCCGTCCAGAGGATTTGTGTGTAAAGGTACTATGTCCCATTTGCAGGTTAAAAAATGAAAAGGTTAAATTCCAACAGCATTTGAAAGACAATACTTATTTAAACATCCCTCAAAACAAAAGTGTTTGATAATGGCTTTTTGTGGGAAAAAAATGACCATTAGTTGTCGAATCGACATAAGTGATTGCAATCACCTGAGTAATAAACTGATTTTCAGACCCTTGTACTTAATATGGTCTTACGTTTTATGCTGCACAAATATTCAATCAGTTTAATTTTGGCCATTGCAAGTAGTGGGTTATTGATGTAGACAAATGCTCATGTGCAAGTTACAGCTCATTTTATGTATGTTATTACCAACCAAATTTGAATACTAGGGCATTGCTAACGTTTAAATTTCACAGAAAGGACATACACGGCATATTCATAATTCCTGCAAAGTTCTACAGAATTTGATGTTGGCTGCAAAAGGGACATAGTATCTTTAACAGAGCCTGTGAAATTAGTGGCTACATCATTTACTATAACATTACTATATTACTTGTGCCCTTGGGTAACCACATCGAAAATGTACCACAGATAATTATTTTTAAAATATGCCCCCCCCCCCCTATGCATAAATATATGACAACACTACGTACAAGAGACCTACAAGTAATAATTTTCCACAATTGAGACCCTTAGGGGAGCACTCCCCCTTAGTCCTCAGGAGGGGCAACGTAATCAATACAAACAAATTCAGATCCCCTCTCAAACTTCAAATTTTATTGAGTGCCAGCATTAAGTTTTAGAGTCAAAGTGAGGGGCAAGGTACTGCAACAACCTATCATTTCCCAAGAATGATCCCTGCCAAATTTGATTGAATTCTGTCGTGTATTTTTTCAAAGAAAAATTGAACAATCAACCTTAATGCTTCCTGCTGTACTATGTGGCGGAGGTATAAAAGTAAAGTTTATCTTTAGTACACACCACCCCACAAAATCTTCATATTAATAAGAAAATCTGAATGTACACTAAAAACAAACATTGAAATCATCCCTGATAATGTAATCACAATCATGACCATATAGGGGTATGTACCAATGTCTAAAAATTGTATATTTTCGCGTTTAAGTTTTCCCTTTCTAGGTTCCCCCTTTTACCCAGAAAGTACCATGTTAGTGACCCCCCCCCCCTTCCACACTTTGAAGGACGCCCCGCCGCCCCTGCAATCATGAAAAACGAATCATTACAGCTTCGCATATTTTTCCTCAAAATTTAGGTGAACAAGTTACCAGGGTAAGTTATTGACTTTTGCACAAATGTCATGTTCCACCTCTTTTGTGCAGAAAAATAATGGTAGAACGAATAAGAAAAGAGCAAGTTTATTATTCTTATGCCTCATGTGTTTTGTAATTGCTCCGCAGTCGGCTTTCACAGTTGATATCCTGTTTCCTTTGTATTTTTCACTGTAATATATCTTTCCAACTCCCCCCTACGACATGGTTTAATGGACCGGTTAATAGATTTGATCTCAGACCGGTCATTACTCAAATGAAATGTTACGGTCGGGTTCTGTCTAATTTTCTCGAATAATTGAGTTCATATTGTATGAGGTCGTAATATAGCAGAGTGTAAATATTATACGAAGCCTTGTAGTTTCAAATGTTCCACTTGACATCCATTGTACAGTTTCCTAACAAGTTTAAGTATTTCCCATTATTTTCGGAGAGGAGTAGGTCCCTCAGGAAACATTGTGTCAAAAAGATATATCAGAGATGCTTTAAAATTATTCATGTTAATGTAACAGGTCAAAATTGTATTGTTTTGTGACAAAAAGACCAATTCAATATCTATCTATTTCTATCAAAAACTTATCAATAAATATCTCCACAGGAAGTGAACAAGAAGAATCAGAGAAGTGTATACAAATTATATTTACAAACTTCGTACTTCTAAAGAAGTATAATTAACACATATTCTGAGTAAAAGCTATGACTCACTTGTCATTTTTTTAATAGTCAAAACATGATATTCCACAGCTATAAGAGATTTAAAACTTTTCCACAAGGCCATTCCATATCCTCTTCCCCGCCTCTCTCTCTCTTTCTCCCTCTCTCTCTTTCTCTCTCTCACTCATTCTCTCTTATATTTATCTATCAACCTCTCTCCCCACTCTCCGACATTCCGTCATTATGAGAACAAACAAAAAATCGCATTGCCTTAAACTAGGGTATTCAATACCATACAACATTTTCACATGAACTTAATTTTGAACTCTTTATTGATTAATGCTAAGAGTTTGCTCTGCCTTTCTTATTCATCAAATATAACTGTTGGCTAATACCTTTAATAAATATATTTTGTACTTGCTCCGCGGTGGGCGTTCACAGTTGATATCCTGTTTCCTTTGTAATTCTCACTGCAATTTATCTTTCCTTTTCCCCCCCTACGACATGGTTTAATGGACCGGTTAATAGTACACATTAATCATTTGATACCAGACCATTCATTACTCAAATGCAATGTTACGACCGGCTTCCGTCTATTTTCATATTGTATGAGGTCGTAACATAGCAAATTGTTAATATATTATACGAAGCCTTGTAGTTTCAAATGTTCCACTTAAAATCCATTGTACAGTTTCCTAACAAGTTCAAGTATTTCCCATTATTTTCAGGAGAGGAGTAGGTCCCTCAAGAAACATTGTGTCGAAAAGATATATCGGAGATGCTTTAAAATCATGCATGTAAATATCATTTTAAGATTGTTTTAAATAAGTGCCCTAGACCTTTGTCTCTATTTTTTAAACTGGGAAGTTTGTATTTCCCAAGATCTTTATGAGCTTGAATTTGTTGGACCCAGTGGTTACTTATTTTGTGCAAAGAGAAAAGTAGACCTTCACCCCAATTATAGGTGATTCCTTACACCCCCCCCCCCCCCTCCGTTTGTCAGCACAAGTTACGGCTCATTACTGTTTATTGGTACAGTGGTCCATTTATTTGAAGGATATCCGGAGAATGATGGGGATGCTGACCTAAATTTAAAAAAATAAGAAAATGGCAAGAACGCCCTGCATAAAGGCCTAACTTTATAAGAACGGGTGGGGGTGGGGGGGGGGGGGGGTGGTACCTAAACGAGTTTTGATGCCTCAATATTTTTCCTCTTGAAAAACAATTGTTGGATATATCAGAAATACATATTGGATGGGGAAAGAGTCTTTTCCCACGTCATAAATAGTCTTAAAGTCTCAAATAGAGTTAAACCACAGAGACGTGATTTTAATGCAAAGTTCTTCATTTCGAAAAAAATGATGGATAAATGCAGCATATGCTGAGAGAGGTGAGCCGAAGCTTTGGAAAGGTGGATCAAGTTGTTGGTACCCTCTAATTGGGCACATCTAGAAGGAGGTCATGAATAAGCATGTTAATGAAGTCGTGTCAGTTTCATGAATATATATGTTCTTGACCGCGCGCGTACGTACGTACGTGCATATTGAGGCCATGTATGAAGGTGACACCTGCAGCACAGGGGCGCAGTTAAATCAGCGGCAAAATTTGAACATTACACAAGTGTATTGTCTGTGATTATGCGGTAGTAATATTTGATTTTTTAAAACATTTTATAGAGTTTTGATTTTAATAACGTATTTATCAAAATTTTGCTATTCTTATTTTTTGTACTACAAAGAGCACATGGTCAACTCGGTCGCCGGTCTAAAAGCCTCCATGCAAGTGTGCCTGCCAGCCTGCCTACCTCTACATGTGCCCGGGGAGAGGGAAGCTAGTGTTGTATATCGAATATCGGAGAGATAAATGATGAAATAAAGCTTCCTTAGATACAAATCAGTTAAAAAAAATATCAATTTAACATCTTTTCATTGATTTTCTTTGAATTATACGTGTTTTAAATAGGTATGATAAGCATCACCAAACTTTTACAAGGAAACTTGTCAAAAGCAACATCATTTTGATATACCAATGCATTTATTAAACTCATCAAAATACATGTAGCTGATGTCCAGATCAACACAAGCAGGATATAAAAGATATATTGAAAGTGTTCAATAATCTTTTGTAGAGTCAATCATATTTTCTTTAAAAAAAGAATAGTGTTAACAAGAATCCTCTTCATAAACATCAAGGTTTGCTCTAAGGCTTCATATTAGCATCACTTTGCAATACAACTGGGATATACACTCAGCAAAACAATTAGGAAACACTCTATCCGATAGTTTCTGTTTTAATAAGTAAAGTAGAGGTTCGTATATATCGATGACTATAAATTGTAAAAAACTGTTCCTATATTCTCCATTTCAATTTTTTTTGAGAAAAAGGTTTAATATAAATTATTTTGATATTTGGACAAAAAATGACTTCATCATGTGGAGTGAATTTTTTGCAACAAACAAATTTTTCATTAAAATGAAGTTAGAGAAGAAGTGAGAATTACAATATATATAATACAAGATGCATGAGATGACAGTTCCCTAAAGTCAGACTTCTAGACAAAAGGTTTGTAGGGTCGACCATGCGCCCCCCCCCCCCTCCACCGCTACGCCCAGTATGAAATACAAATAAGTCCAAGATATTAAGTGCATTGATCGAAAGGACTTAAGTTACATTATAATAATAATAAAAACGTTACTTATAAAGCGCTTACCACCGAAGTCTCTAAGCGCTATACACACAAAATAGACTGATATACAATTACATCTTATACAAAACTAAAAATGCAAATAGACATACAAATTACAATACATATGGTGAATACACGTCAAAGTGAACAGAGTTAATTAATCATCGAACGCAATTTTGAATAAATGTGTCTTGAGACTAGTTTTGAATAGATTAATGGTTTGACAGTTTTTTACATTTAAAGGTAATCTGTTCCAAAGTTCAGCAGAAGCTTTGCGAAAGGAGCGATTACCATAAGAGAGAGTTGACACAGAAGTAGATACGAGGTTTAATTGTGAAGATGACCGTAAACTGCGTGAGGGTTTGTATTCCTCGATTAATTCTTGCAGATAAATTGGTGCCAATTCATGAATGCATTTATAAGTTAAAATTAACATTTTGTATATAATGCGGTACGTCACCGGGAACATACAGCCTGAATATTTTCAAACTTCATAGATATGAACCTTACCAGAGTTCAACTCAGGTGTCCTGTACCTGACTAGATCTATACAATGTTTAGATCCTGGTGCTTTCTGTTGCACTTCTCTGGTTCTTTACTGCTTCTTGGTTCCATAGAATCTATATACCATTAAAAGACAAGAACGGCTCATGCTAGTACCAAATGCATGCAGAAATTATTAACAAAGCTTTTATGGTTTTACATGTCATTTAGAGTAAGACAGAAATATCGATGAGATACGTATTGTTGGATCCAGTAATTAAAAAGGGGGAAAGAGGGGGTTTGCATATATAGTTCTGTAAAAATATCATTGTAAACAAAATTGAAATATCATGACTTTAGTAATATAGAAGACATAAGAATATGTACTCTGTAAGGATTGCTTAAGGCCAATTAGACTACTGTCCCATTGTCCAACACGCATGCACGTGAGCGGTGAAAATGGACGGAATACTCAGGTTTGAATACTTAAAGTGACTCTCACACTCTGCCGTGTAGGCCTACCGTGTGCCATCGTGCGCGAAAATGTCTGCGGACGGTGGAGAACGGCGAGGGCACACGGTGGTTCGTTATCAAAGCGGGCAACACGTTAATAGGGCGTTGGCGCTTATTTACACCCGGTGGGACCCGGCGAAAGTTTTGGGCATGTTCAAAACTTTGGCCGGCTGGCACCGGCCGCAAGTAAGCGGCAAGAGGACGGTGTTGAACGGTATGAGGACGGTATGAATACGTTATGAAAACGGTCAAAGTGTATGAACACGTTCACAACACGGTCATAACCCGTTACAGAACGGTGATGAACGGGCAAAAAAAAAAATCCACCATCTGCAACGGGTTGTAAGCGTGTTGTGAACGTGTCATGGACGTCAGCAGTCCGGGGACTCGCTCACAGGACGCTCCGAGCGGTGAGGGGACGCTTAGTGACTGGTAGGTCGCTGCTACAAACCCGGTGCACACGTTCGAGACCCGGTATGAGCCCGGTATGGAAACGGCCAAAATTTTCAACAAAAGTCAATCTGGGCGGTGAAGACGGTAGAAGCACGTTCAACGCCCGGTATGCGCCCGGTGAGAACGGTCAGAAGATGGCAACGAAACGGTGAAAAGATTAATTTTATGAATTTTTTTTTGCGGCCGGGGACAAGTTCGCTCAAAACCCAACGTTCTGGACTCTGTTTTTTTTTTTAATAGCCCGGCAGGTGGACGGTAGGCCAACACGGCAGAGTGTGAGAGCTCCATAAGGAGTCGAAACTGGACTTAAAATCCAGTGACAGGGGTTATAATAACTACATTGTAAAGCGCAAGGCGTTGTATAGATGCCAATTATGTCAATAATTTCCCGATGTGTCGACAGGCATGACCTGCAACGCATAACCAACAGATGACACGCGCGTGATGATGCTTGGGTACAAGAACCGGAAATCGCTATATAACGCCATAACCGAAAGATGGGGCAATTGAAATACTATTGTTCTGTGGAGTCCTGAGATATGTTGGCATTCCTTTTAATAAACAAGAAGGCTTCACGTTACAGATAAATGAAATTGCAATGAAAAGTGACAGTTCTTTTGAAGATCCACCAAGGAAAGATCTAAATTAAATCACTAAAGCACCACCCTTGAATTTTAATTATTGGAATAAAATCTCGATGCACATGTAAGCAAAAATGTGTTATACATATATTGTACAGATTAGATGATGTTTGAAGGTTTGCATGGTGGTATGAATATCGCGGAAGAGGTTTACGGTACACCATGTGTAAAGTCCTCGAGGGACTGAGGAAAGTAGATAGAAAATAGAAGTGAGATGGAAAGTCGAGAAAGTGGAGGTTGGAAGGAAGAGTATCTTTCGGAAGTGAGTATAGTCCTGAAAAGGACTGTAAACCAGAAAGTTGTAGGCAGGATGAGAGGTGTGAGTAGAAGACTGGATTGAGTTGGAGAGTTGAGTAGGCGAGTAGAGTTGCAGAGCAGGAGCAGGAGAGTAGACTCGACGTTTCAGACAGGTTGACTGTCCGTCTTCAGGAGTGAGTATTCGCTAGGCGTGCGGCGGTCCTTATGGCGTGAATGCGGACTTGGGGGAAAGCACTGGGCCGGCGGGCTCGGCGGGTTGGCAGGCAGCTGTCGGTGGTGGCGCTCGGTTGCGTGAATTGGCGGGAAACGAGTGGGCGGCGGTTATGCGGACGTCGTGTGGTTGGTGTCGGGGGGGGGGGGTAGCGGGGGGTGTGTCGGTCGTTGAGTGGGTGTATCGATCGGCGGTGAGGACGGCTATTAGTGGTGTCGCTCTGTGTGTGTTGGTCGGCGGTTTCGGCGTTGGCGTAGGTTGTAGCGAGGTGTGGGCGTGGGCGGTGTTTGTGTGGGTGAAGTGGCTAGTTGAGAAAGTGTAGTGCTTGGTTGAGTAAGTGTGGTTGGGTGGTCGTAGGTGGTGTCCGGGCTGACGGATGGATGGATTGGTGAAGTGTTGGTGGTTGGCGTGTTGGTTGTGGAGTTGGTTGAAGATTGGTCGGAAGTAGGATGGTGATGAAGGATTGGGTGCCAGATACTGTTGATGTGAAGGCCTGGGTCTTGGGGTACGGTGTTGTGTTGGTGGATCTCGATGGCTTCTCGGACCCTTCGGGTGTGCCAATGTCGGATGGTGGTGATGAGGTGACTTTTATCCCAGTGAATGCGGTGGAGCTCTTGTTGTGCGTGCTTGACGATGGCTGACTTGTCCCAGTCGCTGCGTCGGTGGTGGGTCTTGTGTTCTTTCAGTCGGGTGTCGAAATCGCGGCCGGTTTCTCCAATGTAGACTTTGCCGCAATCGCAGGGAATCTTGTAGACGCCTGGTTGTTTGTTGGGTGGGTGCTTGTCCTTGTGAGAGTGAAGAGTGGAGTGAAGCTTGTGGTTGGATTGGTGTCTGACGAGGATGTTGGCTGAGCGGAGGATGCGTTGTAGTCGGTGTGATAACTTGCCGATGTAGGGGAGTACGATGGTGGCGGTGGGCTTGGTATCAGGTTGGGTTCCGGTGGTGATGTTGCTGGTCTTGTGGTAGGGAGTTCGGGTGTTGATTTTCCTTCTTGGGTACTGGTTGATGGAAGTAAGTGCGTGTGTGATGTGCTTGAGTTCTTGTTGAAAATGTGCTTTGTCACTGAGTTGGTGGGCTCGTCTGATGAGTGAGTTGGAGACTGATTGGTGGACTGATGGATGGTGGTGAGATCGGAAGTTGAGGTAGCGGTCTGTGTGGGTTGGTTTCCGGTATACTTGGTGCGCGGGGAATCCTGATGGTGTCTTGGTGATGAGTACGTCTAGGAAAGGGATTGAGTTGTCGTGTTCGGTCTCCATGGTGAATTTAATGCTGGGATGTTGGTTGTTGATGTGGTCGAGGAACTGGTGGAGGTCTGGTGTGCTGTGTGGCCAGATGACGAAGGTGTCGTCGACGTAGCGTAGCCAGAGTGAAGGAGACTTGTCGGCGGACTTGAGTGCTTGGTGCTCGAGGTGTTCCATGAAGATGTTGGCGATGATTGGTGAGAGTGGAGATCCCATGGCTGCTCCTTTGAGTTGTTTGTAGAAGTTGCTGCGCCACTTGAACGAGTTGGAGTGGAGGCAGGTGAGAAGGAGGTCGTGGATCTGGTCAGGTGTGAGCTTGGTCCTAGATTCGAGGTCTGGTCTGAGATGAGGCGTTGTTTGATGATGTCGCATGCTTGGTCTACAGGAACGTTGGTGAATAGAGAGGTGACATCGAAGCTGACATCGTCAAGCACGCACAACAAGAGCTCCACCGCATTCACTGGGATAAAAGTCACCTCATCACCACCATCCGACATTGGCACACCCGAAGGGTCCGAGAAGCCATCGAGATCCACCAACACAACACCGTACCCCAAGACCCAGGCCTTCACATCAACAGTATCTGGCACCCAATCCTTCATCACCATCCTACTTCCGACCAATCTTCGACCAACTCCACAACCAACACGCCAACCACCAACACTTCACCAATCCATCCATCCGTCAGCCCGGACACCACCTACGACCACCCAACCACACTTACTCAACCAAGCACTACACTTTCTCAACTAGCCACTTCACCCACACAAACACCGCCCACGCCCACACCTCGCTACAACCTACGCCAACGCCGAAACCGCCGACCAACACACACAGAGCGACACCACTAATAGCCGTCCTCACCGCCGATCGATACACCCACTCAACGACCGACACACCCCCCGCTACCCCGCCGACACCAACCACACGACGTCCGCATAACCGCCGCCCACTCGTTTCCCGCCAATTCACGCAACCGAGCGCCACCACCGACAGCTGCCTGCCAACCCGCCGAGCCCGCCGGCCCAGTGCTTTCCCCCAAGTCCGCATTCACGCCATAAGGACCGCCGCACGCCTAGCGAATACTAGGGCGCTTTAGTAACGAGACGGTACGCACAGGAGACGGTAACGCGAGCGAAAAAAACGAACTGCGCATGCGTGAATCTGAAATCTCTCCGTCCCGTCGATTTTCGGAACGGTACTCGGCCAACATAGCGTCCGTTCCCTAAACACGACTTAAGAGAGAGGAGCTGACAAATAATTTTGATCTAGATCTAACAATGCAGGGCACTATACCATGACTACTGAAGATAAAAACAGGGAATCTACTAGTGATTCCAATGTCTGTTCGATAAGTAGCTTATTCTATACCCAATCTACAATAAATTGATGGTTTGGCTGTTTAGGCCTACTTTGGGGGACCTTTTTCATCGTTATGCATGACGTGCCTGCACGCTGTGCACTACAGCCCACTGCCGGGTCCATTGCCCCGGCGCTCCGGCCAAGCCTCAAGGCCCTAGAGCACTAGCACCAAAAGGCAGCAGGCGTGCAGTTCAGCGCGGGAATTTGATACGGCTTTGCGTCCCCGTCGCCTTTAGCAGACAGCGAAAGCGCTTAAATATCACGACGGTAACAAGAGTGCGAGACCCGTCACAGTTGGTTAAACACTCCGTCTCCTGTGCGTACCGTCTCGTTACTAAAGCGCCCTACTCACTCCTGAAGACGGACAGTCAACCTGTCCGAAACGTCGAGTCTACTCTCCTGCTCCTGCTCTGCAACTCTACTCGCCTACTCAACTCTCCAACTCAATCCAGTCTTCTACTCAAACCTCTCATCCTGCCTACAACTTTCTGGTTTACAGTCCTTTTCAGGACTATACTCACTTCCGAAAGATACTCTTCCTTCCAACCTCCACTTTCTCGCCTTTCCATCTCACTTCTATTTTCTATCTACTTTCCTCAGTCCCTCGAGGACTTTACACATGGTGTACCGTAAACCTCTTTCGCGATATTGTACAGATTGTTTTCAAATCTTACTTGTGTGCTCACGCATGTCTTGAAAAGGAAACGGTTTTTATGTTTTACTTGAATATCTGCTATTATAATGCGTCAAGAATAGAAATCTGTGTGGAAATGTACTCTTGAACCTGTTAAAGTTATTCATTTTTTAAGAAAAAGAAACTTACTTGATGAATTGTGAACTAATACACCAATATGATAATTTTACTTTGACAGTATATTGGATGTATAGCATTTTCCTTTTCTTTTTGTTGTTGTTGTTGTTAGGGGGGGAGATTTTTAAATGTGTTTATATTAATGGTAATACATATTGAAAGCATATGCGATTTTACAATATTATATTATATTATATTATTATTGTAAATAATATACTCTTTATGTTGTAAAGCTCCCTCTCAAGACTGATGTTTAATACTTTAGCTTTAAAACAATGTTGCTTGCCTACAATCGACCGATTTTCTATTCCCGTTTGGAAATTATATATCGGAACTGCATATTCTAAGATTTTCATGGGCGCAGCTACCATGTAATGGCCTTTGGCGCTATTTGAAATATTTGAAATTTACCGGGAGCACCGGTAAAGTTTGATTATTCAATTTCTCGAAAACAGGAGTGTTTTAGGGGCTAAATTTTTTAGTGGAATTTTCAAAATTTCCCAAAATTTTGCTTTACCTTTAAACATTTTAATATATTGTAAAACGATTCCTCGATATGTACTGCACTCGGATCAAGATGATATTGCCTGTAAATACAAAGTACTGCAAACTACCCGAAATAACAAGCATTTTGTGAACGCTAAAACTTCTGATAACAATTCACACGAGGCCATTTTTGTTAATTAAGAGTGTTGTTATAATTTCAAATCATTTTACAGAAGTTATATCTAAAAGTCATATTTTGAATATAGTATTACGATATGGAAGTAATATACAGTAGAAGATATTTTTCGATCTTTTGTTCTAAAAATGGACTATAATGGGTCAATGTCAAAAGAGCAACCCGCCACACTAACTACTCATTCATTCATTCATTCAATGCTATAAACTACCAAATATAACCCTTGAGGATACACGACCATTCGAACAGAGCAATGCTTTCGGGATCATATTTTCTCGCCATAAGAAATGGTTTATCGAATGTAATGCTAATCGTAGAGGAATTAATCCCAATGAGGGGGTAATGATTATAGCATTGTAACACGCATTGAAGCATTCACGAAATGTGCTATATAGATATGTACTTTATTATACTATTATTACCATTATTATCAGTAGTAGTAGTAGTAGTAGTAGTAGTAGTAGTAGTAGTAGTAGAACTACTAGTAGTAGTAATAGGAGTGCCATCTTTATTATTTGCTCGTGGAAAAATGAAAATAGAAAAAATATATATTCAAGGATGAGTAAATTACTTTATCGAGCAATGGCATCCAGGACTTCAGTTCGAAACAACAGTAATTTAAAATCGCTTTCCTTTCTTTACTTAATGAAATCAAAAATACCGATACAGAATAAAGGTAGAGTAAACCACAGAAAATCGAATTTGAAAATTGCACAAGTTGCACAGATATAAAAAAATAAAGAACAAGATTAAGAGCGAAATTTGTATTTAAACAAAGCAAACCAAGGCTGATTTGGAAAATTAATGATACCATGTTATTTTTTGAAGTCAAAGAACTATTCTTTCCAGAACGTTTCATAAAGTCTCTAGCCCTTGATCGAATCCTGATATAATCAATATTGAGGTGAACGCTTGCTACTGTTATGATAAAGGTACGAGCTTTGTAATATTGACATTGAAGGCCTCTTCACAAATTGGAGGAATAAAATCATACTTTTCAGTACTGAATTCTAGTAAACATTACATATTCGTTCATCTTTATTTCATCTTATAATATATTTCTTGTCATTGCTCTGCTGCATGTTTCAGGTGTATTATTCCTATAAAAGGTGCTTTGATTATATCATTTCCATAAGCAATTGTCCATAATAATGCATGTTCTTTCAAAACGCTATGGCGAGTGATGAGATAATTACATTATAAATAATAAATAATTATAACTCTATCTGTAGTATTCATAACTGAATAATTACAGAAACAAACTATAGTAAGGGCCACTAATCTATATCTTCCATACAAATATAATATAATATATATATTATTTCATTTAAGTACTGTGCAAGCATAGTGGTCAATCAATTAAAGCCCAATTAAAGAGAGAGAGAGAGAGAGAGAGAGAGGGAGAGAGAGAGGGAGAGAACAGATGAGAGAGAAAGAAACAGAATCCATAACCCGAATTCCATCACGAAACGGGCAATAATATTATAATTAATTTACTATTAATGTAATTAGAGTTATATCGTATGAAATTGATGGAGTCAAAAGGAAACTACTTTGACAATTTTCGAAAAGAAAACATTATTTAAGCTATCACCCCTGCCTGTTGTCCTTCCGATGTTTATCAGACGATGCGTTAATTGATTTACGATCCAATTACTTTATTAATATTCTTTATTAAGTTGCATATTGGATATCGAGTTGATGGAGATGTTTCTTTAAAGTCGGAAACTAGTTTTGCGAGGTTAAATGTAAGGCGGATGGTAGTTATGGTTTATTCTTATTTATTTTTCTTTAAAATGAATTCAATCATTAATGCTTAGAACAGACCTCTGGGCAAGAGACTAATGAAAGTTTGATTTTGTAATATTTACCATCAATTTAGTAGCGTATCCATGGCTTTGGGGATAAGGTGAAGGGGGACAGCCCAGTTGTACATTATTTCAAACGGTCATGTCGTCCTGATGATACTTGTTTTGTTTTTAAGGAGGCAGCTGTTACGCATATTTTTGAGTGGCATCATTGGTTTCATTGCAATTTTAACCTGGTTATGGATGTTCACTTTCAAAAGTTTTGAAAAATATGTATTGATAGCTCACAGATAGGTCGGAAACATCGATGCTAGGACATTTATTTATAGGGGATATATATATATTTATGATTAGATATTTCTTTTGCAAAGTGATGTAATTACCTAGCATTCAGTTATATTTCTACCATGACATATTAGCAAAATTTGGCTGAGTATTTGTAGGGGATCAGATACCCCCCCCCCCAAAAAAAAAAAAAAAAAAAAAAAAGCGCAAAAGAGCATTTTATTTTCCTTGCTCGCTCGGAATTTTCGGCTATCTTGTTGGCAAGTCTGGCCGACACCACATCGACCCCCAATTTGAATTTGCTCTACCAAAGCCCTATCATGAATATCGGATTAGTTAATCAGCACATGTACTGCTATAATTTGATACATTGAGGCAGGTATTATGATCATCACATATCACTCCTTTCTTGAAATCTCTTCACTGGCTCCCTGTTCAACAGCGTGTGATCTATACAATTTTACTCTCAACCTATCGTGCACTAAATGATCTAGCTGCAGAATATATTTCATCCCTTCTATCGCCCCACTCCGCATGTCGTTCTGGTTTACGTTCATCACATAATGTCAGGCTTAAAGAAATACGTACCAAATTTCCTTCCCCCCCCCCTTTTTTTAGGGGGGGGGGGCGATAGATCATTTGTATCAGCAGCTCCTTCTTTGTGGAATAAGTTACCTTTCTCTATTCAGACGGCCAACACTCTTTCTACTTTTAAAATTGGGCTTAAAACTCACCTGATGCTTAATGCACATTGTTAAAAGTCAATGTTTTCTTTATACAATGCATGCCAAACAAATAATCACAATGTGCCACATTGTATGTACCATGGCATCATGAAGTTGTGTGATCGATAACATTCTATTAAGATGCCATGATAAACTTACATGTAAGTTAACATTTAATATTTCTCTAATCTTAAGTATGTTGAATTCACAATGATTGAGATATGATCGTCCGCAATTATGGGGATCGAGAAAGAAAAAACTGAGAGAAAACGACAGCAGTTCGGTTCGAGGGTTCTCGTACCTCGACGTATGTCTATTTCTTTGTCTCTCTCTCAATCTATATCGCTCTCTACATCTCCCTCTCTATCTTTTTATCTATCTCACCATTATCATCCGTCTCTCTCCCTCTCTTTTTGTCTCTCTTTCTCTCTTTCTTTCTTTCTCTATTTCTTTCCTCCTCTCTCTCTCCTTCTCTCTCCCTCTCTATTTCTTTCTCTCTCTTTCTCCCGTGCTCTCTCCCATGACCCTTTCTCTTTTTTCTCATCTCTTCACTCTCTATATCGCTCTCAACCTATTTATCTCTTTCTATCTTTCTCTATCTCCATCTCTCTCTATCTCTCCCCTCTCTTCTCTCTCTTGTTATTTTCTATATATCCCCCTTTCTCTATCTCTCTCCATTTCAAACTTACCAGTACCCCCAAGTGTGTTTTAGTCATATGATCAGCGATGACAAGGCCATATATTTTATTCTAAATCACTGATCAGTTTGAACGTCACCTCCTACTTTATCTCAGTACAAGATCATGTAGCGAAAATTATTCATTTAAATTTCCTTTCACGTATCATTTTGCACATTTAGGTGGCCGTAAGTACTAAGCGATAAATCATTTTCACAAATTGTTTGAAAGACGCGTCGCTTGTTAACGTCACCGCATCCATGGCCCAATTTGCCCGAACGTATAGTGCTTTGGTTTACTTTGTTTATGTGGCTTAAACAATCCATTTCAAATTGTTAAATTCTTGTTTTTACTTTAACTACCCGATCACCCCTCAGAGATAAAAAGGCGTTATCTTAAAAAAAGTTTCATTGATCATTTTTAAAACGAAATATATGGTATGGCATGAACATAATGTATATCATCTATATAAAGACAAACATAATTGAAAGTAATAGAAATAAATTGAATAATTATCTATTATTATAGAATGCAATCACAATTCTTTCGCACGCACGGAGAATACCAATGACACTGTACAAATATGTTGTTTATTTTTGTTAAATATTTTGAAAGATGGTCGGATATAATTTTCATAGCCTTATGTAGTGGCATATGGGGCATAGTTCGTACATACATGTGTGGCTTTCGACAATATTGAAAAAAGTATTGCGTTTGGAGAATCATTATGTGTACTATTATTATTCGTATTATATATGTTCGTGGTTTAAACGCCATGACAGAGTATATGTTGCCATGTGTAGGCTTGTTAGATTGAATGAAGAAAGAAATTCAATCGAACAAAATGAATCATTATTAGCAATTTTAAATCTTCTCATTTTTTGTGATATGTTATAGGTATTCTCAGGACGCAGGCTGGATGGAATATCAAATAGAATATTTTGTAATTGTATTGTGGTGTTTTCAGTAGCGAGCATTAAAGGTACTATGTCCCATTTGCAGCCAACATCAAATGCTGTAGAACTTTGCAGGAATTATGAATACGTCACGTATGTTCTATCTGTGGAATCTAAACGTTAGCAGTGTCCAATATTCAAATTTTGCAAGGAAACACGTTTATTTTCTAGAATTCACTGTCAGACACTATCGAGTGACTGATTGACTTCTCTTTTTCTTTGGTAATAACATACATACAAATAATGAGCTGTGAAGGGTACATGAGCATTTGTCTATACATCAATAACCCACTTCTTGTAATGGCCAAAAGTAAACTGATTGAATCTTTGCGCAGCACAAAACGTACGACTATTCGGTACAAGGGGCTGAAAATCAGACTGTTTATTAAAAGGATTGCAATCCCTAAACTCGATTCGACAACTAAGGGTCGTTATTTTACCTAAAAATAAAGACATTTTCAAGCCCTTTCGTTTTGAGGGAAGTTTTAAATAAGTATTATCTTTCAAATACCGGTGGAATTTAATTCTTTTCATTTGTTTTGACTGCAAATGGGACATAGCACCTTTAAATAGGAGAGAACTTGATTATGCTATAGGCAAGCTTATAAAATTGACGATAAATATCAGGGCCTAATCAATCTAGAACAATTAAGGTATCTTGAATCAGTTGTTGCTCGATGTGGCTATTTAGATACGTTTATAATATGTATGTAATATATTTTGTTAATGGTTGATGAATAGAATTTAAAAAAAACGAAGTTAGATTTTTCCTAATGTGGCTATGGAATATCCAAATACAGGCGGTTCACAAAATTAAACACTAAAGAAAACAAAACAAAAAAGAACATGCGGCAAATTTTCGCACCTTCGTTTATGTTATGAATTTACATCAAGTAATAATTTAGCATTGTTTTACCCTTCGATTTAGTTAGATAATATATCTTTCATTATTGACGATTTTACCAAACCATTAATATAAAATAAACTCATATTCTGCTCGATGTTAAGTTTCTTTGGTTATGTTTTTTAATGTACAACAAATCAATACATCTATAGCATAGGCTTGTATTAGTTTGTAGGCACACGCCCTTGTCAGTCGCTGTGCGTAACAGTGTTTGCACTGCACGAGAGAGAGAGAGAGAAAGAGAAAGAGAGAGAGAGAGGGGGGGGGGGGGAAGGGGGAGCAGGCTGGCCATATGATCTGACATAGTACTCTTGTATAAAAAAGGTTTCATTAATCTATTTGTACTTACTAATATCTATTCATTTAAATACCCACGAACGGAGAAGCTCTCAAAAACTCTTAAATTCCTACACTTCTCTCGTAGTAAGGAAATGCTGATTTAAAACAAGTCAAACGCCTTGCATTGAAACTTGTTTGCATTGAAACCGAAAATTGTAAATACATTAAGACCTTTGAACTCAGCAAATATCATTTAAAATAATTACATGTCACGCAATTACGAAAGAAGCTTTAAGATATGTTTGGGCTGCAAAACAGGCCAATGTCTAATAACATAATTCATACCTCTGATTATATTTTTAATTCATAAATTGAAAGTCATAATTAGGCTTGTAAATGCTATATAATGTACATTCGTATTTAACTTTAAATTCAAATCAACATTTTCTCTCCTACACAAAAGCAAAGTGAAAATAATATGAAATACATATTTACAATTTTATGGAGAAATGAGGCAAAATTCCCTAAAAACATCGGGCTTGTGATGGGGTCGCCGAAACAAAACATACGATACATACACATGCCATAACAAATATAATCTAAACTTTGTGATTGAATTGCTAATCCGTGTACTCAAACAGTCAATAAAAGTGACTTGCTGTGGTTACAAGTTATAAGCTGTGTAAGTAAAGCTAATAGGCAGATAGGGTTACCGGTATCTGGTTAATGATAATTGCTAAAACTAGAAAGAAAACAAAAGTGTATTATTTCGATTGTACGATAAGGCATTTTCTGAAAGGGGGAATTACACCAACGCATCCACACACACACCCATATTCTAGGCCTGCGTAGTTTCATAAGATTAGATTTTTATATATTTATTATTATTATATTCCTTCCTCTCATTTGTTTCGTTTTTGCTTGTTTCTTTCTTTCTCATTTTTCATTTTCAGAAGGGTTGTTGCTTGTGCTGGTTGCTGGATTATGTATCGCGTACGAATATGCTGGAGGGGGCATTTCGACACGGGCTGCTTGCTCACCTTGTATCTGAACCTTCTCGGGAAGGGGACCAGCAGGTGGGGTCCATCCAACAGCACCCATCACGGTTGGTCCTCCCTGAACTTGGGCATCAGAACCCTCATAGTTAACCGTGGGTAGCGTGTAGGTTCCAGGAACATCCGCCGGGGCTGCGGTCTGGGTCATAGGTGGGACAGTTCTTCGAGATTTCTTATACCTAGAATATATACAATGTTTATAATATTAAGATAACATCAGTTGCCATGTTGCTATTCATTTCTAAAATGTTTAAACTGCCCTCCTTTTTCCACTTTATAATGAAATGTCTTGGGACTAACAAAAGCTTATCGTGATTTTTGTTTGATGCCTTTAAACTTTTTCCTTCTTCATCCTTTTAAAGTTATAACTTTACCACTTTACAATGAAATGTCATGGGACTAACTAAAGCTTATCGTCATTTTTGTAAGATCACTTTAAGCTTTTTCCTTCTTTATCCTTTTAGAGTTATAACTTAGAGTACGAAAAGGATGCATTTGTCCTTAATGAAGGGCGGATCTTTAAATTAGAATTACCATCGAAGATGTATCTCGTTTTTATCTTCATGAATGGATGAAGAAAAAAAGAGAGCTAATAAATAATTAATTCATAACTAATCAATCAATCAGTAAATGAATAAGTAACAAGGTTAATGAATGAATGAATTAACTTATAGTTTAATAAACATATACGACGAATGAATTAATAAATAAGTATTAGATAAATAAATAGATAAGTAAAACAAAACTAATTCAGTCCTTTATTATCTGTATCAGATGAACATATTTATTCTAAATATAAGAACAGTAAATTTGATAAACAACTCACGTCCAAAAACACACTGCTCCAAATAAAACGATGGCGATAATGACACCGCAAGAAACGCCAATCACAGCGCCCTGAGATAGTCCTATGAATATAGAATGGCATCAATGTAAACAAAATTTTAAAAAGGTAACATTTCGTATGATTTTATTCTTTATCTAACATCTTATATACTAGTCTGTCATTTACTCCTTTTTTGTCAACTAATTTATTTCTTTGTCTACTATTTGTGCATGGGGAGGTTTCCAAGATATGCCTATTCAACATGTACTGAACTGAACTGAAATTTTAGCGGAATGCGGAGCATGGCACGAGCTGTTAACGTGAGCTTTTTAACTAACTGATATATAAGTATAAAACTCAAGTTAGAAGCTCGTGCCATGCGACTGTGGTTCCATAAACAGTTTAAATAAAAAAACAAATTTAAATACCCCTGACTTGCAAAAATCATAGAATTTCAGTATAATTAAAAATATGTAGTCTTCCGACCTCTGATTTGGTTGCTATTTATGCTATGTACATCAGACCTGTACTTGAATACGCATCACCTGTCTGGTCCTCGTCACTGACCACTGCTCAATCCAATGACATTGAACGTGTGCAGAAAAGGGTCTGTCGAGTCATCCTTGGTGGGTATGACTCCTACCGCGGTGCTTTGGATCACCTCCGTCTTGATTCTCTCCACTCACGACGAGAAGGTCTTCTCCTCTCTTTTGCACGTGACCTTCTCACGTCAGCTCGCCATCGTGACTTTCTTCCAAAGTCCCGACAATCACTGTCTGGAAGGCAGTTACGGAACTCACATCTTCTCCATGAACCAAAATGCAGGACCACAAGATATTACAATTCTAGTATCCCATCAATTGTTCGTTTACTAAATAAGAATCCCGACCTCCTCATATAGGTCTAGCTATTTAATCCTGAACCTCTATCTGAATTTGTATCTAGTTTTATAAATATAGTTGTGATAAATATGATTTTAATAAATAGAACTTTGATAAAATGCATTTTTTAAGAATTTGATTTTGTGAAAAGAAATGTAATTTTTAGAGATATAATTTAGTTAAATGCAATTTTTATCCGATAAATTATTATAAAAGATATTTTCATTGCCAATCTATGCAACTCAAAAGAACAATGTATATTATCTGACTTTTTAAATTCAACTTTGATAAATGCAAGTTGATCAATGCAATAATTATTAATGTTATTTTAATAAATTTAATTTAATAAATGTAATTTTATGTTTTCAAGCCGGGTTTTACATCACGTATTCATGAAGATCATACATAACAATATTTAATAATTGTATTTTATCGAATTATTTTGTATATATACTTCATGTAAATGTTACAGTTTAATCATTTAATTTCAATTTTTTAATGATCAATAATAATTTTTCTCTTAATACATTATCAAAATGTCCTGCTCCGACTCTCAAACTGTATACCTGATCTTACACCCTTTGAATTTCTATTTATTTCATATCCAAGTATGCAAACCGAACTCAATATTATTATTGTTTTCATTATCTATGATTTATTTACTATGTACTGTTTATATCTGGATTCATTTAAAAGTGTTTAAGCATATAATTATATTTTTTATGTCTATGGAATTATTTTTACCTTGTTAATTCACTTGTATCAGCCTCCAGCTGTATTGTTGAATATTCGAATAAAACCTTATCAAATCAAATCAAATCAAATGAACTGAAATTTTAGCGGAATGCGGAGCTTGGCACGAGCTGTTAACGTGAGCTTTTTAACTAACTAATATATAAATATAAAACTCTAGTAAGAAGCTCGTGCCATGCGACTGTGGTGCCATCAATAGTCTAAATATTATTCTTTTAAACAACCCTGACTTGCATTTTCCTCGAATGAAATTTGTAAACGCTGTTTGAAATGTTTGAAGTAGTTTGAAATTTGAAGTTTATTTGTTCCACATTTACATCTAAAGTTTCGAAGTACACTGTCGCTCATAAAGGTGGAATATTTTTTTTAAATCCCAATTTATGGAATTATTTTAAAAATAGTTTAAAAATAATAGATCTAGATAATAGTATACATTCTCAGCTTTTATTGAATAATAATTTGCCAATGTGTGTTTTGCGGGACTGCTAAAGCATGTGTATGCTACTATGCTTATCAACTAGGGGACCTATGCCCTTAACTCATAAATGACAGTAATGAGGATCAATGCCCCACAAAAGGGCACTAATATAGCACATCGACAAGGTTTTGATCATGGGGCCTTGCAGTTACGAGGCCATTGCTTTGTCACTGAACCATGACTGTACGCAGCGGGGGCTAGGGTAGGGGGCAGTTTCCATAAATAAAAAAAAAACAGAAAATGCAATAAATTTTCAATAATTTATTGCATTTTACCCCGGTTCCCAAATTAAAACAATCTTCTGTGTGCCCATGCCTTGAGCCATAATGCATGGCCGTCCAGAGGATTTTTTTTCTTCTTTCCAGTAAATAACCCGTCTTGCCCCCATGAAGGGGTCCCTAAAATGTTACATTTAATTTATTATTATCATTGTTGGTATTACTATTATTATTATCATTATCATTATTATAATCATTATTATTTGTATTATTATTGTGATTATTATTAATATAATTATCATCTCATTATCATCATCATTATCGTTATCGTATTATCATCTAAAATCAATCTACAATTTCCCGATCCGATTTGCCTCTCCACTGAGGGAAGAGACAAGACTATCGATTCTCCTCTCCTATTTTTCCCAGGGGGGGGGGGGGGGGGTAGGACTACGTCATTAACAGGTTTAGACTTTAATGCGCCCGATGAGGGCGACAATGCCCAAAGAAAAGGATTATAAAATCTAGCATTGAACTCGTTGGATTAATACCGGGGTATGGGCAAATTGCCTGGAGGAATTTGCTTAGCGCGGGTAAAAATGCTCGTTTAGATATAAAAACCGCCACGGGCCTTTTATTATTATTCTCGTTATAATTATTATTATTATCACTATTAACATGGTCATTATTATTCATATTTAACAAATAATTATTATCATCATTATCAATATTGTGTAAAGGACTAAAGCTACAGTCCCATATACGTCCCGGACCATCCCGGACCATCCCGGACCCCATCCGGGGTGATCCGGGATTCGGTCCATGTTGACACCGTGTTGGCACCGGGGTGGTCCTGGATGGTCCTGGGCGGTCCGGGAGTCGACCCCGGATGTTTTTGACGGTCAAAAACTGCCGGGGTGGTCCGGGACGGTCCGGGACAATAGTTTGATCCGGGGTGATCCGTGTAGCCACCGTGCTGGGTCCGGGGTCATCCGTAGTGGCGCTGGGGCGGTCCGTGTTGATCCGTGGCAGTCCGGGAGTGAGTTATTGACCGGCCAGGACCATCCAGGACCATCCAGGATCATCCAGGACCATCCAGGACCACCCCGGTGCCAACACGGTGTCAACACGGACCGAATCCCGGATCATCCCGGATGGGGTCCGGGATGGTCCGGGACGGTCCGGGACGTATATGGGACTGTAGCTTTAAGCCCCAGTCCCATATAAAGCCGGACCAGCACGGACGAGCACGGACCACTCCGGACCATCCCGGACCATGGTCTGGGGTGATCCGGGATGGTCCGGGATGTTTTGTTAAAAAAAGTGTGATGCTTTTTTAAAGCTACAGTCCCATATACGTCCCGGACCGTCCCGGACCATCCCGGACCCCATCCGTGATGATCCGGGATTCGGTCCGTGTTGACACCGTGTTGGCACCGGGGTGGTCCTGGATGGTCCTGGATGGTCCTGGACGGTCCTGGATGGTCCTGGGCGGTCCGGGAGTCGACCCCGGATGTTTTTGACGGTCAAAAACTGCCGGGGTGGTCCAGGACGGTCCGGGACAATAGTTTGATCCGGGGTGATCCGTGTAGCCACCGTGCTGGGTCCGGGGTCATCCGTAGTGGCGCCGGGGCGGTCCGTGTTGATCCGTGGCAGTCCGGGAGTGAGTTATTGACCGCCCAGGACCATCCAGGACCATCCAGGACCACCCCGGTGCCAACACGGTGTCAACACGGACCGAATCCCGGATCACCCCGGATGGGGTCCGGGATGGTCCGGGACGGTCCGGGACGTATATGGGACTGTAGCTTTTAAAGCATCACACTTTTTTGAACAAAACATCCCGGACCATCCCGGATCACCCCAGACCATGGTCCGGGATGGTCCTGAGGTCCGTGCTCGTCCGTGCTGGTCCGGCTTTATATGGGACTGGGGCTTAAGCTACAGTCCCATATACGTCCCGGACCGTCCCGGACCATCCCGGACCCCATCCGGGGTGATCCGGGATTCGGTCCGTGTTGACACCGTGTTGGCACCGGGGTGGTCCTGGATGGTCCTGGATGGTCCTGGATGGTCCTGGATGGTCCTGGGCGGTCCGGGAGTCGACCCCGGATGTTTTTGACGGTCAAAAACTGCCGGGGTGGTCCGGGACGGTCCGGGACGGTCCGGGACAATAGTTTGATCCGGGGTGATCCGTGTAGCCACCGTGCTGGGTCCGGGGTCATCCGTAGTGGCGCCGGGGCGGTCCGTGTTGATCCGTGGCAGTCCGGGAGTGAGTTATTGACCGCCCAGGACCATCCAGGACCATCCAGGACCACCCCGGTGCCAACACGGTGTCAACACGGACCGAATCCCGGATCACCCCGGATGGGGTCCGGGATGGTCCGGGACGGTCCGGGACGTATATGGGACTGTAGCTTTTAAAGCATCACACTTTTTTGAACAAAACATCCCGGACCATCCCGGATCACCCCAGACCATGGTCCGGGATGGTCCTGAGGTCCGTGCTCGTCCGTGCTGGTCCGGCTTTATATGGGACTGGGGCTTAAGCTACAGTCCCATATACGTCCCGGACCGTCCCGGACCATCCCGGACCCCATCCGGGGTGATCCGGGATTCGGTCCGTGTTGACACCGTGTTGGCACCGGGGTGGTCCTGGATGGTCCTGGATGGTCCTGGATGGTCCTGGATGGTCCTGGGCGGTCCGGGAGTCGACCCCGGATGTTTTTGACGGTCAAAAACTGCCGGGGTGGTCCGGGACGGTCCGGGACAATAGTTTGATCCGGGGTGATCCGTGTAGCCACCGTGCTGGGTCCGGGGTCATCCGTAGTGGCGCCGGGGCGGTCCGTGTTGATCCGTGGCAGTCCGGGAGTGAGTTATTGACCGCCCAGGACCATCCAGGACCATCCAGGACCATCCAGGACCACCCCGGTGCCAACACGGTGTCAACACGGACCGAATCCCGGATCACCCCGGATGGGGTCCGGGATGGTCCGGGACGGTCCGGGACGTATATGGGACTGTAGCTTAAAAGCATCAAACTTTTTTGAACAAAACATCCCGGAACATCCCGGAACACCCCAGACCATGATCCGCGATGGTCCGGAGTGGTCCGTGCTCGTCCGTGCTGGTCCGGCTTTATATGGGACTGGGGCTTAAAATATAAATGAATAAAGCGTAAAACTTAACATAAACCTAGAACGCACCACCAACTTGCTTATAGACATCGATATAAAGGTACTCCATTTCATAAAATACAGCGAATTCAAACTGGTGAACAGAAAAAAGAGCTATGAATAAGAAGGGATTTCTAAATATTATTGTTTGTATATTGTGTTGGTAATCAATACAATTACTCTTGACTAAAAGATTTAAACACAAATTAATCCTAAAAAGGTCGGGCTATTTGAGGTCTTAGTACGGCCGGGGGGGGGGCATTATGGCCCCCCCCCCCATAAGATCTCGGCCGTGAGTTCTAAATTAGTATTATCTTTCAAATGCCGTTGGAATTTAACCTTTTCATTTTTTTTTGGCCTGCAAATGGGACATAGTACCTTTAAATGTTCATATCAAATGTTATATCATGCATCAACAATTTGGTGGCTTTTGATTGGTTTAGAGCTCGTCACTTGACCAGAAATATTTGACCTATTTTTAGAAAGTACTATATGAGAGTACTATTTTGGTTTACTATTTGCGAGTTGAAAAAAAAAAGGGTTTTTTTTGTTGTTGAATTGAATCAATTTTTTTTCTTCAAATCCTAATTTAATGAAAACAAAATATTTTTAATCTTTTTAGATAAAAATTGACATTTTTTTTTGTTCTAAATTTTTTTCTTCCCAAAATTTTTTTTTTTTAAATATTTTTTTAAAATAAATTTTTGATGCATGATATAAAACAAATATACCATGCCTTCTATTCGAGGTACTGGTTAAACTATGGGCCTCGGTGACTCCAAAAGTGACTCCAAAAGTACCATTTGCTTCGCGGCTGCGCCCCTCAGCAAATAGTACTATTGGAGTCACCTCTTGCGCATAGTTTTAACCAGAACCTCTCAAGGCAGTGTATATTTGTATACTATTTCGATTTTTCTTCCAAAATCGGATGTAGTCAGATTGAAGAATGTGTGATGGGTTTTATACATGTACATACAATGTTGAGCCTCTAGCCCTGCGCAATATCAATATCTCGAATTGTGCTGTAGGTGCTCATCATGTGATATATTTTTTGATACTTGATAATTTTGGAAAATGAATCTCCAGAATATATATGCCCCCCACCATGTGTTCCCATAGCTGTACAGTTAAACGTGCTTTTAATAGTGTCCGCATGTATAAAAAGACCACCAGCTATCTGTAAGACCAATTTTTGTGTCCCTAGAAACGATGATTCTCATTGAAACTCCTGTTTCGGGAAACAAGTGTATATAAAAGACCACCTGTTTCACTTTACATGTATTACGTAGTCTGAAAATTATTTCTATTGGATATATACAAAAGAGTATTGAAATTGCCCTTCAATTAAATTTTTCGAAAGTCTTTGCGATCGTGATCTCTATGATTTTAGAGGGGTTTTTCTTGATACTTTGGGATTTTTGTGTAAAGCTCTGGGTTGCTTTTATATATTTATAAATACATTTATATAAATTGTTTTATCCATATATTGTTTTAATTCCGTGCTTTCTTACTTCGTTTGTAGTGAGGGATTGGTCGGAGAGAAAAAAATGAGTATGTTTGTGCTGTAATGTTTGATCTGTAATAACATACATATTATTATCAGTACTATACATGTGGATACACTTGAAGATTAATGTATATTTAAGCCATTTTGATCGCTGCCTTGCATAAACTATCGAAGAACTCGATCTATGTTTGACTTTGATATTTGTATTAGTTGATTCTTTTGATTTTTTTAAATTTAAAATCGTTCAATATTTGTCACTGAAGAATAAATGTGTGTATGTGCTGCATGTGGCACATGTAAACAGTACGTACATGTATATTTGTATTTTTCAGGGGTAATGATAGCTTGAAACAAATTGTCCAATGCTATTGATTGTAAGGTATATCAATAAGTATTGAAGTTTAATTAACAACACAAAGGGATGAACAAAGTATTTGCTATAGAATAGAATGTGTAATTGACAATGATAATAATCATAATGATATGTCCATTTATTAAAAAATATACTCTACAGCGCTTAATATTAAGTATCACATCACAATAATTTAATCCCACATGGGCTTGTCGATTGTCGGGAGTGAACACTGAATGAAAGAGAAGAAGAATTTTCATTAAAAAAAATTGAATGCTTATGGGGA
The DNA here is from genome assembly GCF_000002235.5 of Strongylocentrotus purpuratus. Taxonomy (NCBI): domain Eukaryota; kingdom Metazoa; phylum Echinodermata; class Echinoidea; order Camarodonta; family Strongylocentrotidae; genus Strongylocentrotus; species Strongylocentrotus purpuratus. The sequence continues at coordinate 12,307,381 of NW_022145609.1, forward strand.
ATTGTGTGCATAATAGGAATCCTTTACAGCGTACTTCAATTCTGCTGAATAGAATCCTCTTCTCATCTTTCATTGTGTTGCTCATTTTAAACCAAATAATTGTGAAAGCGAGTGGGGTGAGAATATTCATTATGTGAAACACTTTTGCCAATACACCTTGTTTCCATTGCCTCAGAAAACACGAACACCTTTATATGTTCCATTATTATTTACCATCATTTTGTTTTAGATTCAAACCAATTATGTTAATTCTGCTCTGAATTATGCTACCGACAACTTCTGCAATATGCGTCAGGCGTTAGGTGTAAATTACTTGGAGTGTGAGATGGATTGCACTGCATTAACATGGCGCGGTAAGGTGATTGATGCATCTGTGCATTTCTGTGGTAGGTAGCTATAAATGCTAAGTAGTTTATTAGTACCTTCTCCATCACTAGTCTGCAGACACAGACTTTAATTGACACTTAACCACAATTCCTAAAACCTTGAGCAGAGCCTAGATCTGTCAGTTTCTGGATGTGACAGGAGCGGCTGAAGTACGTAGCCTACTGTAGTCTTATGGTACATACACTTATTGGTAAAAAGACTGACAAGCTATAGGGTTTGCGCCTGCAAACATGTGGGATATGCTTTGTCGAATTCAGACTTTCTTTCTCATGTAGAGTTGTGTTAAATTTATACACAACAATAGTACGTGCGAGTAATGTTTTGTTTAGCCATTGTTTCATTGCTATTCATAAGGACCACTATTCATAATGATCACTAGCCATAGTCATAAGGACCGCTGCTATTCGTGAGAACCACTATTCATAATTTGAAAAAGGGTCATCATTCCTAAGGATCGCTATTCATAATCGAAGAAGAGGATCGCTATTCATAAAATGACAAGAGGGTCGCTATTCATTGTACGATAAGAAGGTCATTATTCGTAATAGCTACGCCATAGCCGTGGGGGTGTCCCCCATACAATAATTTCCTTGTCATTTTGTTTGCTTATTTCATTTTTAGGAATAGCGACCCTCATTCCGTATTATGAATATCATCCCTCATTTTGTATTATAAATAGCGGTCCTTGTGAGTTATGAATAGCGCCCCTCACATCACTTCATGAATAGCGGTCCTTACGAATAACGGTCCTTATGTCTTTATGAATAGTGACCCCCTTTCCGTTTTAGGAAGTTCCATGTTTTGAATAGCGGTACTTATGAATAACGAGGTTACCCCGTTTGCGTTCCAAAGAAAAATAATATCTCACTCACTCTCACACACACACCTTTAAAATGTCCTCGCTCGATCGCAAATGAATATACAGACATCATGCACACCCAACTGCAAAGTACAATGCTTAAGCAATATAATGTATGATGAATAAAGAGAAACAAATATTGAAATCATCCCTGATAATGAAATCAAGTATATACTAATGTCTAAAAAATTGTTTATTTTCGCTTTGAGATTTTCCATCGTAGGTGCCTTTTTTTTCCAGAAAGTGCCCTTTTTTGTTGGTGCACCCCAACTTTCGAAGTCGCTCGGCCGCCCCTGTTTTGCGAGGGAAAGTTAATTTCCTTCATCTGATGTCAGGTGAAAGGGTTTCACATTCCTTTTGAAGCATGTCCTGTGAGTTGTTGGCATCAAGCCAGTCCCATAATTTCGTTTATGGAGATATACTCGTTCGTGCAGGTTTTCATTTAAATGATAGAAAGTTAGAATGTATACATAGCCTCACGTTTCATTTAATTGTATTTTTTATTAATAAGCTCTTGAAAACTTATCAACATCTCTTCGTAGTCGATAATACCAATGGTTAACCTTTAATGTACAAACAAAAAATGATTACCAGCTAAAGCCATATAGTACTACCTTCAGGCTCTAACGCCATCTCAGGTCAGCTGTATCAGTATGGTCCCGTAACTCGATGGGTTGTTGGTTCCACCGTACTAGTGTAGAGTTCAGTGGGTTACGTACTGTTGGCCAGTTGACTTTGCGATGGCGCCGTGCACTAAACACTACGATAGGGCAGAACGTTCATCAGTTCAGTATCATCTTAAATTAGATTCTAAAGAACTAACTCAACTGAATTAAAATTCCCTTAAAAATCATTACAGAAAATCTGGTTTAGTGAAAAGACTATATATAAGTACGACATGAGCATGATGAGCCAGCTTTACTACTCATTTATGGCAATGTCCCCTGACCAATGACACCAAACAAAGTGGTACACTGTAGTTGATATAAACCAAGCTCCCACCCCCTCTCCTCGTTCACTGCCATTCCATCAATTGATTTTTGTTTTCATATCTGGCGGTCAACTGATTTTCATAAATTTATTGGTACTTACTAATATCTATTTATTTAAATACCCACGAACAGAGAAGCTCACAATTCCACTTTAAGCTTTCTTAGCAGTCAGGCACTGGCGTACCTATGGGGGGGGGAGGGGGGGCAGAGTGCCCCCCTGACGGGCTCCAGGGCAAAAAATGAAAAAGGGGAAAGAAAAGAAAAGAAAGGAAAGGAAAGAAAAAGAAAAAAGGAAAGAAAGAGAAAAAGGGAAAAAAGGAAAAGGAAAGAAAAAAGGAAGAAGAAGAGAAAAGGAAGAAAAAGGAAAAAGAAAAGGAAAGGAAAAAAAAATGGGGAAATTAAAAAAAAAAGACCATGGCCGTACGCACTAGGGGGGGGGGGGCAGTTGACCCCAGCTATTTTGAAACGTACAGTTTTTTCCTGAAAATGTAGTCTAGGCCTACACCAAATCCTTCAGTTCTACTTTTGAAAATGCAAAAAAACCCTCATGACCAGTTCGGTCGCTCGAAACTCTTCGCTGGCGCGAACTGCTTGCTAGCCTATTTTGTATAAATTGTTTTCACTTGCTCGTCCCCCTGAAAAAAAAAAGGATTAGCATTGCCTAGAATACAATTGTGCCTGCCCCGACGGACCCTGACCTGCAACCATGGCAACAATAACACACAATGTATGTACCAAATGTTACTAAAAGAGACTAATTCATTTTTTTCGCTCGCTACACTCCCTCGCGAATAAAATGAATAGACATTGCTTTGGAAACAATTGTGCCCACCCTTGACCTGCAAATATATCATTATAAATGGAAGAGTTTTTTCGCCCTCTCGCCAAAAAGGAATTGAATCGCGTTAAACGCGATTGCGTCCATCCTGACCTGCACCAATAAAAACAAGTGTATTTATTAATTTCTATTCAAAGAGAATTTATTTTTTTTGCTTGCTCGGTATGCTCGCTCGCCAAAATGGAATTGACACCGCTAACGTGCCCGCCCCAACCTGCAACAACCAGTTAATAATTATGTACCGAGCGTTATTCAAAGAAGTTTCGATGTGCTCGTGCTCGCCAAACGGAATTAACGGAATCACCTTTGACATGATTGTGTAAGCCCTGCTCTACAACAACAAAATCTGAAATTTTTAAATCAATTATCATTACAAAAATTTTGCTCGCTCGCTACGCTCGCTCGCCAAAATAGAAATAACTCCGCTTTTAATAATCACGTCCCTGACATGGAACAATGAACCCAAGTTTATGTACCATATTTTCCCTATAAAAGAGAAGTAATTTTTTTTGCTCGTTGCCAAAATAGAAATAACACCGCTTTTAATAATCACGTCCCTGACATAAAACAATGAACCCAAGTTGTATGTACCATATTTTCTCTATAAAAGAGAAGTGATTTTTTTTTCTCGCTCGCTAGCTCGTGGAATTATGTGCCCACCACTAACCTGTTACATTATCATTAAAAAGAGAAATGTAAGGGGTTGCCTGCCCGCCAAATTGGGATTGACATTGCCTAAAACACGATTGTACCCACTCTCGAACTGCAACAATGAAACAAATTTATATAGCAATTCATAGAGAGAAAGATGTATTTTCGCTCGCTAGCTAAATGGGTATAAAATCACCCTAAACACAATATTGTTCCCGCGCCCTGCATGGGACAATTGAACCAAGTTTAAGAGGCAATTATTAAAAAAGAAGTGATTTTTTTCTTGCTCGCTACGCTCGTTTGCAACAAGTTAATGTTCCCACCCCAACTAGCAACAATACCAGTTTATATACCAAACGTTACTTAAAGATTTTTTTTTGCTCGCTCGCTCGCTCGCCAGAACTGAAAATTAGCATCGCCTTTTTTTGTTTGTTTCGGTCGCTTGCCCCCCCCCCCCCCTGACGGAGTACCACAGGTATGCCACTGCAGTCAGGTAAAACAAAATAACCACCACTTTGTACTTCTACCTCCCTCGTAGTGAGGGAATACAGATTTTAAACAAATCAAACATCTCAGTTTTTAAAATTGTTTGCATTGACACCGAGAAGTGTAAATACGTTTAGACCTTTGAACTAAAAAAGTATCATTTATGTCAGAAGGTTTAAAGCCCCACTGTCCTACTTGTACCTACTTGCTTCCTCTATATAGAAAACTTCCCCAATCAGTGCCTGTTGGTCATTCATGATCCTCTATTTCTTATGTTATTTGAGAGCTGAGTTGATGAGATAGCCACCTGTCAGTGACCTCGCTGTGTGGTCTAATCCCTCCTAGCCACACTCGTGTTGATAAGCATTAAGACATATTTGGCCTGCAAAACAGGCCCCTGTTTAATAACAAAGTTCATACCTCTGATTATATTTTATCTATTTATTTAAATACCCACGAACAGAGAAGTTCCCAATTCCACTTTAAGCTTTTTTAGCAGTCAGGTAAAATAAAATAACCACCACTATGTTCTACTACCTCCCTCCTAGTGAGGAAATACAGATTTTAAACAAATCAAACATCTCAGTTTTAAAACTTGTTTGCATTGACACCGAGAAGTGTTAATACGTTTAGACCTTTGAACTGAAAAAGTATCATTTATAATAATTACATATTATGTCAGAAGCTTTGAGACATGTTTGGCCTGCAAAACAGGCCCCCGTTTAATAACAAAGTTCATACCTCTGATTATATTTTTAATTCATAAATTGACATTCATCAAATCAGGCTTGTAATTGCTACATAGTGAACGTATTTAACTTTGAATTCAAATCAATCAAAATTTCTTTCCTTCAAAAAAACACATGTAAATATCATGAAATACATATTCACAATTATATGTAGAAATGGGGCAAAATTCCCTAAAAACATCAGGCTTGTGTTGGGGTTCCCCATAACAAAACAGACATCATTTTTTTTTTCTCTCTTTGCCTCTTAGAGGTGTTTATTCAATATTCAAACAATAACATCATTTTGCTTACAATTCAGCAAATCAATGGAACATCAAAAATACACAAGTTATTTATTCAAATATAACTAAGCAAATTCGCAGGAAATTTCATATTTTGTACTTTCAAATGTTCGTTTATTTCTATTCTGTTAGTCATTGCTCTCTTAAATAAGTAAATCGAACTCAAATCTCTATTATCATACCCATACTTATTACGAAAAATAATCATTTTATAAATCGACCAAAAAGCAATAGTCATTATCAAATCGATTTCGGTTTGCGAATTCATTTTGAGTAATAAAACAATATCTATCTCTATTCTAAGATTGAAAGCACGTGAAAATAAGTCCTTTAAATATGCAAAGAAGGTTTCATTTGCCTTACATGAAATGAAAGCATGAAGCACATCTTCAGTCTTTTTGCATTTTAAACAAAGGTCATCGTATGAGAGACCCCACTTGAACAGATTGTTACGAACTGGTAACATATTATATAAAAGCTTGAAATTAAATTCACGTAGACGAAAATCGTTTATCCCAATCAAATTCCTATTAAAAACAGAGGACCATTTAACGTCCTTCTGCAAGACATCTTCCCAATACAAACAACATTTATTTATTTTAATTTGTTCAAAACTAATCATATTATACCACTGTTTACTACTCAAAAGACTAACAGGCTTAACTGATTTTCCAAATACAAAATGGGGGATAGAGAAATTATGGTCTTTGAAAACCAAAGGTACCCTATGCTTATCATTTATCCAAATTTTTGGAATTGATTTTTGTAACTTTGTATAGTCAAAAATCAAAAATTGTTTACTTCTCCTAGATTTAAGGCGGATAAATAATTCATTTACTGAAACAAAAGTACCATTTTTAAAGATATCATTTAAGTATATAATACCACTTTTATACCAGTCTTCATAAAATAACATTTTCTTTTCAAAAACAATATCTTGATTATACCATAAAATATTTTCGTCGACATGTTTCTGTGTCTGACATTCAGCTGATGTGTATTTGTTTATGAGGTACCATGCATGTAATAATTCTATATAAAATATGGGACATTTATAAGTTTTAAGAGAGTTAAAGTATAATCAGTATAATTGCAATTGAGCAGTAGATGCAGCCCTCCCAAACAGTCAAACCAATGTTTACACATGTCTTTCCAATTTCCTGTTGTATTATCTAAAAAAAACAGACATTATGATACATACAAATTACATAATAATCATTATCTAAACTTTGTGATTGAATTGTGAATCCGTATACTTAAGCAGTCAATAATAGTGACTTGCTGTGGTTAAAAAGTTTTAAGCTGTACAAGTAACGCATATGCAGATAGGGTTACCGGTATCTGGTTAAAATATAAAATTGCTACAACTAGAAAGAAAAAAAGCGTATTATTCCGATTGTAGCCTACTATAGGGGATTTTCTAAAAGAGGAAATTACACAGACCCGCCCACACACACGCACATATTCTAGGCCTGTACAGTTTCATAAGATTACGTTTTATTATGATATTATTACATTCCTTCCTTCTATTTGTTTCGTTTTTGCTTGTTTCTTTCTTTCTCTTTTTTCATTTTAAGAAGGGTTGTTGCTTGTGCTGGTTGCTGGATTATCTATCACGAACGAATATTCTGGAGGGGGTATTTCGGCAGGGGCTGCTTGCCCACCTTGTATCGGACCCTTCTCGGGAAGGGGACCGGCAGGTGGGGTCCATCCAACAGCTCCCATCACGGTTGGTCCTCCCTGAACTTGGGCACCAGAACCCTCATAGTTAACTGTGGGTAGCGTGTAGGTTCCAGGAACAACCGCCGGGGCTGTGGTCTGGGTCATAGGTGGGACAGTTCTTCGAGAGTTCTTATACCTAGAATATATACAATGTTTATAATATTAACATAACATCAGTTGCCATGTTGCTATTCACTTCTAAAAATGTTTAAACTGCCCCCCTTTTTCCTCTTTACAATGAAATGTCTTGGGACTAACAAAAGCTTATCGTGATTTTTGTTTGATGCCTTTAAACTTTTTTTCTTCTTCATCTTTTTAAAGTTATAACTTAGAGTACGAAAAGGATGCATTTGTCCTTAATGAAGGGCGGATCTTTAAATTAGAATTACCATCGAAGATGTATCTAGTTTTTATCTTCATGAATGGATGAAGAAAAAAAGAGATCTAATAAATAATTAATTCATAATTAATCAATCAATCAATAAATGACTAAGTAACATAGTTAATGAATGAATGAATAAACATATAGCTTATTAAACATATACGACGAATGAATTAATAAATAAATATCAAATAAATAAATAGATAAGTAAAACAAAACTAATTCAGTCCTTTATTATCTGTATCAGATGAACGTATTTATTCTAAATATAAGAATAGTAAATTTGATAAACAACTCACGTCCTAAAACACACTGCTCCAAATAAAACGATGGCGATAATGACACCGCAAGAAACGCCAATCACAGCGCCCTGAGATAGTCCTATGAATATAGAATGGCATTAATGTAAACAAAATTTTAAAAAGATAACATTACGTATGATTTCATTCTTTTTCTAACATCTTATATACTAGTCTGTCATTTACTACTTTTTTGTCAACTAATTTATTTCTTTGTCTACTATTTGTGCATGGGGAGGTTTCCAAGATATGCCTATTCAACATGTACTGAACTAAACTGACATTTTAGCGGAATGCGGAGCATAGCACGAGCTATTAACGTGAGCTTTATAACTAACTGATATATAAGTATAAAACTCAAGTTAGAAGCTCGTGCCATGCGACTGTGGTTTCATAAACAGTTTAAATAAAAAACAAATTTAAATACCCCTGAATTGCAAAAATCATAGAATTTCAGTATAATTAAAAATATGAACTGAACTGAAATTTTAGCGGAATGCGGAGCACGGCACGACCTGTTAACGTGAGCTTTTTTTTAACTAACTGATATATAAGTATAAAACTCTAATATGAAGCTCGTGCCCTGCGACTGTGGTGCCATCAACAGTCTAAATATTATTCTTTTAAATAACCCTGACTTGCATTTTCCTCGAATTAAATTTGTAAACGCTGTTTGAAATGTTTGAAGTAGTTTGAAGTTTGAAGTTTATTTGTTCCACTTTAACATCTAAAGTTTCAAAGTATATAGATATGACAGGCATTGTCAAACACTACCTACAACTAGTACGATGATTTCAAAATATGCACATTCATGACAAGTTGAGAGAATTCTGAAACATGCAAACAAGTCTGCAATCACAAACAGATTTCACTTTTACAAGGTGTAATATATAGAGAGCATATCTTCGTTACTATTAGCTTTAGGAAGAGATGATAAGAGAGGGAGAAAGGCGGCGGTGAGAGGGGTTCGGGAGGGAGATTTAGTCTCAGTCAATCCCGGGTTTATTTTCCGAGCTAGTTTATGATGAGCGTATCGGTCTGGTATAGACGCAATTTCGAGCTTCGGGAAAATATCCCGAGTCTGAAAATGGTTATTTGGCAAACGAGCTGATGAGGTCAGGCCTTATTCTGCAGTTCATGTGGCAATCAGCAAGGTTAGGGCAATTTCCCGCTATTTTGATGATCTCCAACCATGTGCCAATTTTATGGACTTCATAATCAACTTTTCAAAATAGCTTCCAATTCAATACTGTTTAGTTCACAATGACATCACAAGACCTGAAATAAACTATATATTTAACAAGTTTATCGCGGGTTAAATCTTATTTGGGGGGGGGGGGGTAGCAGTGTGGTGTAATCATAGATTTATATTACCTTGATTAGGAGGGGTGGTACAGTCGATTGATGATGTTGTATACCAAGTGCCAGTGTATCCATTGCACACATATGTTATTCTATCATAGCCATTATCACAAACCTCATCCAGAGTTTCGTCGTTATAGTAAATGGAGCTGGGGTTCTCGAAATGGGTTTCGGAACTCGCAGCATCAGGTAGAGTACACGTTATAACTGTAATAGCAAAAAAGGCAGATGATAACAATAACCATTTGCAGAACATAACCCCCCCTCTCTCTCTCTCTCTCTCTCTCTCTCTATATATATATATATATACACACACACATACGTTTAATACGACCAAAGCTGTTGTACATGTTATTTCCTTACACAATATAATTAAATGTATATAAAGTGTAGTGTGCATGTTGTGGTGGGTAGGTGCGTGTATGTGTGTGTCTTTAGGCGTGGATGTGGGTTTTTTCCTGTCGATATGCTTCATAATTTATATAAATATTTTTGCCAATGATTTACTCTACGTTGTCAAACAACCTTGGAACATTTCTTTTATCATTAGTTTAAAAAGCAAGCGAAAACGAGCTGCTATTTGACAGTGGAATGAATGTTGTATAACCCTTTGGAATAAAAAGTGGAATAACTGTGATGTTATCACTCAAATTATTTATCTTTTGTATTTAATTACAATGTCTGTATGTTGAACGTGTTACCAATGTTAAGGAATTATTAGGGAATACCCATGAGCGGTTCTACAAGTACAAAAGTGTGTGTGTGTGTGTGTGTGTGTGTGTGGGGGGGGGGGGTTCTTGCACCCATTTTGTACACATAATCTCCCTTGAGCTCTTTCCCCCCACCCCAAAAATATGCAATATACATGTACGTGTCGGTACATAAATTATATACTATTAAACTTAATAAAGTTACTCAAATCATAAATTATCAATGAAAACCTTATTCACATCGGCAATACCGACACCAGACCGACAACAGTTGAAACAAAAAATACACTTGATACTCCTAATGGCACAGAATCAGTCGGCCTGGAGTCGGCGAGGTGTCGGTTGGGCGGCGGTGGGATTGTATTCGATTATCAGTAAAGAAAGATTATGTAACAAGAGAGACTTATAGATTATTTTGCACTTTAAATGTTAATCTTTATAATTATCAACCCGCTGACTTCGAGTCAGTGGATTTATAAAATACCTTACCATCAATGCACGCTGACCCCGTATATCCAGGTAGACAGATGCATGACGGAGTCTGGTATGCGATTAGTTCACATGTACTGTGACCTTGGCACTCGCTGGGATTAGGGCAGGTAAGATCTAGAATAATAATATCATATGGGAAATGTTAATCGCCTTGTTGCAATCACTATAAACCAGGGGGTGTTTCACAAAGATCCTATGTTGAACTTATCTCTAGGTTGGACAATTGTGGAAAGCGTTAGCATCTATGAATTTTGTTGTTAAAAAAGTTACTTAAAAGGCATAAAATGTTGATACAATTCATTCATATTTTCTATTATAAAGGAGATTTCATGCTCTTGATGTGGAACTTATTTATAAAAGTATAAAATATTTTATTTTTCACTTTTTAATATATTTTATTTTAAGGCTACAACTGGCACTCCATAATATTTAAGTCCAACTTAGAGTTAAGTTCGACTTGGAATCTTTGTGTAACACCCCCAGGAGTTTTGCCTGCATGCTACGATCGCGAACTTAACGAGTGTTACAGATTCTTTCAAAATGTAATGCGCCGAAATCACTGAATCTAAATTGACATAAAACTAATTTTTTGCAAAGTGCGAATCAAAGCGTTTTTGCCCTGGAAAATGGCCGCCCTAGGCTATTCGTGAAACATTCAGGGTTTTTGCAGTTGCCAGGTCTAATATACGCATACTGTGAACTGTCAGATTGTTGTCCCCCACACTTTTGGTTTTTTAATATCTCGGATCACAAAATCTATTATCCTTTATGAAAATTAAATTGGTTTTATATTTTTGATATCTTAGATTTTTAATAGTCGTCTACTTTTCATTTTACATTTCTATACTTGTCAAATTTTAGGTCGGAACTATTTTGTTCACAACCCTGTAAAATTAAAGAATAATTAATACAATCGAATTGTTTTTAATCTTGTTGTTGCATTTATAGCATGCAACGACTTGCAGAGTCGAGTTAATTATTGACCAACTTCAAGACCATAAATTTTACATCAAAGGTAATGATTGATCATATCCTGACATGCTAAACGCTTTTATGTGAAATGACTTTTTTCCCACTGATTCTTTTTTACGGATTAGAACCTTGGTATATTTCACACATTATATCTCAATTTTAGAGCAAGTAATAAAACTTTCTGATCTTTGTAACACATATAAAACATATCGTTAAATTAATTGATGATATTTGTAATATGAGTAAACATTATAAACTTATCAGCGAACTCTGAACCGAATCTGAAACTCATCGTCCAATATAACAGATCATGGTCCAATTAGACATGAAGTATGAACATACGATAATAACTGTTTGTATGTTTTTCTTTATAATAGTTTCAAATATTTGTTTGCAGATTTATAAACTTCTAGAATCTGTGTAATACAGCAGGTTTGCGCTCATTTTATTCCCTGAGTAAAGTTCTGAAATGGTTTTCAGCTGCTCTTTTTTCAACACACATGCAGCAGAAAGAAAGAAAATAGGTTTGAAAAATATATTGATTACTCATCTCTAACATATTATGACCTGGGCTGAGCAAAAATTCAACAAACATAAACACGAAATCAAGGAACTGAAAGAGAAAATGTTTTAGGGTTCGTGAAAATATCTGCTGCCCATCAGTACAATTTCGATGTATAATTTTCAACAACAAAAGTTTAGACAATAGACATCTAATTCTAAATAACATCAATGAGTGCTCACGAATGTCAATATTTATAAGACTATCATTATCATCATCATCATCAGCCGAGATAAGGTTCACTTTTCGAAACCACTCGCTCTTTTCCACCATGACCTTTGGAACGTCTTTTAACTCATTTAGATTATAAACAAACTTTTCCTTTATATCGATAACATATCAGAAACTAGAACATATCGATAAAATAGTAACCTTTGGCGAAATTGAAAGACACGGGTCAAAGGTTGTTTTATTAAATCGAGGAAAAAATGAATGTATTAAAAACAAATGATACTGCAACTTGATTCAATCTCCTGAAAAACTTTATACATGTACACTGTCGCTCATATAGTTAGAACATGTTTGTTTTACCCCATTTTATGGAATTATTTTAAAAATAATTTAAAAATAATAGATTTAGAGGGCACTAATATTGCAAATCGACACGGTTTTGATCCTGGGGCCTCACAATTACGAGGCCATTGCTTTGTCACTGAACCATAACTGTACGCAGCGGGGGCTAGGGTAGAGGGCAGTTTCCATAAATAAAAATAAAAAACACAGAAAATGCAATAAATTTTCAATAATTTATTGCATTTTACCCCGGTCCCCAACATAAACAAATCCTCTGGACGACCATGCATTATAGCTCAAGGCATGGGCACACAGAGGATTTTGTTTATGTTGGACCCGGGGTAAAATGCAAAAGATTATTGAAAATTTATTAAATTATTTTAAAAATAATGTCATAAATTGGGGTAAAACAAAAATATTCCAAATTTATGAGCGACAGTGTAAAGCAATGTGACGACCTTTTAAGGCACTGGCAGTGACGTGACATTGCCTTAAAAGGGCGGTCCACGTTCTCGTGCAGAATCTAAAAGGCCCTACTTTCAACGGAGAAGGACTAATTAGGCACCTAAGAGAAAATACGTACCGGCATAGATTTTGACATGAACGGGAAGCGCATGGACGCTTACGGTGCGTATATCTTCTTCGCCAAGGTCAGCTTCGTATAAGTTAGCGGTCGCGAAGTCTGTAAAGTATATGGAGTCGAAGTAGAGAGATATTCCAAAGACAAATATATCTCCGGTTTCTGCGTATACATGCACCTGACGGTCAGAGTATGTGCCCAGGTCAATCGATTCGATGATGTCATAGTAGCCTTCAGTCCAGTAGAGGCGTTGTTCTGTAATAAAGTTAAACAGTTTAGTCATAAAATAATTATTGTGATAATGGTAATATTAACAAAAACAACAGCAATACAAATAATAGTAGTAATATTATAATGATAAATATAACAGTAATCATGATATTTTTTCCTTCCACGTGTGTATTGTATTTACAAACAAGTCGATCATAAATATTGTACAAAATAATAACAAGTATTGTCAAACACTATATGTATATAATTGCTAAAACAATTATCATAACCATCAAGGCCCAAAACTTATGGAAATTAGATATGCACAGTAAAATATTGATCATTTTGCCAACACTTTCTTAACATTTTCTAAAACGAAACCATGTCTTTATTAATAGCTAACATTTTCTTCATTCCATAGTACCAATTTGCAGCTGATAAAATCTTGTCAAAGGAACGTAGTTGATAAAATCTTGTCAAATGAACGTATTTTTTTGTGTGGTTATTAAGCAGACAATATTACTCGTCTTACAACCATCATAAAACAGTTGTGTGCATTATTATCATTGCGACCAAAGTCCAATCAATTTATTTTGATTTGTAAGTATAATCCTTTCCCCTGTATTACGAAATACCCAGTACTCAAACTTTACCCACATTTCATTTGACTAGTAGCAAACGCAAGGAACGCGTATGATATTTTCTTCATTGCCTTACAAAAAGTTCATTTAAGTTATTACACAAAATCTATACAAATTATCTTTCACATAAAGTATGCTAAATAAGATCTTGTCGATTTTGGTATATAGTGAAACATTAACAAAAACACACAAAATGGCGCAGGTAAGGTCACGCATGAGCAATTAAGGAGAACTAGGAGTTCAGTGACCTTGATGGAATGCTACAGACTATGCCTACGAAGTTTGAAAAGAACCGGGATAGACGAAGGGACTTAGATAGGGCCTACAAGCTCTGCGTGCAAAAATAAATGGGATTTGGGTGACAGTGGAACATGTCATAACGCGTGCTGTGGCCAAAAGGTTCTTCCGTTTACTGGAAAATGAAAAGTCTTTACTTAGATGGAGATTTAAACAGATAGACCAAAGATGATGAAATATTTATATGACTAACCATCGGTCTTCGAAGAATATCCCGTTTCCCAATGTTAACAGATTATTATTTCACAAAGGCCAAGCTATATTTAGTATTTTATAAAGGTTGGATGGAAATCGCTTTTTAGCTTTCATCCTTTATGGTATTTTGTTTACGCCCTAACTAATACCTCTCTGAAGGTTATCCGAAAATAAAACGAAACCAGAACACAAAATCTGAAAGATACCACCTACATTTTTGGAAGGAAAACATGCATCCTGCCCTAAACCAGTATTGTAATATTCGAAATTATTTGTTTTCAGATATCATATCGGACGTTAGTTTCCCAGGAAATACAGTAAGATTCGTTAATCTATCAATTAGTCATTCATGAGAAACTTACCCTCCCTGTCCAATGCTAAGCCGTTAGGTTGCTTCAGCTCAGTAGAGACGATTTCACGACGATTTAAACCATATTTGCTTGCCATTTCAATTTTGGAGCTAGTATATGTCCCATCCCCGTGCTCAGTCCAATACAGCATCCTATTAAAGTGACATATAGAAAGCAAAGACTTCACACATTAACATGATTTTGTGATGGTTCATGATATAAATATGTTTTCTTTTAATTATATGACAATATGCTGCGCGGTAATATCTTACTTTATGCTGCCCGGTAGCATTTTCATATTCATTTTGGGAAATTTTCACTTCGTGCTGAGTATTAGCAATATTCATGAAAGAGGAAGACGAAGCAAACCAATCGGAACAAGGAATGCAACGATAATCAAAGACTTGAAGTTTACAGATAATATGGTATGGTACAGTATTAATTTTCTAAACTATCACAATGGAAAAACAATACAAAATGAAATATATATTTAGAAAGGAAGAAGGAGGCGAAATTCCCTGACAGCATGAGGCTCGTGGCAGGGTCACCATAACAATACAAAAATACATTTATTTATCCAAAAAATGATAACAATCATCGGCTATATTAAACATCTAAAGAAGAAAGAAAAATATAAGGCATAAGTAAATATCAAACAAACCGCATTGAAAAGAAGGGGAAAACATCTTTATGTGCTTCGAGGTCTAGTTTACACGATTTTTTTTTTTTTTTTTTATAGTTTACATCACAAGTAAATGTAGGGGGTGAAGGGCATGGGCATCGAACCTGTAAAACTGACATTGTATTGGGATGAGCTTACTTTCTTTTCTGAGACAGAGTGATACTCCATGGTAGATAGAGACCAGTGTTGATGAGATTTCTCCTGTCTGACCCATCGAGATTAGCGCTTTCAATCGTTTCCAGAAGGGTATCTGTCCAAATCATCCGATCTTCCTCCAAATCCAAGACTATCCCTTCAGGATCTAGAAAATTTCATACATTTTTGTCACATACATTTTGTCATCTGCCCACAAGAAGGGCAATGCATAATATTTTCTCTTACGGCCATCTTGCGGCCAACTGGCGATTTGAACCACAAATGACAACATTTTGAAAATTACACAGGGAGCTGTGTATCTGTTGTTTTCTTCCTTCTTTACCACATTTTCAGATCATTGTCTTTTGAATGGTGATTTAGGAATGAAAGACAATTCTTGCCAATTTGAAGACGAGAAGAAGACAAATCAGATCACCTCACCTCATTAATTTAAATGGAACACGAGCGAACAGACTATCAAAACTAAATACGGGTGCAATTTCATTACCCCTAATAAAGCCCAAAGGAAACGTTCTGATTATGTCATATGTCATTGCTATGTTTCAATATTTTAATTGGTGACGCAAGAGGCTAATGATTTCGTATAAGTTTGTTATTAACCCTTAATGACTACGAATTGATAAATTGATGACTTACATCCCACTCCTTGAAAATCGTCAACCACTGTTTCCTGCAATGAACCATCAAGTTTAGCCCTACTGATGGTCCTTTTACCCTCATCAGTCCAGTAGACCATGTCATTCCTGTAATCGTAATCCACTCCGACAGGGTCATCGACTCCAGTCACAGGCAGCTGACTAAAAGACGACGAGAAGAAGCCCGGACCGCTATTGTCCCCCACAAAAATGGCGCTGTCTTCAATATCCGTGAGAAAGATCTTATCCGCTAAAAAGAAGATGAGACGGATGCTAAAAGTTATACCCTAATGCCCGACGCAAGGGATTCGTCATTTTTATTGTGTCTTCCCTACGCTATTGAAGTTAACTGGCGCATGTGTCCGTTAAATGACACACTGTGCTCTTTGTTCAGATTGCATTCACTTTTTCTACAACATTACTCAATAAGTCATTGACGCATACGTACGTCAGCAAAATGACGCATTGTGTGTAACGGGTGTCATACCTTAAATAGGGACTTTTAGATTTACACTTCGAGAACGTGGACCTCTACGTGTGGCATCCTTTAAATGTAGTGTGACGTCCTTTTAAAGCACTGGCAGTACCAGGCAGTGCCTTAAAAGGATGTCACACGTAGAGGTCCCCGTTCTCGTCGTCTAAAAGCTAAAAGTCCCTAATAAAAAAAATCAGGGCGTTGACATGGCTGGCTTCGTTGGAACCCCAGTGAAATCATTACCCATTCAGTCAATGAGTTGGTTAGTCGAGACTACAATATCACCTTAGATTCCATAGTGCTATTGATAAGGAGACCGTTGCCAACTGCTTTGTCGGGCAAGCACAAAATAACAGGATGTCGGCCATGTTGTGACCAACTGGAATCAAGTTAGCCACACCTTGTTTATAGATGGCTCTAGAAAAACCCTAACAGTCTTTTGGACGGTTCAGTGTTGTTCTTTATCTTGTCTATGTAATATTCTATATAGAAATAAATATATATTTAAACCTCAATCGTGTAGGCCTTCTGAGTGAATATGGCAACAGTTATCTCGAACATTATTTGATACAGTCACACAGAGGTGTGATAATCTAACTTCGATGTTTGTGACAGCCGCTGGATAAATATTCTTTAATTTCCTTCAATATATCATTTCATTAATTATCATTGATCTCTTCTACGTGTTCTAGTCGAATTCCATAAATCATTGGGCTATTCCATACAAGTACAGTACTCGAATCATCTCCTTGGAACACGATCAAAAAGACTTTCAAAAATTCAACTCAAAGCAATTTCAATAGCCTTGTCTAACGATCAAAAACATTAACAGCGAAGTATTTCGTAGTCCGGGCGTGATTTTTTTCTTCCTCTCTATGATATATAAAGGGGATTGCCCTTGAGTTGACTTTTCGAAAGTAGTTGCAATCGCATTTATATTTTCCAGAATACAATGTAAATTATTGAACTATCCCATGCAATTACAATACTTGGGCACTGGCAGTGCCAGGCAGTGCCTTAAAAGGATGTCACACGTAGAGGTCCACGTTCTCGTCGTCTAAATATAAAAGTCCCTAATAACAAATTAGGGCACTGACATGGCTGGCTTCGTTGCAACCCTAGTGAAATCATTACCCATTCAGTCAATGAGTTGGTTTGTCGAGACTGGAATATCACCTTAGATTCCACAGTGCTATTGATAAGGAGACCGTTGCCAACTGCTTTGCCGGGCAAGCACAAAATAACAGAATTTCCGCCATGTTGTGACCAACTGGAATCAAGTTAGCCACACCTTGTTTATAGATGGCTCTAGAAAAACCCTAACAATCTTTTGGACGGTTTAGTGTTGTTCTTCATCTTGTCTATGTAATATTCTATATTTAAACCTCAATCGTGTAGGCCTTCTGAGTAAATATGGCAACAGTTATCTCGAATATTATTTGATACAGTCACACAGAGGTGTGATAATCTAACTTCGATCTTTGTGACAGCCGCTGGATAAATATTCTTTAATTTCCTTCAATATATAATTTCATTAATTATCATTGATCTCTTCTACGTGTTCTAGTCGAATTCCATAAATCATTGGGCTATCCCATACAAGTACAGTACTCGAATCATCTCCTTGGAACACGATCAAAAAGACTTTCAAAAATTAAACTCAAAGCAATTTCAATAGCCTTGTCTAACGATCAAAAACATTAACAGCGAAGTATTACGTAGTCCGGGCGTGATTTTTTTCTTCCTCTCTATGATATATAAAGGGGATTGCCCTTGAGTTGACTTTTCGAAAGTAGTTGCAATCGCATTTATATTTTCCAGAATACAATGTAAATTATTGAACTATCCCATGCAATTACAATACTTGGATCAGATAGACGATTCGTATACGTCCTTTAAAATAAAAAATATATATGCCTACACATACTTACAAATAGCATAAACTCATCTCAAATCAAATCAAGCCATTTATTTAATTGGCAACGAAAGACTTACCGCGTGCCGTCATCAAACTGAACAGTATAATAAGAAGATTCTTTGTCGCTGACCCAACCATCCTGAATCTTGTGCAAATCCAGTAGGATCTTGAAGATAAATGAAGACAAACCTATTGCTTGGAAAGAAACCATTTTTAATTTTTTTTTTTGAAGAACCTGTTGCTTTATTTCATCTGGTATCGATTTTTTGTAAGACTGTTTTTGTTTTTATTTCTGTTGGTTATCAAGACCCACTTGGTACTGTAGTTGTAACAACGTGCCTGGTATGAATCGAATTCAAGATTTACAAATATCGTTTTTCTATGAAGGAAAAGAGATGGTGTCACTGTTACACAATAACAATTCACTTCGTCCTCTACCTGCTACCTGTTCATGTATTGGAAAATACATGGCCATAAACACTGCTCTCTGTCAAAGTTAATTCCTTAATTCAATCTGGTCTCAATAAACTTTACACTGACCATAACCCTTTACTTAACCTTGAACCACAAAGCAGGCCTTTCAGCAAACGTGGAATATACATGTATGAATTTCTTTATTGTCATTTAACTCATCAAACATGCAGCTAAGTGCTTACAATTTACAAATTACAAATACATTAGTAAGAAATTGTATAAACTCTAAGGATGTGTATGTTCATAAGGGCATACCATTAATGTCTAGTGTAATACTGCATGCCAAAGGATGGAACATGAATGCCATAGATAACATTTTTGACAAAATAGATGACCCATGAGTTTTCATTACAAAAAAGATTTCGATGAGTGAAAGAAATTATAATTTTAATCTATAAATCCTTCCAAAATTGATTGCTGCGTATACCTTACCTGTTAAGAATCACTAATGTTGTCGTCGAAAGCAAGTTGTAAGAATATTACAATCGAACCACAAACATTATTTATTACATAAAACCAAAATATTTTTCATTTTTCCCCGTTCCCTTTTTATTGAATTACAGTCATTTAAAACATTATTTATTCACCAAAACTTGGTGTCGTATATTCGCTATAAAAAAGACCTACCTATAGTATTAATCGATGTATTAAGAATAGTCACAGTAGGGATGACAATGATCCGAAAGAGTCCACACCATCTAATATTTACTCGAATTAAAGTCACCGGAGAAGATACTTTTCCTTCTCTTTCGTGAGGATTTCGTGCTAAAACTGTCAGGTAGTGTATTGATCAATTCTAACTTCTGCTTTTGATCCTGAATTTCAATAAATATTTGCAAATCTATATTTATGGTGCATTTATGAAAACATGATCTCGACATAAAGTACCCATTGTCAAACAAACCTTCAAATGATTATTGTGAAATACACACCCAGTGGCGGGTTGGTTAAAGGGGGTGGTAACAAGTCCGAAAATTCTCTGACAAGCAAAATAAACCAAAACATAAAAACAACAAACAAACTAGACCATTCTTCTTTTTTCATATTTCTCTTTTTTCTTCCATTCCCCTTTTTTGTCGAAGAACCCCCTTCCCACTTCTCCCGGTCTGCAGTTGACAATTTATGATAGGGAAATGAAATACTTCTTCAAAAGGAAATTACGAAATAATGGCTGCATTACATCACCCTGGAACAAACCCCGGAGAAACGTCAACAAACGAATAAACGTGTAGTTAACAAAAACCTCATGTTAAGAACCTTGTATATTGTCAACGACAGTAACGGCTAGTGGCGTACGTAAGATATTTCGCTCAGTGGGGGGGGGGGGGGGGGGGGGGGGGGAAGGAGCATGACATTTTTTTTTACCCGACACCCCCCCCCCTTTAGCAAACAAAAAATTGAGGGGGGTTTAACCCCCAAAACACACCCCTGCGTACGCGCCAGGTAACGGTCTTCTTAAAGGTAGCCGATGATTGGAGCACATAATATGTATTAAACAGTTAGAGCCAATTTTAGAAGCAAAGGGAGTCTGGTGACGGGAACATTTTGATGCACGTTTTTAAACCATGACTACTACTTGTGTATTTGAATCATGATATATATATGGACCTATTACACTAACACATCACGTAGTCCCCATAATTAATACAAAGGGTATTTAGTTCAGTTGAATTGCTCGAGAGTTGAAGCACGTTTTCAAACCTTTACTACTTGTGTCTTTGAATCATGATATACGGACCTATTACACTGACATATCACGTAGTCCCCATAGTTCATACAAAGGGTATTTAATTGAGTTGAATGGCTTGAAATTTGAAGCACATTTTCAAACCATGACTACTTGTGTCTTTGAATCATTATATAGGCCTATATGGACATATTACACTAACACATCACGTAGTCCCCATAATTATTAATACAAATGGTATTCAGTTGAGTTGATTGTTCGAAATTCTTTGCTCTCATGTTTTGGATGATTCGTGTATTGTATGTGCCTACAAATATTTATGAACAGCATGAACACAACTCAAATCAAGTCATTCATTCTCTTGGTCTGGTGTGAATTGCTGCATACAATCATCAAGTATTCTACTACCGGGTGTAGTGAGGAAACTACACATTCATCTTGTCTAGAACCATTTTTTTAAATGATAATAGGGACCAATTAACTAACAAATAAACTCCTGAAATGTCAGTTTCGACATTGGTCATTTTGGCATCACAGCTCGTTTGTGGATAACTTGTCTCCGTTTACATAGTATTGATTTGGTTTTATTTTCCGTATTAAAAACATATGTACATATGGATGAACATAAAAAGATACGGATGGATCGTCATGAAAATAAAATAAAAAATTGATCGCACAGTTGCGTGAAAGTGTAACATCAGCTTTATTCATATAAAAGGACGAAAGGATATGCGAAAATTAAAGATCACTTGCTTTTGATACAAAAAGAGCAATATACAGAATGTTATAAAAATATGAAATAAATCCTCATCCAAAAGAGTAAGAGCACATGAAATGCTAGTCTTGTATCACTAATATTAACTTCTGACGATTCGAACGTTACGCGAACGTACCTACTTGCATAACGATACATATAACTACAATTTCTTCGATATTGATCTGATTTTTATCATCTTGAATATCAAACTTACGTAAATGAAACGACGCCAATATCATGTTGTGTACCTTAAACTTAACCCCAAAATCCAATAAAATAAATATTAAAAAGTCCCTGCTATACACTTTCATCTTGGATAGATATAATAATAATAATAATGATGACATCTTTCTCTTTGAAAACCCAAATGTTCTAGTTTCATTAAGAAAAATAACCCATCTTGCCCCAAAGAAAGGGTCCCTAAAATGTTACATTTGTTTTTAGTATTATCATTATCATTATTAGTATAACTATCATTATAATCATTATCATGATTAGCATTCTTATCATCGTTATTATTATTACTATTATTAACATTATTATTATTATTATTGATATAATTATCATCTTATTATCATCTAAAATCAATATACCATTTCCCGATCTGACTTGACTCTCCACTGAGGGAAGAAACAAGACTATCGATTCTACTCTGTTATTCCCCGACGACATGTACCCCCCCCCCCTTCCCCCTCCATCGAGTGCACAAAGTCCTGAACACGTTACGTTTCTGATCGTTACACACGAGTCGTCAATTTGCTGACGTAGGATTACGTCATTAACTGGTTTAGTCTTTAATGCGCCCTATGAGGGCAACAATGCACAAATAAAAGGATTATAAAATCTAACATTGAACTCGTTGGATTACCGGGGTGCGTCTTATTTTTTCGTACCACGGCGAGGCCAGATCACTATGAATATGACTGACAAAGAAAGCGGACAAAATATACAGTTCCTCAGGTAGATAAAGGAACATCCCTTCACTGCTATTATTTAAAAATGTGTAGAACAGGTGTCACATGCATATTCACCTGTTCTACACAGTTTTACATAATAGCAGTGAAGGGATGTTCCTTTGTCTACCTGAGGAACTGTATAGATTGTCCGCTTTCTTTGTCCGTCATGTTCATAGTGGATTGATCTGTCATCAACTCATCGTCAGCTCAATCGGTAACGACAGCGTGTTACTAATATAACTTTGGAGTTGACGTGAGGGTTAGAATCTTATTTAGTTTTTTTGCCGTTATAAATAGTGAGGTAAAGCAATAAATAATCAAAGTCGAATTGTTTGTGACCTCTTTGCAAGCTTTCATAGCTTGTTATGTATGAAAATGAGTTCATACTGGAATCTGGCCTCGTCGTGGTACGAAAAAATAGGACGCTACCGGGGTATTGGCAAATTGCTGACATGAACTTGGTTAGCGCGGGTAAAAATGCTCGTTAAGATATAAAACCGCCACGGGTCTTTTATTATTACTATCGTTATAATTATTATTATTATTATCACTATTATAATTGCCATTTTTATTCATGTTTTATCATTATTATTATCATTATTAATGATGTGTAAAAAGGACTAAAAATAATGAAACCATAAACCTAAACCTGCAACGCACCGCTAACTTGCTTATACACATAGATATAAAGGTTCTCCATTTCATAAAATACAAGAAAATGAGACATAAAATGCTGAACAGGTAAAAGAGCTACGAATAAAAATGAAATTCTAAATATCATCGTCTGTATATTGTGTCAGTGGTAATTAATACAATTACTCTAACAGTTTTCACAAAATTTAATGGACACAATCCTTGCTCGGTAATAGAAGAACTATATTCAGCTGCATTAATAACATAAAGTGAGGAAACAAAAGAAGATATCGCGTTGATCACCTACCATTCAATGAATATTTATCTACATTATCAGAAATCTCATTATTTCATAAATTCCTCAGGTTAAAAAACACGTTAAACACTTTTTTAAACATTATTTTAAAAAGGCTAATCTCTATTTCATAACATAATATAATATTCAGCACTTGTTCACGTATTGCACAGTAAATATGCTTCTTAGTCTTAATAAAAAAAAAATTCTCGAAATACACTCAAATTGTCAATAGCCTCACGTTTAGTTTACCTCCTACTAAGTAGCAATATATCTGATCTATACACAGGGTCAAAATGGATAGGATGGATGAATGGATTTCTCTTTATTACAATTCCGAACCCTCCATTAATGTACTATTTGATTGTGCTAGCCAAACTTAAGTCGATAAATATTCAAGGTTTAGTCGATCGATGTTCAAGTTACCTCGTTTAGAAACTAAAACCATCAATGGCTTTTTAAAAAAAGTGCATATACCCCTTTACTATAACGTCCGACTAAATATGCAAAATTTCAGAAATTCTGCCGATTTCAAATAAATAAATATATATCTTATAGTACTTCATTTGATAAAGAAACTTCGTTCACATACAAAACAATTAGTAACATTAAAACGTCAATGAAAAATCACGCGAAAAAAGTTTGGAAACATTATAAATAACTTATAGGAATGCAAATATGTAATATTTCAGATGAGTTTGAACGTTAAGAAGACCGTCAATGATTAATTGTTTTGTTTAACGTGCTGGTCAAAACATCCACGCACGACACCATAAACAAAGCAGAATCACTTTTGGCAAATGACACTAAAATTCAAATTCATTATCACAACCCATGCTACAACCCACGTGATGACACCTTTACGAATTGATTCGAAATAAGTTTATTGGAAATATAGATAAAAAAAGGGAATTGTTTGATGACTACATTTAAGTGATGTATAAATAAACAGGAAAGTTGATAACCAACGACTCTGCACCATCAATAGCAATTTAACAGACATGAAAAATGCTGAATTTACTATGCAAATATGGTCAAACTCGTATTCATTTTAATGTCCCCAATGACCTTCTATGTATGAAATTATTAACATGTTTGAATTTATTGCATGTTGCTAGTTGAAAAACATGATTGTTTTATAGGTTAAAAGACTGCATGGGTTAATATTTTCAAACCATTACTACTTGTGTCTTTAAATCACCGTTATTATTTCTGTGTAGTTTCGTACAAAACGCAATCTGCCTTTAAAACATTTATCAAGTTTCATTATAGTACTGTTATCAAATCACCACTCGGCCCCGTCGTTTTGGTATGCAGCTCTAGGCAGTCTCTCAGGTTGGGAACGTACTATTGTCTCCGGGCGGAACCCACTGGAATCAGAGTTAGACATCAGCCTTGCATTTCGGTTGCCTCTCTGTCCCCTGAGCCTGGCCGAGCTATTCTTAAACGTCGAATTAGTTTGGCCAGAGCTTGAAGTGAAGCCGCCGGACGCCGCAAAAGACTTCGACAAGCAGCAGCTGAACTGTGAGCGCCATGTCCTGCGAACCTGAGGCTGGCGCATACAGTACAGCATGAAGATGAAGTACCCCTGCAGAGAGTTGAGGATGGTGAAGATTCCTTGGACGACCTCACTGGCCGGTCGGATGATGCTCAGGTAACCTAAAGACCACGTTAGGCCCATCAGGATCAGGATACACACCGCATTCTGGAAACGTCGAAGGCGCTGGCGCTTCTCCGTCTTATCAAGTTGTCTTCCTTTCACGGTTCTGTTCAATCGTATAATGACACGAATGAAGATGATCATGTTGAAGATCATGACGAAAGCAACTGGAATCAGGAGACCACCGATGAGAGGCCAGAATGCAAGGAAGCAACTACAAAAACAACAAAGACGACGTATACATATTCTTATTTCAATTTATTATATAATGAATTATCAATTATATTAATGATGAATCTGTATTAAAGATTGATTTCATTAAATTAATTTACTACGAACCGGACACCAATATTCTTCATGATATACCTTATAACCAGTGCAACAGTCCGTTATTATATTGAATTTAATCGACCTCATTCTATTTGAAATTATTACTACACAACAATGACTACTACTAAATAAAAATATGCGTAAAACATCAATGAAAAATTATGAATATGAAATTGTCATGTATGTCTCTAATAATTCTTACTATTGTTAAATAGCATTGATTGGACTATATGAATGTTGATTTTTTTTTTGTATTTAGCCATTACAGATCAGTCTAGGGACTGCAAAAAAAGAAGATATTAATTTAAATCCTCCAAACATTCAGCTATTTATGAAATGAGTAGGTTAGACTTCAAACAACCTTCACAGTTTGTTTGGGGTAGGAATACATAACACATTTAACGTGTCACATATATGGAGCCATGTTAACAGGATAGCAATTAACATCATATGCTTAAACAAATTGCGTTCAGTGTATTTAGTGAGGGTATTAACAGAAAATAATAAATCTATTGTACTCTATAGCGGGAAGTCATTTCAAATTGCCAAAGTTATACCAATATATAGAAAAGATGATCCGTCAATAGTGTCAAACTATCGTCCAGTATCGATTTTTGCGATTTTCTCGAAGATTTTAGAAAGGCTGGTGTATATTAAGAGACTGTACGATTTTCAACTACAAAATAATTTATTTAACGAAAATCAATTTGGCTTCAGGAAATTTCATTCCGCCGATCTTGCTTTAGCACAGTTGTACGACAGTGTCAAGTGCCTTGGCTAATCGTAATCATGTATTAGGAGCATTTATGGATCTTAGCAAGGCATTTGACACACTTGTAAACTTCGTAACTATAGTGTATGAGGATTACCTCTTCAATGGTTAAATGATTATTTACACCCCATAAAGCAATATGTATAGTGTAAATATGTCGAATCTAATTTATTACCAATCTCATGTGTGTCCCGCAGGGATCTGTTCTTGGTCTTGTGTTATTCTTAACTTATGTGTATGTATTTTAAACACACCTAACTTGTTGCAATACATCCTATTTGCCGATGATACTACTGTAGTTTATTCTGATTCTAACTCTCCTTCCCTTATTGATACCATGAATAATGAATAACCAAGATTATCTGCATGGTTTGAGTGCAACAAATTATCATTAAATTTGAAAAAGACAAACTTTATTCATTTCCAGAATGTAAAATCTGAGGGACCTGCTATGGAAATTCATAATGTGGATTGTGTGGTTATTTAAAAGACTAAAAGTGTTAAATTTTAATCGAGTTGTTATCAAGGACTCTCTGAAGTGGAATGATCATGTTAAATATATTGCAGCAAGAATACCACGTAATGTAGGCATATTCTTTAAACTTCGTCCCTATGTTCCTTCGAATATCTTATTAACGCTGTACAATACCATGATATTACCTTTTATTTCATATTGTAATTTAATATGGACAAACATTAAGTGGAATACGGATATTACTTATTTGTTAAAAGTTGTTTTCTCAAATGCTGGTTACCCTGACAGTTAATGATATCAAATTTCTACAAACTGCCATTTTCATTTTTCGCCTCTAAAAATATGTCCCTGTGACATTTTCTATTCTGTTTCAACTGAATAAAGATATATATATATTCATTCTACGAAACAATCTGCCTATTGCCATTTGTGCAATCCAAATACTGTTCTAGCCCTTAAATCTATTTGCCACACTGGCCCAGATATATGGAATTCCCTTCCCATTGATACCCGCACTGCGCTTTCACTGCTCTCTTTAAAAAAAAAAAATCGGTCAAAGCTTTTCTTCTTTCTAAGTACATGTATGTTGCATAACAGATATTTCCATTCTGTGTTACCATAATGAATATGTATTATCATGTAAACCAGTTATTGTTGTCATATCATTGTTATTTACTTGGTAATAACCGAGTTCGTAAACTGACCTACACAATCCCTTTTTTAAATGCAACAAAAACCTTTCATGTATTAAGACTTTTTTACTCAGTAGTTAAGTAACATGTGCCTATTTTGTATATCTCAGCATTTAAATAGAAGTAGCCGCATACCAATTTTTCCTCCTTCCATCCCTCATTATATATATATATATATATATATATATATATATATATATATATATAAATATATATATCTCCCTCTCTCTCTCTCCTGAAGCAAGTCATTTTTCTGTCACTTTTTGTCATTAAATTAAAATGAGAGCAATAAGGAGCGGGAACGTTTGTTTCATATTGTTCCTGATTGATTGATAGGTTACATTCTTGGATTCAATATAAAACTTACAAATCTGTCTGCGCGTAGTGCTCCCTCGCTGATCCTCCAGTGATTCCAACAATCACCAAAGGGACTCCTAAATGCAAGAAAAAAAAGGAATGGTTACTTTATTATTATCATTATCATTGTCATTATCATGATGAGGATCGATGGTGATCATCGTCAACATCAATTCTTAAAGGAACAAACGAAGGATAATCTAGACTTGAAGTCGTAGTTAATACTATGTTTTATACAACACATATTGCTCATATTGAAAGCCATTATCAACAGCTTGTTAAATTAAGTTTTAAAACAAACTCTACTTGCTGAGCACGATCCCAAAGATTTTCGAGGAAAATTTTCAATATCCTATTGAATATCCTTTAGAAATTTGTTCAGTTCAGTATGTAATAAGTCATTGTAATGTACACACTTTTCAACAGGTGATGGACAAAGCTATTGGAAGTTCTTGAGCTTGATTTTGGTTTGGAAGCCTTTGCGATCATGTTGGTAACACATTTTGGCAAAATGGCATTTAATCTATCAAGTAAAAAAGCAAATAATTATTGGACGGTGGCTTACCCCATGCAAACAGTGAAGCCTTCCGCATAAAGCGCGGTAGATACGTGTTGAGAACTCGAACGAAGAGAATATGCATGTTGTAGCCCTCGACTCCCATCCAGAATAGAGATGACAGGGTAAAATAGTGGAGGAAGCCAGCTAAGATACAGCAAGGCAGGGGAGGAATTTCTTCCTTACCTCGTTCTGTGTCAACAGATATCATGACCAGGAAGACGATGTATAGACAGAGCAGGGAACTGGAAAGGGACAGCAGGATCTGGTTGGGTTTGCGATCACGAAGTTTCCTAGAACAGAGGACAAAACCTTATTTATTATATATATTATAACACATTTTACATGGTTAATGCTGTCGCTGGGTGTCGCACAAAATACTGACTCTTGGAACCGCAGGTGATGTGTCGTTTTGGCAATTATCGACAACGTACCCTTTAAAAGATTCCATGGTATTTCCTATGCTCAAGTGATTTTAATTTTCGGACCGTGTTATTTTCTATGTACCGGTATGTACAAAATCGTGAATCATAATAGATTTTTCTAGCATACACAGCTGCTCTTCTAAAAAATGTGATATGGTAACATTTTTCAATGATCAAAATTACGTTTACGGGCAAGCCTAATGTACGTTTTCCCTACGTTTACCGAGCATCTCTGGGATATTTGTAAGACTGGTGACGGTATTAAATTGTCTGCTCAACTAGAGCTTTTCTGAGACCAAATACCACTTGGTAAGTTGTGCAAAAAATTTATATATGAAATGGAATACATTCGAATTCGAATCAATCAATCAACGTGTTGGACATCACAAGATCAGATACCTTATACTGGCCCATATGCATAATATCCCTGAATATAGAAATGTTACTCACTTATTAAAAGCATATGTGAGGATTGTGATGACAAGGCCCCATATTGACATACAGCAACCAACATAGCTTATGATCTCCAGAATAAAATCTGCCTGTGGTGACAATCCTTCTCCTCCATAGATATCCTGTAAAATGTAATGATATATATATGTTCAAACAGGACGTCAGCCAATTCTGACTACTAAAAGTCATCTTAGTCTTCATGCCTCGATCAGATATGACGCGGTGATCTGCGGCGTTTTTTTCTTCTTTTTCTGGATGACCTATTGAAGTGCAATTAATACACTTTACATTTATGTAGCTAATAACACAAGGCTCAGTGAATACGCGTTGGACCGTTGTCGCGTCCAGTTGTAATTCATTTCTTTCTCTCTCTCTCTAAGTGCCATATCTCATGCTGTTCCACAACCCTCGGCTCCTAGCTTTCTGTATAAGTACCACTCCCAGTTCTTTCACTCCTCTCTCTTCCAGCAATTTCTGCAGACTGTCCATCTTAAGTATCTTCCTTCTTCCCCTACTCGTTGTTCCCACAATTTTCCCTGTCAAAGCGAGATTATCTAGGCCTTCTTTACGTCTAATGTGACCCATGAACTTCAACTGCCTAATCAACATCTCACGTATCATTTTCCTTTGCACTCCAGCTCGTGTATAAGAACTTCCTCATTACTAACTTTGGCAGTCAAGGGGATTTTCATCATTCTTTTTAAAAACCACGTTTTGCAACTTTCCAAACTCTTTTTAGTATCAGAGGCTAAAGTCCATGTTTCACTACCATACATAAGTACTGGGTAGATGTAACAATTCAATACTCTTATTCTAAATCCTCATACTCATTGTTCGATTTGTCAGAATTTTGCCTAACTTTGAGAATGCAGATTTAGCGAGAGCTATCCTTCTCTTGATCTCTGTCTCACATCTGGCATCCTCGGTAATCATGCTGCCGAGGTAGTTAAATGAGGAGACTTGTTTAATAATCTGTTCCTTCAGTTTCAAGTTACATTTTGGACTGCTCTTCTTGGATACCACCAGGCACTTTGTCTTGGTATAGTTGATCTCTAGTCCCATTCTCTCACTTTCTTTTACAACTACATCCAGGAGTCTCTGGAGATCTTTCTCTGATTCCGAAAATAAAACAGTGTCATCAGCATATCTAATATTTGTGATTGAATGGCCACCCACTTGTATCCCATTTTCATCTTCCAATTATGTTAGAATGATTTCACTATACATATTGAACAGGTCTGGTGACATAACACAACCCTGTCAGACTCCCCGTCTGATGTTAATATATTCACTACACTCTCCTTCTACCCTGATGCATGAAAACTGATTCAATATAGACTTTGTAACAGTCTTAGATCTTTCCTATATATATATATATATATATATCAAAGCTTTTTCAGCTCTTCAAAAAGTTCTGAAAGTTTAATTTTATCAAAAGCCTTTGAATAATCAATAAAACACATGGACACATCCTTTTGCATTTCGACTGCTCTCTCCGTAATATTTCTAACCACAATTATAGCATTTCTTGTGCCCGCATCCTTTACAAAAACAAATTGTTCCCTTCCGACCATGGGAGTTATTCTACTTATTGCTCTCAAAAGCAAAATCCTCAAAACAATCTTAGTGATATGGCAAATAAGGCTGATTGTCCTATATTGCTCACAATCCACGGCTCCCGGTTTCTTTGGGAGAGTAATGAAAATGGATCTGCCCAATTAATCTGGAAATGTTCCGTCATCATATATTTTGTTGATAATTTCTGTTAATCTATCAACACCATATTCCTCTAATGCTTCAAACAGTTCAATGACCACACTATCTAGTCCAGCTGCTTTGTTCTTCTTCATCTTTGACATTTTAAAGAATTTTCTCCCCTTTGACTTCATCTGAAAAACTCGGCATTGCTTCCCTACTATCTTAAAAAGTTCGCCAATGTATTGTGTCCACCTACTCATTTTGTCCTTTGTTTCAAACAGGATTGACCCATCTTTTCCTTTGATACAGCCAGGGTTTGAACAACCAGACTCTTTGCCTGAAATTTCATTTATTCTTTGGTAAACATTACTATTCTTATCGAATTGATTTTCAATTTCTGCACATTGTTCGTTTAGCCAGCTCTCTTTTGCCTCATTACACTTTTGCCTAATTTGTTTGTCCAATTCATTTCACGTAATAAAAAAACGCCTCATATCTGAAGGAGATTTTTTTGTCAACCATGTGAAGACCAAGTACATGTACCGAGTAGCCAGGGTTTTTGGAGCTGACCATCAAGGAACGAAGCAAGATGAACCTGGCATGTGCATCGATGCTATCTAAAGGGTTATGCAAGCAAATTTCCCAATGTTTACAGTCTTATATTCCATACATACTGGGTCTTTTGGAACTTGGGTGGCGTCTAAGGTGCTTCAAACATGAAATTATTCTGAGGCATATTGTCTGTCGTATCCTGATGTAGACAACAACTTTGTGTGCTTTGAAACCACATGGATATATCCAGAACATGGGAACGGGGGAGGGGCATGCCTTACGTAAGTTCAGCTTTTCTAGTTTCCTCATACATGATTCTATACAAATTAAATGAGGTTTGTTTAATATGGTATTCAATGCAAATAACTAGCAACTAACATACAATTTTACACAATTCGCAAACAAATTTAGTAGAAATAACACTTTGATATCATGAATATTGAAGACAATGAGGATTTCAAGTTTTCCTGTGCCATTGCTGTAACTTTTGCACAGAGGCTACACACAGATCCCATGCAAAAGTACGTTACGTGACAGACAAAGGTGATACAAACCATGAGAATGCCGAAGTTGGTAAGGTGATCGCACTCGCAAGTAATTCTGTCTATGCTGTCATTACTTGTTTTGATGCATCCTCGCGTGGACCATTGGTTATCATCAAAGTCATAAGATACACACGTGGCATTTGTCCCATTCTTGAAATGAAAACAAAATATGGCAATTATCAGGGCTTGAAAATAAAATATATAAACATCTCAAATAAAAAAGAAGACCATTTCTGCCACTCGAAAATATCTGGTTCAAGAGTAACGTGTACATTGCATATTAATACTGTCTCATCCAATATGCAAACTTCAACCACATTACTCTACAATTGCTCTGAATAGATATGTCAATTAACATCATCCTCTGATCCTCATCTGTGTGTTCATATCCAATCTTTTTGTATATTCGCGAAATTCATCAGATGAAAGAGGTTGATTTACATTGAATCACTGCCACATTTCCCAGCATTGTGCCCCCGCATTTGTTTCTCCACTTGTTTTGTAATGTTATTCAAATTAACAGCAACATTTTAGTTGAGCCATTGCCATGTTACAAATAATAATAGTGGGTACTTTTATAGCGCTCAAGTTTGTCACATTTTACGCTCATGGCACTTCAATTAACACTGATAAAGCATTATGATGCACTCACCGGATTGGTAGGAGTAAATGCAATCATCACGGGTTCCTCCAAGTTTTCGATTTCTTCGTTATTGAGCGACGCCGCTATGATCCTGGAATTCAACTCTCGCTTGAATCCCGTCTCGTTTGCCTTCAGATTCAACTCCGTTAGTTCACTGTCCCTGAAGAGGGCCGTATTCAAATGTGTGGTGATGACCAACCGGCCCGTCAGCTCGGAGAACCTGTCCGCTAAGACTGATGGAATGAAGAGGGTCGCCTGAGCTTCAAGCACATCTGGCTCTGTTGTAAGATCGCCTCCTGCCACCTGAAAATCCTCGTCTGAAATGCTTCCTCCATCGGCCGTAGCTGACATGAAAACGGTTATACCCTGGCTGAGTCCATCCACTGTCACATCAAGTACCTGATACACACAAAAATAGATATGATATTTGACAATAATTATAAAAAGTATTCATATCCACCACGCTAGGTGCTCAAGACGCTGACATATTACTCCGCCTATAGCTAAGGAACGGATTTC
Source organism: Strongylocentrotus purpuratus (assembly GCF_000002235.5). Lineage (NCBI taxonomy): Eukaryota > Metazoa > Echinodermata > Echinoidea > Camarodonta > Strongylocentrotidae > Strongylocentrotus > Strongylocentrotus purpuratus. The sequence continues at coordinate 12,340,256 of NW_022145609.1, forward strand.
GTGCTCACAGCATTCAATGAATTCCTTCCTACCGATAACCCTTTAAAAACCTTGGATGAGAATGGCAACTGTGGATAAATGTATTACCAAAGAACACCAAGTGAAGACCAACAAGGCCTGCGGGTGGGACAAAATAGCTGCTGAAACTCTAAAGGCTGCTGGGCAACCAATGAGACAACTCCTGCTCAAAATAATAAATGCAGCATGGTCGGAAGGTGAAACCCCGGAAGACTGGAGCAAGGGTCTTATCACCCCAGTGTTTAAGAAAGGAGACAAGCTGGATCCATCCAACTACAGAGCTATAACTCTACTCTCAATACCCGGGAAAGTTTTCTGTAGAATGGTCCTCATGAGAATCCAAGGAACCATCGAGAATCATCTGACGGAGGAACAATGTGGATTCAGAAGTCTTAGGGGCACCACAGATGCTGTGTTTGTCGTCAGACAGATCATCGAAAAGGCCAGAGAAAGAAGGATACCAATCTACCTGAACTTTGTTGACTTTAAAGCAGCATTTGATACCATATGGCGAGAAGCTCTCTGGAAATGTCTGCGTTCCATTGGAGTGGACAAGCCCTTAGTTGACCTCATAGAGAGCATGTACAAACAAACCAAATGCTCTGTTATGGTGAATGGAAAGACAACTGAATGGTTTGATGTCATAACTGGGGTAAGACAAGGCTGCCTCCTCTCTCCAAGTCTCTTCAACCTATTCCTGGAATATGTGATGAAGGACATCCAACAACTAGAAAGTGGAATACAGATGGGTGACATGCGTATCAACAACATCAGATATGCAGATGACACCACCCTGATGGAACTCATATTTGAAAACCTCCAAATCTCAACAAATGAACTGGAGAAGGCTTGTAGAAGATGGGGTATGAAAATCAATGCAACAAAATGCAAAGTCATGACAGAGGATCATCAAGATATTTCACTTAACAACACCAACATTGAGAAAGTGGAAAAATTTGTCTTTCTCGGCAGCACAGTTCCATCCATAGAAGAGGACGTGAAGAGACGTACACGACTGGCTGCTTGGGCATTCGGAAGACTGAAAAGTGCCATCTGGTCCAACCAAGATATTTCTAGGAGTCTCAAAGTCAGGATCTACAGAGCACTTATCCTCCCTATTGCCACATATGGAGCAGAATCCTGGACTCTCCGAAAATCTGATAGAAATAAGCTTGAAGTATTTGAAATGAGGTGTCTCCGGACCATCCTTGGAGTTCACCTAATGGACAAGATTAGGAACGAAGAGATCAGGCAGAGACTGAACATCCCAAGCACCATATGCGAGGAAATAACCAAACGTCGCTTGAAATGGTTTGGCCATGTTTTACGCATGCCGCATCACCGCCTACCATACCAAGCATTCCAAAATGACTTTAATGGACGCAGACCTCGGGGACGCCCTCCAAAGAGATGGAAGGACCAGGTTCAATGCGATGTCGGATTATCCACACAAGAGGCAGAGCAACGAGCCCAGGACAGATCAGACTGGAACATGATTTCTCGTAGGGGAGCAAGGGGACACACCGTCCTATGCACCTAAGTCAAGTCAAGTCAAGTAAGTCAAGTCACCAAGTGTCGCGCCGGGGCTCGAATCCAGGACCTTCACAACTCCAGTCAAGTGTTTAAAAAATTGTTTTACGACACCTCCAGCACACAGTTTTCTATGAATGAGACAAATCCATGTATATATATATATATATATATATTGTGAGCTGGCTAAGAACTCAATTGATTTCTTTAAAAAGGAAGCTTGCCTAATCTATGAAAAATATAGGTAGTTTGAAGGGAAATGACGTAATCATTGTCTTTTACCATTTTAACGAATACTCCGGATGAAGTTTTTAAAAAAAATATTTAAAAAAAACACGTTATGCAGGATGTCCTTATGTCTTCCATAAAGCGAGGGCTTTGTTTTAACGGTAAACGTATTGTCAAAATGATTTGGGTCTACAAAATTAATGTTTTAAGGCAATGAAAAAATAGCATACATGAAGATAATTGCATAAACAGAATGATTTACGTAAAAACCCAAAATAAAAAGTTAAGAATATACAAGTAGAATACGTTATCTTATACGATTTTAATATAGAAATAGTTAACACATGTCTTTTTGTTGCTCACCTCTGCGGCAATATTGGGCTCAACGATCCGAAGAGTTTCATTTAGCACCTCAACTACAGAGAGTTGTTCTTCAAGGGATATAACCACACGGCTTGGAGCACCATTCTCGTCTTCAGCCATTTCTAGTTCTTCTTCTGGTAGATTCGCAATGTTGCTCGCAATATCCACAACAGACTCAGTCACCTGTTTGTCAAGAATTAATTTTGGGTTATTTCCTGCTATTTCAAATGCATAATAACACTAATAAAACTACTCATAATAATAACAACAACAACAATAAAAGCTATGATGCATTTATATTAGGTAGCTTAGACAGATACCGAGATGTGATTGGTCCAGAGCTCGTGACGTAACAGTACTTGCGAGGATCGTAATTGTTTCATTATTTTCCTGGACGGTCACTTTCGATGGTTATATTCACGCTATATAGCTGGTGAAATTAATATATTTTTTAATTAATGCATGTCGCCCTCTAGGCTTGAGGACTGTTTGTCACCAATTACACATATATAATTTACATGGGACTAAAGCAGACAATCGTTTGTGATTGATCAATGATAGAAAGTCTCGATGGGAAACAAATTCGACCCACGAATTTTAAGTTCTACTTTTTACACGTCGCGCGCGACGCAGTACCACATCACAACAACACTTCGAAATGGAGCCCCGATTCGTGTTAATGAGCGATGAGGAAATAGATAATCATGTGCTAAAACAAGCATTGAATATACTCAACTGCTACTGCATGGCAAAGTCTCTTGACTTCGAAAAAGTGGAGAAGGAATACTCCGAGCAAGAATTATGCGATTGCCTTCGATTATTCTACGCAGAGGTGCGGCGAGGAAATGGCGAACTTAACGCAAAGAGATCCATGCTTACAATACGCTATGGCCTCCAGAAACACTTTCTTAAAACAAAGCCAATGGACATCGTAAGCAGTGTTGAAGTTAGACGTGCGAACGGCATGTTTGTTGCAGTCCTTCATAAGCTCAAAGCTGAGGGAAGGGGTACAAGGAGCCTAGTATAAACAAGGAAGACTTTAGCAAAATTACTGTATGTCTTCACGAGCGTTGGACCGTTCTATCAGGGGCGGCCGAGCGACTTTCAAAGTGGGGGGGGGGGGCACCAACAAAAAAGGGCACTTTCTGGAAAAAAGGGCACCTACAGTGGGAAATCTCAAAGCGAAAATATACAATTTTTAGACATTGGTATATACCCCTACATTGTGATTACATTATCAGGGATGATTTCAATATTTGTTTCTCTTCATACATCATACAAGATATCGCTTAAGCATCAAACTTTACAGTTGGGTGTGATGTCTGAATATGCATTTACGAGCGAGCGAAGCGAGCAAGAAAATTGTTAAAGATCTGTGAGGTCGCAGTGCGAAAAATTACATCTTATAAAGAGGAAAAAAGCCAATCGTGATGGGGTTATAAACACATTCTCATAACGGAAGACTGAAAAGACCTTTGTTAAGTAACATAATTATATAATCTTTAAATGCGAGCGAGCGCAGCGAGCGAACTTTGGGGGAAACTGCTCTTAGTCGCTTTAAATAAGGGGCACGTTTAAGGATTACATTAAAAGGGGACAATTATCGAAAGGGATAAGACACTTATTAGAAAAGAAAAGGAAAGGAGCACGTTTTTAAGTACAAAAGATAATTATAAGAGGTGAAAATGAGGCATTTTTTCACTTGAAAAGAGGCACTCACCAGTGATGAAAAGGAGGCGTTTACGAAAATGGGAAATAGGCATTTGTTGACGGAAAAGGGGCACCCATCAGATTTTAATAGGGTCATTTATAAGAGGTGAAAAGGGGATAGGTCCCTTATTAGAAAGGAAAAGGGGCACGTATCATTATTAAAAGGGGAATTATCAGAGTTGCAAAGGAGCACTGACCAGATATGAAAAGGGGCACTTATGAAAATGTAAAAGGGGCACTTATAATAAAGGAAAATGTGCATTTGTTGAATGAAAAGGGTGCACCGTTCAGATGTTTAAAAGGGGCAGTTATGAGAAGGGGAAGGGGAAGTTATGAGAAGGGGAAGGAGCTCTCTCTTTTTAATGAGGGCACTTATCATAAGGAAAAGGGGCACTTATTAGAAAATAAGAGGGGCATATGTTAAAATGAAAGGTGCGCTCATCCGAGTTTAAAAAAGGGGTAGTTATTAAAAGGAGAAGGGGCACTTCTTACAAGGAAAAAAGGGGAAGTTGTCAAAGTAAAAAGAGCACCTCTCAGTTTTGAATAGGGCAATCATCAGAGGTGAAAGGGGCACTTATTAAAAGTGAAAAGGGGCACTTCTCGTACATGAAAAGAGGCACTTACTAGAGATTAAAACGGGCACTTATTCAAGATAATTTCAAGATTCATGAGAATGGAAAATGAACATTTATTGCAAAGGAAATGGGAACATGTCGAAGAAAAAGGGGCACGTGTCAAAAATAAAAAGGGCACTCGTCAGAGGTGAAAAGGGGAAAGGGGCACTTTTACTAAGTAATAGGGGCACTTGTCAAAGTAAAAGGGGCACCTTTCCTATGTAAAAGGAGCACTTTTCCTATGTAAAAAGGGGCATTTTGGGGGTATCTAAAAAAGTGGGGGGGGGCACTGTGCCCCCCTGCCCCCCCCCCCCCCGGAGGGCCGCCTCTGCGTTCTATATTCCTTAAGGTATCCGGAACGCTGTATTTATAAACTTAGATCTAAAGCTAGATGAGTTTGCCATTGCTACAGATTCCAATAACAGGAGGTACGTTTATCTTGCAAAGGACCAGTTGACGAAAAATCACAGAGACAAAGATGATGACACAAGGAGCCAGTGTGGTCGCATGTATAAGACAAAGAATGAAACTTTCTCCGTGAAGACGTTTTGTGATTACATTTCACACTTGAACCCTGACTTTTCCTATTTTTGGCAACAGCCAAAATCAAGAGCTTCTGAAGATATCAATGCTGGATACGGGTCAGTAGAACAAGAACAACAAAGTATGCCGGTATGATCATCAGGTTGTTGGCAAAAACGCTTCGAAGAACAGAAGGAACACCATTAGCATTGAAGCTAACGCGTCTAGAATCTACACGAACCACTGCCTTAGAGCTACAACTATCACTTCATTAGATGAGCACGGTTTTTAAGCGAGGCATATCATGAGTGTCTCTGGACATAAAAGTGAGAGCAGTGTTAAATACTCTCGAGTTGCTGGGGGACACAAAAGGTTAAAGGGCTTGTGCTTGTCAGAGAAATGCCAACAAGTCACAGACCCGGAACTAAAGTAAGGCTCTCTAATCCAAGTTCTAGACCTAGTTCTAGATTTGGTCCTGGACCTGGTTCGACTCAAACATCTGGTCCACCAACAGGACCATCATGTATAATCATCATCATCATCTAACTAACGTTAGATCTACGCCTGACATTTCAGCTCAGCCTCAGCCTCAACTTCATCTCGTAGATCTAGGAGTAGGACCAGAGGCAGAGACTAGCGGTGAGTCCAGAACCCCCAACAAGTCTCACTCATATTCACAGGGGAGCCGACCAAATTTTCACTTCAAAGTCAAACTATGAATTTTGTGTCAAACAAACTTGATTTCGACCAGACAAAGGTTGTACAGTAGACTCTACTATCACTTTCATCAGTGTAGGCCTAGATCTAGGCCTAGACTACTGTGGAGATCATTAACAAGTAGTCAAAAACCGCACCCTAGCACCCTGCAAATATGTTGCGTTCGTATTATGTTGAACAGCTGATTGTGACTTTTGACCCGTTGGAAGTTTTTTAACTTAAAAGGTTATTTGCGTGGCATTATTGGATTAGTTTGGATCTTTTGGAAACAGTGACAAGTTCTGGAAGAATTACATATGAAATTGGGTGAGTAGACAACTTTATTTCGTTTGCCTGAAATCTAACGTTAGATCTATCTATAGATTAGATTATAGTATAATAATATTATGTCATTAGTCTTAATCAAGCGCTGTGCGCTTCGGAAAAATATAACCCCTCGGGGAAAATATAACTCCGGCGGTCCAAAGCATGTTATATTACACACCCTACCGGTCAATATCTGTATAATATAGCGCATCACATTGATACTTGAATGTACTTTAAATAGATCGAGCTCGTACGGATATGATGCGGTAAATTGTGGCGTGTATTTTTCTTCTCGTTATTAGGCCTGTTCAAATAATAAATGTCTGAAGTGCACTTATAAATACGCACTGTGCGCAGGTTAGGTCACATCAGGATAATGAACGAGACTGTAGAGACTAATTGTAGAGTTTTTTGTCCGTCTCACTGTGACTAAATCGAGTGCAGTGCATATCACGAATGAACGAGCTAGAAACAAGCCGTACTATAAGATGGGTCTACCTTATAAGTATTAAGTCGAAAATTTGACGGATGTTATCGCCAAAATGCATTCCCCGTGCATATGGTAAAAATTAATGCACGCACAGGTGATCCAGTTTGACACTTCTCATTGGCTACTTTCTTGAATCCATTTTATAATATACAAATAATACACAGCAGTGAGGGCATTAGTTAAAATTACCCACACAAGGTACCTTTGGAACAGTCTAACACGCTCGAGGTGGTAGCCGAGGGTGTTTGGACTGTTTTGAAGGTACCGGGTGTGGGTAATTTTACTAATGCCCGAACAAAGTGATGTGTAAATTATAAGATTTTGTTTTATTTGTTTTTTATAAAATGATCTTTTAAAACATCATTTTAGTAATGACCGGTCATAAGTAAAATTATGTTTTGGGCAAAATAAATGCCTGGTCACGTGTACGCTCTCAACCAATCATTTGATTAAGATTCGCTTCAACATCTTATAAAACGCGTAAAATGAATAGCAACTGCGCGCAATGAAAGGTCCTACGCGCATATTAACATAGTTCAGTGTATGCTATATGGTACAGACATGTGAAGCGTTTTGCATTTTATCCATCAATTATTAAATGCCGCGGTTCACAGAGTTATGTCTGAACGGCTTTATGGTTAAGTGTTATATACCGCATACGGCATGATCACGCATATTGCATGATTCTAGGCTTTTGATTAGTAAAAGCTGCAGGCATTAAATTCACTTGTGTATGCTGGGCAGTATTAATAGCGAAATATATTGACAGAGCACACAATCTATTCGCGCGTACAGTGCAAGGACGGGCAGTGAATACGGGAAATTTGACATTTTGAAGGGGGTATGCGTATTTTGGGGAAAATGCTCATTTTTCTATTATGTGGCATATAAATACACAATTATTGACTGATGAATATGTGGGTCTCGGATAAAACTTTGGCTCCTTTGTGATCTTAAGACTACACTATGCCCCCTGCAAAGTGCAGTTTCAAAATCACATTGAGCTCTAGTTTTAAACGTGCCCCTCAAAGCAGTTCATACAGTATATGTATTACCCTCTGGATTTCAAGCCCACACAAAAATGTATACCATCCCCATTTCTTAGGAAGTGTACCTACCATTTTTCACCGTTCATATGCATACACATTGAGCATTGACAAAAACAGTTACACTGGCTACCTCGCAGGTACGAATTATCTCCTGGGTGGAGAGTGTCAAATGAATGCAGATTAGTGTCTTGCAAAATGGCGTTAATATTCCTGTTGCCGTCATGATACCGCTGCTACAATTCCGATTTTGAATTTGTTGTGTATTTTTATCCCCCTTAGTTAGTGATTCTGAAGTTTGTATATAGGAAATCCAACTTTTCAAACTCCAAATCTCGCATTTTCCTTCTTTGGAGAATTAAAACACGGGTTTCTTTTAAGTTTCAGGCAAGTAATGATTTTTCAAAAGCTTCAGACACCAAAGCTGTAATTTAAACAACGCTGTAAGCCTACGTAAATACTAGGGGTGCAAACAATTGTAAAGTATGATAACTTGTATTGTCTGACACGTTTATAATATTGTGCAATTGCGAACAAAACTCCGTTCGAGTATCAACAAATTAGCGTTGATAGCTGGGCACACTAGCATTTCCTGTATTAAAAGGGTGTTCGAAAAAAACGTTGTATTTGCCACACCTAAGTTATTTAAGTTGTTGTGCTCCGTAACTTAATCCATTATTTGCATAAGGTGTAGCTGTAATGTCATCAGCCTATTTTGTTAATGTTTTCATGAAACAGCATGAAATTAAGAAAAATTACAACTTTCGTAACAGAGAGTTTAAAAAACAAACATTTAACCAAATTATGTTAGTCATGCACGTGCGATGAATGATCTCCTACCCACCTGCACATCAGTAGAATCTATTTCTGTGATATCTTCGAGGATATCTGCCACAATCTCCAGACCTTCCGTAGAAATGGTTTCAGTCATGGTTGTTATTTCTGCCACTTCTTCAACTATCATTTCTGCATTTTCCGCTGTGACTTCGGCCTGCCAAAATTAGAGGCAATCAACTTATTAACAACAATGATGATAAACAAATTTTTTAATATATCATTTTTTTATAATGAAACTTGCAATGTGCTTCTAAAATTGAGATGAAACTATGTTCAATATTTATTGAATAAAATAAAAATCTGGTTCTGTTTTCTTTTATGTATTAAAAAAAAAAAATCGAAAACTTTTAAATCGCCAGGGAGTTTGTGATGTGATCAGGGTTTCTTCTTATGAGTGATCGTTACAAGGCGCCTTAACGTGTATCGTAGACTTGAAATATGTTTCAGATCGCTAAAGATTCGTCCTGCTCCAGCTTTGCTGGTACAACATGAATCTTGGAGCATTGAAACAAATTACTTTGATTACTGTATCAAAAGAAAATAGAAAGTTTGAGTTTATTTTATTTATACACGGTAAAAGCCCGAAACAGTTCGCAGACTGGTTTCAATCAGGGCCGTGTCGATAAAAACAACATAATCATGACATATAAAAAAAAGTAATATAACACTGACAAATTCAGAACATTTAGCACATTCATTATTCAGAGGATATTAGTTCGGTCCGGTTAATCGCTACAGCTGTAAAAACAAGAGGCGCCAATTCCATGTACATTTCATGCGAAGCTTTACCCCTTCGATGTCGAAGAATACCTGGCTGATTTTTCCTTACTACTAATAATAGTGATAGTGAAGTATTGTACAGTATAGCGCTCAAGGCTGATATACTGCTACTCCCGGTGCTCCATCATTACTACCCTGACTTTAGCACAGCTGCCATTACAGTGCTCGAGCATTTCAAGGAATTAATTCCTACCGGGTTTCGTGGGTGGAGTGTGCCAAATGTAGGTTGATGTCTTGTCAAAGGACATAAGTTCTACGACAGGGATTCGAACCCCAAAGCTTGTGGTTCACAGTACAGATACTTATCCACTGAACCATAACGCCTCCACCTTTTGATATTGCACGAACAATATCTTTCTCTATCACCTTATTCTGGCAACGAATCATAGCTATGTTGCATTCCTGTCAGGAATAGACCGTAACGAACCTCTTGTATGATCGTGAGAAGTTCATCAGCAGTCAGGTTTCTTCCACAGTTCATCTGGGGTAGCCAAACACAAGCGCTAATAGTGTCACCATCACAAATGGCTTCTATACGATGGTCATCTGCGGAAAGATAAAAGGTTCATTTTTATGATCCATGTTTTAGCGATAGCGATTTGTGTTATTTACAGAAATCATCACAGTTTTCCTGCAAGAGAGTTTTACTGGACTTTTTTGTTTCCGTTCCAAAGTAGACTTTTTTTTCTTCATTTTCACATTTTCAAAACCTTTTACAATAATTGATAGAACCTTTTATGATAAATGGACTAAAAATCTAGGATAATTTTCTTGGCCATGCTTTCACAAGCAAACAAATACAAGAACATGAACCATCAGTTGATGAAAATGACTTACGATTTACGGTATAATCAGGGCATTTTGTATCGGTTGAGTTAGCTATGCTGTTGATGACTCCACTTTCAAACATGGCCACATAGCCATAGGCTGTCACAGTCCCGGCTGGACAGGTCACTGTCAAGATGATCAGAATAGATATTGATTTTAGGTGGAATATGTATATACTTTACAATGATTTCTTTGGTAATTTTTTGTTCTTTGTAAATAATATGCAGTCGTTTTTAATGTCAGTCTGGGCAATATCGTCTTTTTTGTGCACGGACTTGCTGAAAAAGACAGCCTGCGGCCGAATGCATGTTTTTGTTAACCATATTGAAATAAATAAAACACAATTCTTTCAGTGACAATACGCTACTCAGAACAAAAAGGGCATTAATCATACATACCTGCAATAAATAATACAAAAACGCCCGTTTGGTTATTAGTGGCTATCATAATGGATCATCTATGCTGTAGTTACCTGTAATGTTTACGTCTTATTTCCATTCGTTATGTATGATTCATTTACGAAAGTAGTAGAATTGAAAGCAATGGTGACTGGGCAGCACAAAAAGCTATAAAGGAGGTTATCATCAATGGAGCGTTTTTAGTTTTCGTGTAATGAAACATTGTTAGATTCGTAGAAATTGTATCTAATAAGTTTATATCAGATGCTATAAGATATAAGCAGCTCTAAATGTGAACTCTAGCAACTACATTAAATGCTATAAAGACAGAGCAAAAATCAATTTCATATAAACACAGAAGGAAAATAGCTTGAAATTACAGAAAACGCATGTACATCGAACCCGATCGCAACTACTTTCGAGAAATCAACTTATGGCAATTTCAACAGCCTTTTTTTGAAGAAAAGAGCCTGTCCTTCAGCTTTGAAAATGCGCGAAAATTACAATGATGTATTACCCAACCCAACTGCGTTTTCTGACGGATATACAATAGGTTATCTAAATTGCCCTTGAGTTGACCTTTTAAGGTAGTAGCGATCAGGTTATCAGCAAACATTTACTGTAATGATAAAGCTCACCTGCACTAAAGGATTGAACAGAAGCTGGGTCCAGGAAGTTGGGGTTCCCCTCAGCAAGGCTTGTTAGTGTAGAACTGACGATTGACAGTTGTTCACCATCGGGTATTGAACCATTGTATACATAGACACCGAATTCTGTAATCACGCTTCCTGGTGAGAAGGAGTTCACTCCAACTGCAACGGTAGCTTCAAAATTATTCTGGAGAGGTGTCAGGATCTGAAAGCAACACAGAGTATCATTTGAGTGCCAGCCAACCTAATCTATGCAACGTGCATTAGATAATAAAGGAATTGAATTCAAATTTGTTTCCTTGTGGGAATATTTGTATAATGTTCTTGACATCATAGACGAATTCACTAAACAGTGAGTAAGAGGTGAATAGCTAAATAGTAGAGATGTATTTGGAAACAAAGCTGTGTACATGTAAAATGAAACGTGTACTGTAAGGGCATAATGCACGGCTTTAAAATGTGTATTGCATATGAATTAATTAATTAATAAATGGTGATTTCTTTTAAGATAAATGACATATAAATATTCGTAGATGATTAAAATACAATTCAGAATATCTATGATCAAAATTAATTTTAAGACATTTTAGACTAAAGAAAATGATTTAGAATGAAAGGGAGCAGTGAATTAGTCAGCAGATCAGATAATCTAATAATCATACTCACAAAATTTATTAATTCCTTTGAGAGCTGCTGAAAGTATGATGAAGTTCTTTCCGAAAGACTGTCGTTGAAAATCTTGTTGAATGACGCCATTACTACATAGTTATCAACACCTGGAATTGAAACAAAAGTCATAACGAATAACAAAGAAAGCAATAGAAACCTTTTCATAATTTACTATTATATAATTTAGGAAACAGATTAAACTAAACATAGATGACTTAATAGAGTATCACATACACGATCGACACATGGGGAATCTAGAACAGTGCACTGGCTTTAATATAAGAGATTAATATAATTACATTACCCCCCTCAATCCTGACTAAGAACAAAATATTATTTCTTATTGATGTAAGGAAATAATGGTATTGTGAGTAATTATTCATTATAATGTATAGGCGCCTTGAAGAATAACCACAACTGGCCTCACACAGGTGTATGTTGAAGGTCATCGTTAAAGGATATGACAGGACATGAAACATCCAAGAGTCCACAGCGTGAACAAACGGATGTTATTATGAGAAATATATGAGTAGGAGATAGGAGAGTTAAAGATCGTACTAGGTTCTTCAAACATATGCTACTATTCGCTAACAAACTCCAAACTAACCATTGACTGTCAACAAAGCTTGTTTTGTGGATAAAGTTTTGCCGTCCTCCCCGACAGCAGTGCAATAATAGTATCCCTGGTCCTCGGCCAGAGCTGGATTTATAACTAACGGGGACCTGTTCTCACTTCTCAAGATGGGGACGTTGTCTTTGTACCACCTGTAACTTCGCGCGTTCTGGAAGGAACAGGAGAAGGTGACCCGCTCCTCTACATCTGCCATCTGAGACAACGGGTTGGTGAAAACCGCAAGGGGTTCTGCAAATGTGATATAATCATTATATAGTAAACAATACTATATTTCTTATGCATCATAATATATTCCATGATAGGTTGATAGGATTCTAGAGAAGTATTTTTTATTTGAAAGTATCGAAAGTATTTGATATAAAGATTTTAAAAGTATTTGCATGAATCATAGAGTATTCCACTATGACGGGTAGATAGGGTTAACGAGAAGTATTGTTTATTCGAAAGTATTTCATGTAAATAAAGACAAACTGTATTTTGTATGTATCATGAAATATTTCGTAATGACGAGTAGATGTGGTTTAAGAAAAATCATGTGTATTCAAAAGTATGCGATATAAATTTATGAGGTGTGCATGGTCTTGATTCACTGAACCATTTCGACAATTTGTCAAGACTAAATCCGGTATCATATTAATTGAAACATGTATATTTTATCGCAATCATAGTATAATTTGGAAGCATATTATTTCTACTTTATGAAGAGCAATACAATTTTGGTTTATAAAGATCATAGTTTTCTCACAATTCCCCTTTGCTTTGAGGTATGGTTTTTCTGGGGGGACGCACTGTATATCAAAGGCATACACATGCGCTCACGAACCCACACACGTTCGCACACACCAACATATACACCCACACATATACGTACACACCCACACCTATCTTACCTTGCTCCCTAATCTGAGTGTTACAATTAACATCAGTGTACGATTCTGTACACGTGCAAACATACGATGCTCCATCGTCGCTAGTCGTACAAGTGCCTCCATTTAGACAAGGTGACAGGGCACAAGGTTCAATGGCTGTGGGTGAAGTTAAACCGTGACATTTAAAGATAAAGCTGAGCTATTTTAGACATGTGATCGCTTGTGAAAGATTCGGAAAAGGTTGTATAATATAGCATACGGTGACAGCACACCAGTGTAGATTGTGAGTTTCTGGAATCATTAAAATGATAAGAAATTTACAGTCTCTGTGGAGATCACATGCACTTCATATAGAAATAGGTACGGCTCATATGGGAATACACAACACAATCTAGACTAACTCTGTCAGCTCTCCCTTGTTATCTTTTCAATAATATAAAGAAGTTTGTTACAGGGGACATTTCTACTGCGAAATTGATTTAAGCTGACATACAAATAACTGAGATACTTTCACCATTTCTTTTTTTTTTTTTTTTTTCTTCTTATTTTTTGGTTTGGCAGTGGGGGGAGGGGGGGGGGCTCAATAAAGACATATTATATGTGAATGGGAAATTACGATATAAGGCGTCAAGGTGCATATTTGAATATTGATACCACCTTATTAATCAATTTATTTTCAATATAAAAACTGACTACATTTTTTCTTCCTAAAACAGAAATATTTCTTATTTGTCACTCTTGAAAGCTCATTCATGACAGTGGTGTGGTCCAAAATATTTATGGCACAACAAGTACAGTACTTTGTGTAAGTACTATACCTTCGCAAGAGGTCCCGGTGCCGGTGAATCCCTCCATACATGTGCAAAAGTAGCTGCCACTTAAATCGGTGCACCATGCGTTACTGTCACACACTTGGGGTGACCCGGCACATTCGTTGATGTTGACACAGGTGAATGGAGTCCTGTCATCCGTTACGGTTGTGTATCCAGCGTTACACACACAGTCGAAGCTATTGATACCCCCGGTACAGGTCGAGACCCTTGGGCAGGGTGTGAACCTTTGACATATGTCAATGACTGGACGTGTAAAGAGAGATATGACACACATTAATGCTAATTTAGCTTACGGATGTAATGTAGAATTTTACCGAGGTTAGCCTCATTATTGTTGTAACAGTGCCCTCATTCGACCTGGGTCGAGAGGGACAAATGTGTTAAAACGCTAGTCTGCAAACTGACACTAATTTGACACTAAAACACGATTCAATGGAGCCTCGACCAGAACCTAGCTCTGTCAATCTCTGGCTGTGTCAGGTAAGGTTAGCTATTAAAATTATTGGAATAACTTGTATGATTCACATATGTTCAGCGTCTCGATCTAACAAGTCAACAAATTGTAATTATTTCGCTGAAAAGACTATTGTGTAACACATTGGGTGCTTTCATATACGAAACGATCATCTTAAGAATATACGAAGTCCATATAACTATACTCTGTTCCCTGAAGATTTCCGACACATAGTTCAAGCAATAGCATAGAGATGTTTGCATAATTTGATACCTTCCATATTCTTATTCAAAATGGAATTATCTACAAACATATACATTGCACATATACACAGGATTTTTCTTTTAACATTTAGAACTATCACACTCAGTCCTGGATTATGTTACAAGAACTAAAAGATGTTTAAAGTTATTCGTGTGAATCTTCTAATAATAATTGCCAGATTGACATGCCTTCACAAGTTGGTAGATCAGCGGACAACGCCCCGCTAGCCTGACACTTGACAGACGAGTTACCGATGAGGTCATATCCGGGCTGACATTCATACGTGCACGATGTGTTGTAGTCTCTCCTCATCTCTGTACCGCATTGTGAGTTGTCAGTGGTGAGATTTGCCGGAAAAGCTGGGATGTTACACGTAACAACTGCCGAGACAATTAAGATATGAAAAACACAATGATACATACGTTCAATTTGCCCAGCTACAATACATAGGAAACGATCGCAAAGTTTTTTCCAGAAATCAACCCAAGAACAATTCCAATTCCCGCTTGTATTCGTGTAGAAATTATGTTTCAATTGCATAACATTGAAATATGATATATGCTTGACTATAGATGCGAAGGTCGTGGGTTCTATCCCCGTCAAGGCACTTATGTCATTACACAAGATATTTTATCTGTATTGCTCCCCGCAATCCATGTGTTTGCAGACCCCGAAGACACTTCACGTAAACAGACTTCTGGTAGTGGACAGACTACAACTGAAA
Organism: Strongylocentrotus purpuratus; assembly: GCF_000002235.5. Classification (NCBI taxonomy): domain Eukaryota; kingdom Metazoa; phylum Echinodermata; class Echinoidea; order Camarodonta; family Strongylocentrotidae; genus Strongylocentrotus; species Strongylocentrotus purpuratus. The sequence goes on from NW_022145609.1 coordinate 12,355,740, forward strand.
AGAAGAAGCAGAACAGTACATTTTATATTCGTGAAACTCACATGAATGAATGAATATTATGTCCCATGGGAACTCAGTGTTATATGCTCTGGCTCCTAAGGAGCCAGAGCATATAACACTGAGTTCCTATGGGGAGTATATTTATTCAGATGGTCATATCTCAACCAATACTTAACATATTCAATTGGTTTTCGACATTTGGACATTATTTTTGATGTTATTTCGGAATATGAAGAAAAAAATGAGAAATTCTTAAAATAGATTGTTATGACGTCACAGCTTCGGTAATCTATAAACAATTATATACCTCACTTAAGTAATCCAGCAATCCGATTGGTCGAAATTGCATTCATAAACTTTAACTGTTCCCGAAAATTCCCAGTAACCATGGTTAAAACAGTTCTAAAATCACAATAACCATGGTTACCGGGAAAATAGTTCAGTCTCCATGGTTACCCCATAAGTTTACATGTTAAAAAATGGTCTAAGCGATCGAGGATACCGTACGTGTGCGAAGAATTGGTCGGTAATTTCAATACAATTGAATCTCGATCGATCTTACCGACAATCTTATCTTGCATTGTTGACATGAAGATGAAAATAAACTTCCAAAAAAAAAAAAAAAAAAACATCTGCCGATAGATCTTGATCTAAGTTCGTGCCAGTGCATTGCAAAAGTAAAAGAAGGGCCCGTTTAATGGAGAAGCGGCGAAGCATCGACCACGCGAAGCCATTTTCAATCCATTTTAATGTATATATTAGAGAAAACTGGTATAAAAGGTGACTGAGCGCGCTGGCCGAGCGGTTTAAGGCGCTGATTTTAGATACATTACCCTTTTGTACGCAAGAGATCGAATCCCATCTTCGACATAAGTTATTTTTTTTTTCTTTTTTTTTTCGGCATATAAAAGTATTAATGACTGCTTTAATATTCGAGAAATAGTTGTTTTTATACGCTCTCGGGAAGGTTACAATTGGGCTATTGCCCTCGGCACGCCTCGGGTAATAGCACAATTCTAACCTTCCCTTGAGCGTATAAAAACAACTATTTCTCTCAAAGCAGTCATTAATACTATACTATTCCTCTCACAGCAGTCATAATATCTATACTATAACATGATAACTTTACATTGTAAAAACTTATGTAAGAATAACAGTAAAGATAAATCAATCTTCTTACTTTCACATGTTGGAACGTCATCAGAGAAGGTTCCGTTGGCTAGGCAGGCTAGAGATGACATCCCAATAAGGTCGTAGCCAAGGTTGCAGGAAAAATCACATGTTGTATTGTATGCAACATTCTGCCCCTCCGTGCATGAAGATGAAATGTTGGCTGGCAGCTGTGGTAAGTTACAGGTCTCAACTGCACATGAATGTTGATATCAATAATGACAGGTAGACTTATTTGAACAACTACAGGTTAAAATTTACTGAAAAAAGCGAATAAGCAATTTTAAAGTACGATTTTACACACATTAATTGTAGAGAATCGGTTGGTTAAAGAGAGAGCATTCACAGAACCTGAAACAGGTTTTATTCTCAAAATCAAAGCAATATTCATAGCCTATCCGATATGCGTCGGGCTTTACAAGTAGCCTATACTAATCGCGTTATGGAGACTGACATCGGCGCGGGCGTTAGCCCGAGCGCCAATCATCACTGGTGCATGCGAAAAGTTTTATTTCTGTTATGTACCTTGTTTCGTTCGTAGAAAATCTACGAACCCCCTGTAAAGCTCTTTCATGAACGAAATAGGCCAATGAGCGATGAGGAACCTCGAGATGATATTTGATTGGTTGAATCAAAGTGATCGATCAATAAATAAGGCTAGTCTTAAGAATCTTGCATCAGAATACGCTCGTCACACATAAGATACACATAAATGAATAATGATGAGTTCACCAGTGATGATAGGCGCTCGTGCTGACGCCCGCGCCGATGTCAGTCTCCATAACGCGATTAGTATATTTGCCGAAGCCTGACGCATATCGGATAGGCTATCATATTCATTGCAATAGACACGCCCAACCTAATTTGTGTTATGCACATAGTCTTCATTGGCAAAGTAATATACAAATTTGAATCGTCAACAAAAAGTAACCTCATTTGAAAAATTGATGGAAAGTTTTAACCTTCACATGAAGGCAGAAAATCAGAGAATTAGAGACGTGTTTTCCAGACATGATACTGATTGATATCGTACCAGATTGTATCCCATATCCCATGAATATGAACAGCTTTCTGTGAAATTGATGGATAGTCTTCCATTGCATTATGACATCATGACAGATAGACGTCGTGGAAGTTAATACATCTTTCAAAACAAATTGAATATCCCATAATCGAAAACCCGGTCGTGAAAGAGCTTTTAGACATAAATAATAATCATATTCACACCTGTTACTGTTACAACGAGAAGACAATTGTCAGTGTTTCCTGCAGCATCTGAAGATGAACAGTTCACAGTGGTGTCCCCTATCAAAAATATATCTTGGGATGAATGGGAGCAATTCACATCTAGATCGAAATCCACATTATCAGTTACAGTTGAACTCAGCAGAACAGTAGATGATGAATTGAGTCCCTCATCCGTAGTAGAAGTTATATTTGGGCAGTTCAAAATAGGTGCTTCATCATCTGCAAGATAACAGAAATTTTGACAAATTACATCAATAAATATTTTACGAGAAAACAATCATGTTAGTCAACTTCCAGGTGACAAAATCATGTAAAGGAACAGACTTCCGGTCGATTAAAAATTGTAAGATACATTTCATTTCATGAACAGAAATTTGTTTATATGATACAGCATGTTAAATTGAGCAAAAACACTTACAACTATTAATTTGTAGATCACATCCTTCAAAAGAAATCTTCTTTCAACATTCTTAATCTTAAACCCGCTCGGTGAAAGAACTTTTAGACATAAAGAATAACCATATTCACACCTGTTACTGTGACAACGAGAAGACAATACTCAGTGTTTCCTGCAGCATCTGAAGATGAACAGTTCACAGTGGTGTCCCCTATCAAAAATATATCTTGGGATGAATGGGAGCAATTCACATCTAGATCGAAATCCACATTATCAGTTACAGTTGAACTCAGCAGAACAGTAGATGATGAATTGAGTCCCTCATCCGTAGTAGAAGATATATTTGGGCAGTCCAAAATAGGTGCTTCATCATCTGCCAGATAACAGAAATTTTGACAAATTACATCAATAAATATTTTACGAGAAAAGAATCATGTTAGTCAACTTTCAGGTAACAAAATCATGTGAAGGAACAAACTTCCGGTCGATTAAAAATTGTAAGATACATTTCATTTCATGAACAGAAATTTGTTTATATGATACAGCATGTTAAATTGAGCAAAAACTCTAACAACTATTAATTTGTAGATCACATCTTTCAAAAGAAATCTTTCAACATTCTTAATCTTAAACCCGCTCGGTGAAAGAACTTTTAGACATAAAGAATAATCATATTCACACCTGTTACTGTGACAACGAGAAGACAATACTCAGTGTTTCCTGCAGCATCTGAAGATGAACAGTTCACAGTGGTGTCCCCTATTAGGAATATATCTTCAGATGAATGAGAGCAAATAACATCTAGATCAAAATCCACATTATCAGTTGCAGTTGAACTCAGCAGAACAGTTGATGACGAATTGAGTCCCTCATCCGTAGTAGAAGATATATTTGGGCAGTTCAAAATAGGTGCTTCATCATCTGCAGGATAACAGAAATCTGGTCAAATTACATCAATAAATATTTTACGAGAATGAAATCCTGTTTCTCAACTTTCAGGTGAATAAATCATGTAAAGGAACGATCCGGTCGATTAAAATGGTACGATAAATTTTATTTAATGAACAGGATTTTGTTCATATCAAACAACATGTTTAATTGAGCAAAAACCCTTTACATTCTTAAAATGTAAATCACATGATTCAAAAGGAATCATCTTTTAACGAATATTAAATATCCCATAATCAAAAACCCGATCGTTAAAAGAACTTTAAGACACAAAGAATAATCATATTCACACCTGTTACTGTGACAACGAGAAGACAAGTGTCAGTGTTTCCTGCAGCATCTGAAGATAAACAGTTTACAGTGGTGTCCCCTATCAAAAATATATCTTGGGATGAATGGGAGCAATTCACATCTAGGGAGGGATCTACATTATCAGTTGCTGTTGAACTCAGCAGAACAGTAGATGATGAATTGAGTCCCTCATCCGTAGTAGAAGATATATTTGGGCAGTTCAAAATAGGTGCTTCATCATCTGCAAGATAACAGAAATTTTGTCAAATTACATCAATAAATATTTTACGAGAAAAGAATCATGTTAGTCAACTTCCAGGTAACGAAATCATGTAAAGGAACAGACTTCCGGTCGATTACAAATTGTAATATACATTTCATTTCATGAACAGAAATTTGTTTATATGATACAGCATGTTAAATTGAGAAAAATTTCTTACAACTATTAATTTGTAGATCACATCCTTCAAAAGAAATCATCTTTCAACATTCTTAATCTTAAACCCGCTCGGTGAAAGAACTTTTAGACATACAGAATAATCATATTCACACCTGTTACTGTGACAACGAGAAGACAATACTCAGTGTTTCCTGCAGCATCTGAAGATGAACAGTTCACAGTAGTGTCCCCTATCAGGAATGTATCTTCAGATGAAAGAGAGCAATTCACATCTAGATCAAAATCCACATTATCAGTGGCAGTTGAACTCAGCAGAACAGTTGATGACGAATTAAGTCCCCCATCCGTAGTAGAAGATATATTTGGGCAGTTCAGAATAGGGGCTTCATCATCTGCAGGATAACAGAAATTTGGTCAAATTACATCAATAAATATTTTACGAGAATGAAATCCTGTTTCTCAACTTTCAGGTAAATAAATCATGTAAAGGAACGATCCGGTCGATTAAAAATGGTACGATGAATTTTATTTAATGAATACGATTTTGTTCATATCAAACAACATGTTTAATTGAGCAAAAACCCTTTACATTCTTAAAATGTAAATCACATGATTAAAAAGGAATCATCTTTTAACGAATATTAAATATCCCATAATCCAAAAGCCGATCGTTAAAAGAACTTTAAGACACAAAGAATAATCATATTCACACCTGTTACTATGACAACGAGAAGACAAGTATCAGTGTTTCCTGCAGCATCCGAAGATGAACATTTTACAGTGGTGTCCCCTATCAAAATATATCTTGGGATGAATGGGAGCAATTCACATCTAGATCGAAATCCACATTATCAGTTACAGTTGAACTCAGCAGAACAGTAGATGATGAATTGAGTCCCTCATCCGTAGTAGAAGATATATTTGGGCAGTTCAAAATAGGTGCTTCATCATCTGCAAGATAACAGAAATTTTGTCAAATTACATCAATAAATATTTTACGAGAAAAGAATCATGTTAGTCAACTTCCAGGTGACGAAATCATGTAAAGGAACAGACTTCCGGTCGATTAAAAATTGTAAGATACATTTCATTTCATGAACAGAAATTTGTTTATATGATACAGCATGTTAAATTGAGCAAAAACTCTTACAAATATTAATTTGTAGAACACATCATTCAAAAGAAATCATCTTTCAACATTCTTAATCTTAAACCCGCTCGGTGAAAAAACTTTTAGACATAAAGAATAATCATATTCACACCTGTTACTGTGACAACGAGAAGACAATACTCAGTGTTTCCTGCAGCATCTGAAGATGAACAGTTCACAGTGGTGTCCCCTATCAGGAATGTATCTTCAGATGAAAGAGAGCAATTCACATCTAGATCAAAATCCACATTATCAGTGGCAGTTGAACTCAGCAGAACAGTTGATGACGAATTGAGTCCCCCATCCGTAGTAGAAGATATATTTGGGCAGTTCAGAATAGGGGCTTCATTATCTGCAAGATAACATAAATTTTGTCAAATTACATCAATATATATTTTACAAGAATGAAATAATGTTTGTCAACTTCCAGGGGATGAAATCATGGAAAAAACAGACGTCCAGTCGATTAAGGCGAGGCGTCAAAAATAAATATACCAGCCAGCGGCAGCTAACTGCACTTGTGCGTCCTGGCTTTTTTTTTTTTAATTAGCTCAGCTGGCTACCGCTGGCGGTAGGAAATGGCATTCAAAATCATGCGCCGGCTGCCGCCTTTCGAATGGAAACCGAGCCTCAGATCCCAGCCTGGCGCAAGCTGGCTGGGCTAATAAAAGAAAAATAATTGCCCCAGCCAGGCTTCGGCCATAATTGCAGCCTCGATGCGCCAATACGTGAGGCGGCAGCCTGCTGGTATCGATATTTTTGACGCCTCGCCTAAATAAATGTAAGATACATTTCATTTAATGAACAGGATGTTGTTCATATGATGCAACATGTTTGATTTAAATGTTTGAATAATGTTTAATTTAGTAAAGACTCTTAAAATTATTAACTTGTAGAACACATCACTCAAAAGGAAACACCTTTTCAACAAAGATTACATATCCCATAATCCAAAACTCGACCGGGAAAAAGAAATTTTAGACATAAAAGATTAACAAATTCACACCTGTTACTGTGACTACTAAAAGACAAGTTACAGTGTTTCCTGCAGCATCTGAAGATGAACAGTTCACAGTGGTGTCCCCTGTCAAGAATATATCTTGGGATGAATGGGAGCAATTCACATCTAGGGAGGGATCCACATTATCAGTTGCTGTTGAACTCAACAGAACAGTAGATGATGAATTGAGTCCCTCATCCGTAGTAGAAGATATATTTGGGCAGTTCAGAATAGGTGCTTCATCATCTGTAAGATAATAGAAATTTGGTCAAATTACATCAATTAATATTTTACGAGAATGAAATCCTGTTTCTCAACTTTCAGGTGAATAAATCATGTAAAGGAACAGACTTCCGGTCGATTAAAAATTGTAAAATAAAATTGATTTAATGAATACGATTTTTTTCATATCAAACAACATGTTTAATTGAGCAAAAACCCTTTACATTCTTAATATGTAAATCACATGATTAAAAAGGAATCATCTTTTACCGAATATTAAATATCCCATAATCCAAAACCCGCATATCAATTCCTTTCATAGCAAAAGCGCTCCTCACAATTTCTGTAAATTTGGCGGTTTAACGCTACGCGTACCGCCTTGACCGGACTGTGCGGTAATTGTGCAGTTCTGTGTGTAGAGAGGTCGGGCCGTATTCATTATTTCTTGGGGGTGCATAAATTGCTCTAATTATACGTATGCGTGTAATGCGCAAGTTTATTGTGACGGCACTAAGCCCTTCCCACTCATTGTTCCCATATTTTTATAATGGTACTGACCCAATGAAATGGCCGATGCTGCTTCATATTTAATTTTTTTAGATTTCTCAATCTCAGATATAGTCTATACATTTTTTTTTGTACAGTAAATGATCCCAAATCTCAATGGTATATAAAGTGATAATGTCATGAAGAGCATCACATATTTACATACTTTACTAAAATTAGCTTAATTTCATTGCTAGAATCAAACTCCTCGAAGAAAAGATCTAAAACAAAGACAAAGTCAAGAACACCAATTCGCTCTTTCTCCGTCCACATCTACAGTAGATTTAATATACATACTACGTTGTGCTGCTGCGCTGGTCGGTATTAGTCTGAACTTTTTAACAAGTTAGTACTACTCCATTTATTATATTTTCCAATACTTTCAGGCAAAGTAAATGATAGGTCAAAATTAAAAAAATATTAATTTTTATGTAAACATATATTTGTAATATTTTCACTTACCAAAAAAGGGTAAAAATGCCCGGTCAAAAGGTTGCAGTAAAGACTCTCGAGTTCAGAAAAGTAAGATGTATAATGTAGTGCAGTGCGCTCGTACGCGCTGCGCTGCGTGGGTACATGTACTGTATTTATGCATGTTCAGTTATATGTGTATGCATAGCATTACGTATATGTATGCATACACGGCTAGCTGGCACAAAACCCTGGGTCGGGCTTCTACAATGGGACAGGAAGAATGATTTGACATGAAAATTGACGGGGCTTAAAATGAACCAATCAAAATGAGCTTTATATGTATGAAAAGCTTACGTATCATATGTCATTGTCTGGGATTGAGGATTTACAAATTTAACGCAAAACGCGTTGCTTCAAAGTAGAAGATTGGTATATTGAAAGGCAATCGAGCACAGTGCGACCGATCGATGGACATTATGTATGAGAAAGTAAAAAAAGTTAAATGGATTGTAAAGTTTAACGTCAAAATGACGGAGGTTTTTTTTTCAAGTAAGGGCATGGTTTTACATGGAATGTAAAGGAAATGTTTCCTTCTTCTCATACCTCGATTGAGGATGTTATACTCAATTTCGATTTTTTTTTTTTTTTTTTTATGGTAAAGAAAAGTGTAATAAGATGTCGAGAATTTTACAATATGTCATGTAATATAAAATGCGCGCGGGTCGGTTGATCTCCCAAAAGGAGCGCGAAGGAATTGATATGATCGTTAAAAGAACTTTAAACACAAAGAATAATCATATTCACACCTGTTACTGTGACTACGAGAAGACAAGTTTCCGTGTTTCCTGCAGCATCTGAAGATGAACAGTTCACAGTGGTGTCCCCTATCAGGAATATACCTTGGGATGAATGGGAGCAATTCACATCTAGGGAGGGATCCACATTATCAGTTGCTGTTGAACTCAGCAGAACAGTAGATGATGAATTGAGTCCCTCATCCGTAGTAGAAGATATATTTGGGCAGTTCAGAATTGGTGCTTCATCATCTGCAAGATAATAGGAATTTGGTCAAATTAAATCAATTAATATTTTACGAGAATGAAATCCTGTTTCTCAACTTTCAGGTGAATAAATCATGTAAAGGAACAGACTTCCGGTCGATTAAAAATTGTAAAATAAAATTGATTTAATGAATACGATTTTTTTCATATCAAACAACATGTTTAATTGAGCAAAAACCCTTTACATTCTTAATATGTAAATCACATGATTAAAAAGGAATCATCTTTTACCGAATATTAAATATCCCATAATCCAAAACCCGCATATCAATTCCTTTCATAGCAAAAGCGCTCCTCACAATTTCTGTAAATTTGGCGGTTTAACGCTACGCGTACCGCCTTGACCGGACTGTGCGGTAATTGTGCAGTTCTGTGTGTAGAGAGGTCGGGCCGTATTCATTATTTCTTGGGGGTGCATAAATTGCTCTAATTATACGTATGCGTGTAATGCGCAAGTTTATTGTGACGGCACTAAGCCCTTCCCACTCATTGTTCCCATATTTTTATAATGGTACTGACCCAATGAAATGGCCGATGCTGCTTCATATTTAATTTTTTTAGATTTCTCAATCTCAGATATAGTCTATACATTTTTTTTTGTACAGTAAATGATCCCAAATCTCAATGGTATATAAAGTGATAATGTCATGAAGAGCATCACATATTTACATACTTTACTAAAATTAGCTTAATTTCATTGCTAGAATCAAACTCCTCGAAGAAAAGATCTAAAACAAAGACAAAGTCAAGAACACCAATTCGCTCTTTCTCCGTCCACATCTACAGTAGATTTAATATACATACTACGTTGTGCTGCTGCGCTGGTCGGTATTAGTCTGAACTTTTTAACAAGTTAGTACTACTCCATTTATTATATTTTCCAATACTTTCAGGCAAAGTAAATGATAGGTCAAAATTAAAAAAATATTAATTTTTATGTAAACATATATTTGTAATATTTTCACTTACCAAAAAAGGGTAAAAATGCCCGGTCAAAAGGTTGCAGTAAAGACTCTCGAGTTCAGAAAAGTAAGATGTATAATGTAGTGCAGTGCGCTCGTACGCGCTGCGCTGCGTGGGTACATGTACTGTATTTATGCATGTTCAGTTATATGTGTATGCATAGCATTACGTATATGTATGCATACACGGCTAGCTGGCACAAAACCCTGGGTCGGGCTTCTACAATGGGACAGGAAGAATGATTTGACATGAAAATTGACGGGGCTTAAAATGAACCAATCAAAATGAGCTTTATATGTATGAAAAGCTTACGTATCATATGTCATTGTCTGGGATTGAGGATTTACAAATTTAACGCAAAACGCGTTGCTTCAAAGTAGAAGATTGGTATATTGAAAGGCAATCGAGCACAGTGCGACCGATCAATGGACATTATGTATGAGAAAGTAAAAAAAGTTAAATGGATTGTAAAGTTTAACGTCAAAATGACGGAGGTTTTTTTTTCAAGTAAGGGCATGGTTTTACATGGAATGTAAAGGAAATGTTTCCTTCTTCTCATACCTCGATTGAGGATGTTATACTCAATTTCGATTTTTTTTTTTTTTTTTATGGTAAAGAAAAGTGTAATAAGATGTCGAGAATTTTACAATATGTCATGTAATATAAAATGCGCGCGGGTCGGTTGATCTCCCAAAAGGAGCGCGAAGGAATTGATATGATCGTTAAAAGAACTTTAAACACAAAGAATAATCATATTCACACCTGTTACTGTGACTACGAGAAGACAAGTTTCCGTGTTTCCTGCAGCATCTGAAGATGAACAGTTCACAGTGGTGTCCCCTATCAGGAATATACCTTGGGATGAATGGGAGCAATTCACATCTAGGGAGGGATCCACATTATCAGTTGCTGTTGAACTCAGCAGAACAGTAGATGATGAATTGAGTCCCTCATCCGTAGTAGAAGATATATTTGGGCAGTTCAGAATTGGTGCTTCATCATCTGCAAGATAATAGGAATTTGGTCAAATTAAATCAATAAATATTTTACGAGAATGAAATCCTGTTTCTCAACTTTCAGGTGAATAAATCATGTAAAGGAATAGACTTCCGGTCGATTAAAAATTGTAAAATAAATTTTATTTAATGAACAGGATTTTGTTCATATCAAACAACATGTTTAATTGAGCAAAAACCCTTTACATTCTTAAAATGTAAATCACATGATTAAAAAGGAATCATCTTTTAACGAATATTAAATATCCCATAATCCAAAACCCGATCGTTAAAAGAACTTTAAGACACAAAGAATAATCATATTCACACCTGATACTGTGACAACGAGAAGACAATACTCAGTGTTCCCTGCAGCATCTAAAGATGAACAGTTCACAGTGGTGTCCCCTATCAAGAATATATCTTGGGATGAACGGGAGCAATTCACATCTAGATCAAAATCCACATTATCAGTTGCAGTCGAACTCAGCAGAACAGTTGATGACGAATAGAGTCCCTCATCCGTAGTAGAAGATATATTTGGGCAGTTCAGAATAGGTGCTTCATCATCTGCAAGATAACATAATTTTTTTCAAATTACATCAATACATATTTTACAAGAATGGAATCATGTTTGACTACTTACAGCGGCTAAAAATCATGGAAAAAAAAGGAGACGTCCAGTCGACTAAATAATAATAATAATAATGATATGAATATTTATATAGAGCCGGTATCCGCCAGGCGGTGACGCTCATGGCGCTGTGCATATTATAATCACAAACATATCACTTTCGTAACTAAAATAAAGTAAACTATGACAAAACAAATTATTACGCTACATTGAACTGTTTAGAAAGAGATGGGTTCTTAGAGCAATTTTAAAGTCATAGATAAATGAATAAATGTAAGATACATTTCATTTCATGAACAGAATTTTGTTCAAATGATACAGCACATTAAATTGAGCTAAAACTCTTACAATTATTAATTTGTAGAACACATCATTCAAAAAAAATCATCTTTCAACATTCTAAATCTTGAACCCGCTCGTTAAAAGAACTTTTAGACATAAAGAATAACAAATTCACACCTGTTACTGTGACAACGAGAAGACAAGTGTCAGTGTTTCCTGCAGCATCTGAAGATAAACAGTTCACAGTGGTGTCCCCGATCAGGAATGCATCTTCAGATGAATGAGAGCAATTCACATCTAGAACAAAATCCACATTATCAGTTGCAGTTGAACTCAGCAGAACAGTAGATGAAAAATTGAGTCCCTCATCCGTAGTAGAAGCTATATTTGGGCAGTTCAGAATAGGGGCTTCATCATCTGCAAGATAATAGAAATTCGGTCAAATTACATCAATACATATTTAACGAGAATGGAATCATGTATGTCAACTTCCAGGTGATGAAAGTCATGTAAAGGAACAGACTTCCGGTCGATTAAAAATTGTACGATGAATATTATTTAATGAACGGGATGTTGTTCTTATAACACAACATGTTTAATTGAGCAAAAACCCTTTACATTCTTAATAAGAAGATCACATGATTCAGAAGGAATCATCTTTTAACAAATATTACACATCCCATAATCTAAAACCCGATCGGTGAAAGACCTTTTAGAAATAAAGAATAATCATATTCACACCTGATACTGTGACAACGAGAAGACAAGTGTCAGTGTTTCCTGCAGCATCTGAAGATGAACAGTTCACAGTGGTGTCCCCGATCAGGAATGTATCTTCAGATGAAAGAGAGCAATTCACATCTAGATCAAAATCCACATTATCAGTTGCAGTTAAACTTAGCAGAACAGTAGATGACGAATTGAGTCCCTCATCCGTAGTAGAAGATATATTTGGGCAGTTCAGAATAGGGGCTTCATCATCTGCAAGATAATAGAAATTCGGTCAAATTACATCAATACATATTTTACGAGAATGGAATCAAGTATGTCAACTTCCAGGTGATGAAAGTCATGTAAAGGAACGGACTTCCGGTCGATTAAAAATTGTACGATGAATTTTATTGAATGAACAGGATGTTGTTCATATAAAACAACATGTTTAATTGAGCAAAAACCCTTTACATTCTTAAAGGTTATACAAAGTTTTGGTATGGGGTCATGAATTTGGTCCAAATGAACATATTGGAAGCATATGCGATCCTACAATATTCAGTGATCGTTGTCGCGGTTGAAATCGAGTCTAAAGTTATGAAATTGTAAATAATACACTCTTTATGTTGTATAGCTCCCTCTCAAGGTCAATATATTAATTAAGCTATAAAACAATGTTTCTTGACTAAATTCGACCAATTAGCTATTCTCCTTTGGTAATTATATGCCACATCTACATATTCTGAGATTTCCATGGTCGCAGCTACCTCTGTACGGCTGTAGGCGCTATTTGAAATTTATCACAATTTACCGGGAGCACCGGTAAATTTTCATATTCAATTTTTCTCGAAAGCAGAAGCGTTTTAGGGGCTAATTTTTCTAGTGCTTATAAAACATGTACAGGGGCATTCAAATATATCAAAATTGTTAAGAATCACTATCCACCCAATTTTCAAAATTTCACGAAACTTTGTATTACCTTTAATAAGAAGATCACATGATTCAGAAGGAATCATCTTTTAACAAATATATATCCCATAATCCAAAATCCGATCGGTGAAAGACCTTTTAGACATAAAGAATACTCATATTCACACCTGTTACTGTGACAACTAGAAGACAAGTTTCAGTGTTTCCTGCAGCATTTAAAGATGAACAGTTTACAGTGGTGTCCCCGATCAGGAATATATCTTCAGATGAATGAGAGCAATTCACATCTAGATCAGAATCCACATTATCAGTTGCAGTTGAACTCAGTAGAACAGTAGATGACGAATTGAGTCCCTCATCCGTAGTAGAAGATATATTTAGGCAGTTCAGAATAGGTGCTTCATCATCTGCAAGATAACAGAAATTTTGTCAAATTACATCAATACATATTTTACAAGAATGGAATCATGTTTGACTACTTACAGCGGATAAAATCAAGGTAAAAGAGGAGACGTCCAGTCGACTAAATAATAATAATAATAATATGAATATGAATATTTATATAGTGCAGGTATCCGCCAGGCGGTCACGCTCATGGCGCTGTGCATATTATAATCACAAACATATCACTTTCTTAACTAAAATAAAGTAAACTAAGACAACACAAATTATTTCGCTACATTGAACTGTTTACAAAGAGATGGATTCTTAGAGCAATTTTGAAGTCATGGATAAATGAATAAATGTAAGATACATTTCTTTTCATGAACAGATTTTTGTTCATATGATACAGCATGTTAAATTGAGCTAAATCTCTTACAATTATTAATTTGTAGAACACATCATTCAAAAGAAATCATCTTTTAACATTCTAAATCTTAAACCCGTTCGTTAAAAAAACTATTAAACATAAAGAATAACAAATTCACACCTGTTACTGTGACAACGAGAAGACAAGTGTCAGTGTTTCCTGCAGCATCTGAAGATGAACAGTTCACAGTGGTGTCCCCGATCAGGAATATATATTCAGATGAATGAGAGCAAATCACATCTAGATGAAAATCCACATTATCAGTTGCAGTTGAGCTCAACAAAACAGTAGATGAAGAATTGAGTCCCTCATCCGTAGTAGAAGATATATTTGGGCAGTTCAGAATAGGGGCTTCATCATCTGCCAGATAATAGAAATTCGGTCAAATTACATCAATACATATTTTACGTGAATGGAATCATGTATGTCAACTTCCAGGTGATGAAAATAATGTAAAGGAACAGACTTCCGGTCGATTAAAAATTGTAAGATGAATTTTATTTAATGAACAGGATGTTGTTCATATAAAACAACATGTTTAATTGAGCAAAAAACCATTTACATTTTTTTTAAAAAGATCACAAGATTCAGAATGAATCATCTTTTAACAAATATTACATATCCCATAATCCAAAACCCAATCGGTGAAAGAACTTTTAGACATCAAGAATAATCATATTCACACCTGATACTGTGACAACTAGAAGGCAAGTTTCAGTGTTTCCTGCAGCATCTGAAGATGAACAGTTCACAGTGGTGTCCCCGATCAGGAATATATATTCAGATGAATGAGAGCAAATCACATCTAGATGAAAATCCACATTATCAGTTGCAGTTGAGCTCAACAAAACAGTAGATGAAGAATTGAGTCCCTCATCCGTAGTAGAAGATATATTTGGGCAGTTCAGAATAGGGGCTTCATCATCTGCCAGATAATAGAAATTCGGTCAAATTACATCAATACATATTTTACGAGAATGGAATCATGTATGTCAACTTCCAGGTGATGAAAATAATGTAAAGGAACAGACTTCCGGTCGATTAAAAAAATTGTAAGATGAATTTTATTTAATGAACAGGATGTTGTTCATATAACACAACATGTTTAATTGAGCAAAAACCCTTTACATTCTTAATAAGAAGATCACATGATTCAGAAGGAATCATCTTTTAACAAATATTACATATCCCATAATCTAAAACCCGATCGGTGAAAGACCTTTTAGAAATAAAGAATAATCATATTCACACCTGATACTGTGACAACGAGAAGACAAGTGTCAGTGTTTCCTGCAGCATCTGAAGATGAACAGTTTACAGTGGTGTCCCCGATCAGGAATGTATCTTCAGATGAAAGAGAGCAATTCACATCTAGATCAAAATCCACATTATCAGTTGCAGTTAAACTTAGCAGAACAGTAGATGACGAATTGAGTCCCTCATCCGTAGTAGAAGATATTTTTGGGCAGTTCAGAATAGGTGCTTCATTATCTGCAAGATAACAGAAATTTTGTCAAATTACATCAATACATATTTTACAAGAATGGAATCATGTTTGACTACTTACAGCGGATAAAATCATGGACAATAAGGAGACGTCCAGTCGAATTAATATTAATAATAATATGAATATGAATATTTATGTAGAGCCGGTATCCGCCAGGCGGTGACTCCCTTGGCGCTGTGCATATTATAATCACAAACATATCACTTTCGTAACTAGAGTAAAGTAAACTAAGACAACACAAATTATTAGGCTACGTTGAACAGTTTAGAAAGAGATGGGTTCTTAGAGCAATTTTGAAGTCATGGATAAATGAGTAAATGTAAGATACATTTCATTTCATGAACAGATTTTGGTTCATATGATACAGCATGTTAAATTGAGCTAAAACTCTTACAATTATTAATTTGTAGAACACATCATTCAAAAGAAATCATCTTTCAACATTCTAAATCTTAAACCCGCTCGTTAAAAAAACTTTTAGACATAAAGAATAACAAATTCACACCTGTTACTGTGACAACGAGAAGACAAGTGTCAGTGTTTCCTGCAGAATCTGAAGATGAACAGTTCACAGTGGTGTCCCCGATCAGGAATATATATTCAGATGAATGAGAGCAAATCACATCTAGATCAAAATCCACATTATCAGTTGCAGGTGAGCTCAACAGAACAGTAGATGAAGAATTGAGTCCCTCATCCGTAGTAGAGGATATATTTGGGCAGTTCAGAATAGGGGCTTCATCATCTGCCAGATAATAGAAATTCGGTCAAATTACATCAATACATATTTTACGAGAATGGAATCATGTATGTCAACTTCCAGGTGATGAAAATAATGTAAAGGAATAGACTTTCGGTCGATTAAAAATTGTACGAGAAATTTTACCAAATGAACAGAGTGTTGTTAATAAAAACAACATGTTCAATTGAGCCAAAACCCTTTAAATTCTTAATAAAAAGATCACATGATTAAGAAGGAATCATCTTTTAACAAATATTACATATCCCATAATCTAAAACCCGATCGGTGAAAGAACTTTTAGACATCAAGAATAATCATATTCAGACCTGATACTGTGACAACTAGAAGGCAAGTTTCAGTGTTTCCTGCAGCATCTGAAGATGAACAGTTCACAGTGGTGTCCCCGATCAGGAATGCATCTTCAGATGAATGAGAGCAATTCACATCTAGAACAAAATCCACATTATCAGTTGCAGTTGAACTCAGCAGAACAGTAGATGAAGAATTGAGTCCCTCATCCGTAGTAGAAGATATATTTGGGCAGTTCAGAATAGGTGCTTCGTCATCTGCAAGATAACAGAAAGTTTGTCAAATTACATCAATACATATTTTACAAGAATGGAATCATGTTTGACTACTTACAGCGGATAAAATCATGGACAATAAGGAGACGTCCAGTCGACTAAATAATAATAATAATAATAATATGAATATTTATATAGAGCCAATATCCGCCAGGCGGTAATGCTCATGGCGCTGTGCATATTATAATCACAAACATAACTTTCTTAACTAAAATAAAGTAAACAAAAAGACAACACAAATTATTACGCTACGTTGAACTGTTTAGAAAGAGATGGGTTCTTAGAGCAATTTTGAAGTCATAGATAAATGAATAAATGTAAGATACATTTCATTTCATGAACAGATTTTTGTTCATATGATACAGCATGTTAAATTGAGCTAAAACTCTTACAATTATTAATTTGTAGAACACATCATTCAAAAGAAATCATCTTTAAACATTTTAAATCTTAAACCCGCTCGTTAAAAGAACTTTTAGACATGAAGAATAACAAATTCACACCTGTTACTGTGACAACGAGAAGACAAGTGTCAGTGTTTCCTGCAGCATCTGAAGATGAACAGTTCACATTGGTGTCCCCGATCAGGAATATATATTCAGATGAATGAGAGCAAATCACATCTAGATCAAAATCCACATTATCAGTTGCAGTTGAGCTCAACAGAACAGTAGATGAAGAATTGAGTCCCTCATCCGTTGTAGAAGATATATTTGGGCAGTTCAGAATAGGGGCTTCATCATCTGCCAGATAATAGAAATTCGGTCAAATTACATCAATACATATTTTACGAGAATGGAATCATGTATGTCAATTTCCAGGTGATGAAAATAATGTAAAGGAACAGACTTCCGGTCGATTAAAAATTGTAAGATGAATTTTATTTAATGAACAGGATGTTGTTCATATAAAACAACATGTTTAATTGAGCAAAAAACCATTTACATTTTTTTTTAAAAAGATCACAAGATTCAGAATGAATCATCTTTTAACAAATATTACATATCCCATAATCCAAAACCCGATCGGTGAAAGAACTTTTAGACATCAAGAATAATCATATTCACACCTGATACTGTGACAACTAGAAGGCAAGTTTCAGTGTTTCCTGCAGCATCTGAAGATGAACAGTTTACAGTGGTGTCCCCGATCAGGAATGTATCTTCAGATGAATGAGAGCAATTCACATCTAGATCAAAATCCACATCATCAGTTGCAGTTGAACTCAGCAGAACAGTAGATGACGAATTGAGTCCCTCATCCGTAGTAGAAGATATATTTGGGCAGTTCAGAATAGGTGCTTCGTCATCTGCAAGATAACAGAAAGTTTGTCAAATTACATCAATACATATTTTACAAGAATGGAATCATGTTTGACTACTTACAGCGGATAAAAACATGGACAATAAGGAGACGTCCAGTCGACTAAATAATAATAATAATAATAATAATATGAATATTTATATAGAGCCGGTATCCGCCAGGCGGTGACACTCATGGCGCTGTGCATATTGCAATCACAAACATTTACTTTCTTAACTAAAATAAAGTAAACTAAGACAACACAAATTATTACGCTACGTTGAACTGTTTAGAAAGAGATGGGTTCTTAGAGCAATTTTGAAGTCATGGATCAATGAATAAATGGAAGACACATTTCATTTGATGAACAGATTTTTGTTCATATGATATACCAAACATAACAAACATATCACTTTCTTAACTAAATTAAAGTAAACTAAGACAACATAAATTATTACGCTACGTTGAAATGTTAAGAAAGAGATGGGTTCTTAGAGCAATTTTGAAGTCATGGATAAATGAATAAATGTAAGATACATTTCATATCATGAATAAAATTTTGTTTATATGATACAGCATGTTAAATTGTGCTAAAACTCTTACAATTATTAGTTTGTAGAACGCATCATTCAAAAGAATACATCTTTAAACATTCTAAATCTTAAACCCGCTCGTTAAAAGAACTTTTAGACATAAAGAATAACAAATTCACACCTGTTACTCTGACAACGAGAAGACAAGTGTCAGTGTTTCCTGCAGCATCTGAAGATGAACAGTTCACAGTGTTGTCCCCGATCAGGAATATATCTTCAGATGAATGAGAGCAAATCACATCTAGATCAAAATCCACATTATCAGTTGCAGTTGATCTCAGCAGAACAGTAGATGACGAATTGAGTCCCTTATCCGTAGTAGAGGATATATTTGGGCAGTTCAGAATAGGGGCTTCATCATCTGCCAGATAATAGAAATTCGGTCAAATTACATCAATACATATTTTACGAGAATGGAATCATGTATGTCAACTTCCAGGTGATGAAAATAATGTAAAGGAATAGACTTTCGGTCGATTAAAAATTGTACGAGAAATTTTACCAAATGAACAGAGTGTTGTTAATAAAAACAACATGTTCAATTGAGCAAAAACCCTTTAAATTCTTAATAAAAAGATCACATGATTCAGAAGGAATCATCTTTTAACAAATATTACATATCCCATAATCTAAAACCCGATCAGTGAAAGAACTTTTAGACATCAAGAATAATCATATTCAGACCTGATACGCTGACAACTAGAAGGCAAGTTTCAGTGTTTCCTGCAGCATCTGAAGATGAACAGTTCACAGTGGTGTCCCCGATCAGGAATGTATCTTCAGATGAATGAGAGCAATTCACATCTAGAACAAAATCCACATTATCAGTTGCAGTTGAACTCAGCAGAACAGTAGATGACGAATTGAGTCCCTCATCCGTAGTAGAAGATATATTTGGGCAGTTCAGAATAGGTGCTTCGTCATCTGCAAGATAACAGAAAGTTTGTCAAATTACATCAATACATATTTTACAAGAATGGAATCATGTTTGACTACTTACAGCGGATAAAAACATGGACAATAAGGAGACGTCCAGTCGACTAAATAATAATAATAATAATAATAATATGAATATTTATATAGAGCCGGTATCCACCAGGCGGTGACACTCATGGCGCTGTGCATATTGCAATCACAAACATTTACTTTCTTAACTAAAATAAAGTAAACTAAGACAACACAAATTATTACGCTACGTTGAACTGTTTAGAAAGAGATGGGTTCTTAGAGCAATTTTGAAGTCATGGATCAATGAATAAATGGAAGACACATTTCATTTGATGAACAGATTTTTGTTCATATGATATACCAAACATAACAAACATATCACTTTCTTAACTAAATTAAAGTAAACTAAGACAACATAAATTATTACGCTACGTTGAAATGTTAAGAAAGAGATGGGTTCTTAGAGCAATTTTGAAGTCATGGATAAATGAATAAATGTAAGATACATTTCATATCATGAATAAAATTTTGTTTATATGATACAGCATGTTAAATTGTGCTAAAACTCTTACAATTATTAGTTTGTAGAACGCATCATTCAAAAGAATACATCTTTAAACATTCTAAATCTTAAACCCGCTCGTTAAAAGAACTTTTAGACATAAAGAATAACAAATTCACACCTGTTACTCTGACAACGAGAAGACAAGTGTCAGTGTTTCCTGCAGCATCTGAAGATGAACAGTTCACAGTGTTGTCCCCGATCAGGAATATATCTTCAGATGAATGAGAGCAAATCACATCTAGATCAAAATCCACATTATCAGTTGCAGTTGATCTCAGCAGAACAGTAGATGACGAATTGAGTCCCTTATCCGTAGTAGAGGATATATTTGGGCAGTTCAGAATAGGGGCTTCATCATCTGCCAGATAATAGAAATTCGGTCAAATTACATCAATACATATTTTACGAGAATGGAATCATGTATGTCAACTTCCAGGTGATGAAAATAATGTAAAGGAATAGACTTTCGGTCGATTAAAAATTGTACGAGAAATTTTACCAAATGAACAGAGTGTTGTTAATAAAAACAACATGTTCAATTGAGCAAAAACCCTTTAAATTCTTAATAAAAAGATCACATGATTCAGAAGGAATCATCTTTTAACAAATATTACATATCCCATAATCTAAAACCCGATCAGTGAAAGAACTTTTAGACATCAAGAATAATCATATTCAGACCTGATACGCTGACAACTAGAAGGCAAGTTTCAGTGTTTCCTGCAGCATCTGAAGATGAACAGTTCACAGTGGTGTCCCCGATCAGGAATGTATCTTCAGATGAATGAGAGCAATTCACATCTAGAACAAAATCCACATTATCAGTTGCAGTTGAACTCAGCAGAACAGTAGATGAAGAATTGAGTCCCTCATCCGTAGTAGAAGATATATTTGGGCAGTTCAGAATAGGTGCTTCGTCATCTGCAAGATAACAGAAAGTTTGTCAAATTACATCAATACATATTTTACAAGAATGGAATCATGTTTGACTACTTACAGCGGATGAAATCATGGAAAAAAAGGAGACGTCCAGTCGACTAAAAAATAATAATAATAATAATAATACGAATATTTATATAGAGCCGGTATTTGCCAGGCTCTGACGCTCATGGCGCTGTGCATATTATAATCACAAACATATCACTTTCGTAACTGAAATAAAGTAAACTATGACAAAACAAATTATTACGCTATATTGAACTGTTTAGAAAGAGATGGGTTCTTAGAGCAATTTTGAAGTCATGGATAAATGAATAAATGTAAGATACATTTCATTTCATGAACAAAATTTTGTTTATATGATACAGCATGTTAAATTGAGCTAAAACTCTCACAATTATTAATTTGTAGAACACATCATTCAAAAAAATACATCTTTGAATATTTTAAATCTTAAACCCCCTCGTTGAAAGAACTTTTAGACATAAAGAATAACAAATTCACACCTGTTACTCTGACAACGAGAAGACAAGTGTCAGTGTTTCCTGCAGCATCTGAAGATGAACAGATCACAGTGGTGTCCCCGATCAGGAATGTATCTTCAGATGAATGAGAGCAATTCACATCTAGATCAAAATCCACATTATCAGTTGCAGTTGAACTCAGCAGAACAGTAGATGAAGAATTGAGTCCCTCATCCGTAGTAGAAGATATATTTGGGCATTTCAGAATAGGTGCTTCGTCATCTGCAAGATAACAAAAAGTTTGTCAAATTACATCAATACATATTTTACAAAAATGGAATCATGTTTGACTACTTACAGCGGATAAAATCATGGACAATAAGGAGACGTCCAGTCGACTAAATAATAATAATAATAATAATATTAATATTTATATAGAGCCGGTATCCGCCAGGCGGTGATGCTCATTGCGCTGTGCATATTATAATCACAAACATATCACTTTCGTAACTGAAATAAAGTAAACTATGACAAAACAAATTATTACGCTATATTGAACTGTTTAGAAAGAGATGGGTTCTTAGAGCAATTTTGAAGTCATGGATAAATGAATAAATGTAAGATACATTTCATTTCATGAACAAAATTTTGTTTATATGATACAGCATGTTAAATTGAGCTAAAACTCTCACAATTATTAATTTGTAGAACACATCATTCAAAAGAATACTTCTTTGAACATTTTAAATCTTAAACCCCCTCGTTGAAAGAACTTTTAGACATAAAGAATAACAAATTCACACCTGTTACTCTGACAACGAGAAGACAAGTGTCAGTGTTTCTTGCAGCATCTGAAGATGAACAGTTCACAGTGGTGTCCCCGATCAGGAATGAATCTTCAGATGAATGAGAGCAATTCACATCTAGATCAAAATCCACATTATCAGTTGCAGTTGAACTCAGCAGAACAGTAGATGAAGAATTGAGTCCCTCATCCGTAGTAGAAGATATATTTGGGCAGTTCAGAATAGGTGCTTCGTCATCTGCAAGATAACAGAAAGTTTGTCAAATTACATCAATACATATTTTACAAGAATGGAATCATGTTTGACTACTTACAGCGGATAAAATCATGGACAATAAGGAGACGTCCAGTCGACTAAATAATAATAATAATAATATGAATATGAATATTTATATAGAGCCGGTATCCGCCAGGCTGTGATGCTCATGGCGCTGTGCATATTATAATCACAAACATTACTTTCTTAACTAAAATAAAGTAAACAAAAAGACAACACAAATTATTACGCTACGTTGAACTGTTTAAAAAGAGATGGGTTCTTAGAGCAATTTTGAAGTCATGGATAAATGAATAAATGTAAGATACATTTCATTTCATGAACAGATTTTTGTTCATATGATACAGCATGTTAAATTGAGCTAAAACTCTTACAATTATTAATTTGTAGAACACATCATTCAAAAGAAATCATCTTTTAACATTCTAAAACTTAAACCCGTTCGTTAAAAAAACTTTAAGACATAAAGAATAACAAATTCACACCTGTTACTGTGACAACGAGAAGACAAGTGTCAGTGTTTCCTGCAGCATCTGAAGATGAACAGTTCACAGTGTTGTCCCCGATCAGGAATATATCTTCAGATGAATGAGAGCAAATCACATCTAAATTAGAATCCACATGATCAGTTGCAGTTGAGCTCAACAGAACAGTAGATGAAGAATTGAGTCCCTCATCCGTAGTAGAAGATATATTTGGGCAGTTCAGAATAGGTGTTTCATCATCTGCAAGATAATAGAAATTCGGTCAAATAACATCACTACATATTTAACGAGAATGGAATCATGTATGTCAACTTCCAGGTGATGAAAATAATGTAAAGGAACAGACTTCCGGTCGATTAAAAAAAAAGATGAATTTTATTTAATGAACAGGATGTTGTTCATATAAAACAACATGTTTAATTGAGCAAAAATCCATTTACATTTTTGATAAAAAGATCACAAGATTCAGAATGAATCATCTTTTAACAAATATTACATATCCCATAATCCAAAAACCCGATCAGTGGAAGAACGTTTAGACATCAAGAATAATCATATTCACACCTGATACTGTGACAACTAGAAGGCAAGTTTCAGTGTTTCCTGCAGCATCTGAAGATGAACAGTTCACAGTGGTGTCCCCGATCAGGAATGTATCTTCAGATGAAAGAGAGCAATTCACATCTAGATCAAAATCCACATTATCAGTTGCAGTTGAACTCAGCAGAACAGTAGATGAAGAATTGAGTCCCTCATCCGTAGTAGAAGATATATTTGGGCAGGTCAGAATAGGTGCTTCATCATCTGCAAGATAACAGAAATTCTGTCAAATAACATCAATACATATTTTACAAGAATGGAATCATGTTTGACTACCTAAAGCGGATAAAATCATGGAAAAAAAGGAGACGTCCAGTCGACTAAATATTAATATGAATATAAATATGAATATTTATATAGAGCCGGTATCCGCCTGGCGGTGACGCTCATGGCGCTGTGCATATTATAATCACAAACATATCACTTTCTTAACTAAAATAAAGTACACTAAGACAACACAAATTATTACGCTACGTTGAACTGTTTAGAAAGAGATGGGTTCTTAGAGCAATTTTGAAGTCATGGATAAATGAATAAATGTAAGACACATTTCATTTGATGAACAGATTTTTGTTCATATGATATACCAAACATAACAAACATATCACTTTCTTAACTAAATTAAAGTAAACTAAGACAACACAAATTATTACGCTACGTTAAAATGTTAAGAAAGAGATGGGTTCTTAAAGCAATTTTGAAGTCATGGATAAATGAATAAATGTAAGATACATTTCATTTCATGAACAGATTTTTGTTCATATGATACAGCATGTTAAATTGTGCTAAAACTCTTACAATTATTAGTTTGTAGAAC
Organism: Strongylocentrotus purpuratus; assembly: GCF_000002235.5. Classification (NCBI taxonomy): domain Eukaryota; kingdom Metazoa; phylum Echinodermata; class Echinoidea; order Camarodonta; family Strongylocentrotidae; genus Strongylocentrotus; species Strongylocentrotus purpuratus. The sequence continues at coordinate 12,380,541 of NW_022145609.1, forward strand.
ACATCATTCACAAGAATACATCTTTAAACATTCTAAATCTTAAACCCGCTCGTTAAAAGAACTTTTAGACATGAAGAATAACAAATTCACACCTGTTACTGTGACAACGAGAAGACAAGTGTCAGTGTTTCCTGCAGCATCTGAAGATGAACAGTTCACAGTGTTGTCCCCGATCAGGAATATATCTTCAGATGAATGAGAGCAAATCACATCTAGATCAAAATCCACATTATCAGTTGCAGTTGAATTCAGCAGAACAGTAGATGACGAATTGAGTCCCTTATCCGTAGTAGAGGATATATTTGGGCAATTCAGAATAGGGGTTTCATCATCTGCAAGATAATAGAAATTCGGTCAAATTACATCAATACATAATTTACGAGAATGGAATCATGTATGTCAACTTCCAGGTGATGAAAATAATGTAAAGGAACAGACTTCCGGTCGATAAAAAATTGTACGATAAATTTTACCAGGCGTCACGTCAAAAATGTCTTAGCATGCTGCATGCCGGTGGCACGCCCGGGCAGCGAATTTGCGATTCCCAAACCATTCAGCTATGGGAAACATTTTGAGCAACGTGATTGGTTAAAAAAAGTTATAAAGACACGCCCACATCGACGCGAGCCATCTCATCATGGCGGTGCGAATGTGTCTGGATAATGGATAACAGTGGGCCTGTATATGCCTGTAGCTAGCTCACGTGTGAAGTGCATTGTACCTAACAACATAGCGTATGTGCAGTCCTGAGTGTTTTGTTGAGCCTAGCCATGCATTGTTTGAACATTGACAATAACACAAGTTACATGTAGATTTAGATGATAGATCTTTGAAGTTAGATACAAGTATGTTCTAATGAAATATAATTATCGATTGGATGATTTTTTATTTTTTTATTTTTTAGATCTAGACCCTAGATCTATAGACCTATGATAACAAATAAAAAATGGAACATTATTTATTGGGGGAGGGGGGGGGGGGGGGGTCTAACTTTGCTAGTCTAGATGTCTATGTATAAATGAGAGCTTGAGTCCGGGGGAAAAAAGGGGTTGCAGAGAGCCCCAGCAGTTGTTCTAATAATCAGAGTTTGATGAAAGGATTAGGCATTACAACATTTCCAGGTCAGAAATCCTCAAACAGATTAAAATGGTAAAACTAGAGAAAGTTTCCAAAATTAAATTAATTCATCTCGACTATACATGTAGATCTAGCCATGAGTATTGTTCAAACAGGATAGACTACAGGATATCACATTTTTGGTGGCTAATTCTTCTTAAAAGTGCATTAACAAACTGGCAAATGTAATTGTATTAATGATCTGAGTATAATTCCTTTCATTGCAGGATACTCTCCCTATTGAGTATGAATACCATCTCTGCTCGTTACTGATACACACCTTCAGTAGCAGAATTCTAAGGCATCTGAGTAGTTTGCAGGCACATATACAGAGTCTGAATCGTGAGAATCCAGTAGGCCATTTCATGTAGATAGACTTCCCTCAGACATGATATCTTTCGTAAAGTGTCAAATTAGAGTCTGTGCTTGCAAAATAACATTGTGAGTGTTTGTGTGTCTGTGTCAGCTGTGAGCGAGCCCGAGCGTGCAGTAAATTATGTAATATTTATTTCTTCTCTCGACCAATCACGTTGCTCATAAAGTCTCCCATAGCTGAATGGTTTGGGAATCGCAAATTCGCGCCCGGGCATGCCTCTATTGTTCTCGGAATGCTGTCTGCAGTCGACATGCCTACATCCTGTTCGCTGTAAGCTACAATGCCCGTCCCGTGTGGCATGGCGTGACGCCATACCTGTCGCGTACAGCATGGCCTCGTTGTTTATTCTAATCCACCATGCTGCTCGCGGGTTACTTGCACGCCGCTTGTACATATAATCTGTCATGAATCTCGCGTACGGCATGACCTCCTTGTCTACCGAAATCCATCATGCTGCTCGCGACCGGCCGCATTTCCCATCTTGTACATTAATAATAATCAACCACACCCGTCGTGACTTGTTGCACTTTTAATCTCGATTGTAAAAGCCCTTTTTTTTAGTTTCGAAAGAGAGAGCGGTGTCGTCATTTCGAAAGCGTATAGGGTTCATGAATCGACGATTTGTATTTCCGAAAATAAATAGGGGTTTGTAATTCCTTTTAATAAATAGGATCATCCGTATTAAAAGCAAAGGAATTATTTGTTATTTAGAGCGACGTGACAAAGACGGACTGAAGTACTGACGATGATAGTTCGTAAAGAAATTATTTGTCACTCAATTCGACCCGCCTCCGATTGAACTCTTAAACATCAACGCAACAATTAAAAGTAGTCGTGACGGCGCGATGTCCGTACATGTACGATCAGTGGTGGGTAACGAATATCGCTTGTTATTCTAGCCGACCTGCCTCTGATGGATCGACTCAACCCAATTCTTCAAGAAGTCCTGACGCACTTACGATACTCATTATGTATTAGTTGTCATTCAAATCGACCCACATCCATTATTGATTGACGCAATGAAAATGTTCAAGTACGGTCTGACGTATGTAATACGATACTCGTTAGGTAAAGAAATTAGTTTTAATTGAATCAACCTGCTTGCGAGTGATTGACGTAACGATACTTTTAAAGACGGCGCGACGTCCTTACGATCCTCGTTTGTAAAATAAATTACTGTTGTTTTTTTTCAATTCGACTTTATATCTGATTGGTTGACGCAATGACCTTCTTCATTGATGACGCAACTCAATTCTTCAAGGGGGCCTGACGTACTTACGACCATCGGTAGATAAAGACAAATGTAATATAAGAAGATCGTTTAGATATATAGAGAGGAAATAAAAGATTGGAGAGAGAAAGAGATGTGTAGAGAGGAAATTTAAAAAAGGTAGATATATATATATATATATATATAGAGTGAGAGAGAGAGAGAGAGACAGAGATGAAATGAAAGAAGGTCGTATAGAGAGAGATGTATAGAGAGGAAATAAAAGGAGAAGATAGAGACATAGACAGTGGCGGATCCAGCCGGCGGCAGGGGAGGGGGCCCAATCCGTGAGAAAATATTTAGGAGGGGGGAGCACAATTTTTATGGGGCCCTCGCAAATTTGAAAAGTCGCACCCCCCCCCCTTAAACGCCAGGAGAGGGGGCCATCTCCCCCCTTAAAAGTTAAATGAACTTGTTTTATCACGTTTTTTTCCCAGGGGAGGGGCCCGACCCCCCCCCCCCCCCCTGGATCCGCCACTGGAAATAGACGCAGAGAGGTAATAAAAGAAGCTCGTAGATAGAGATGGGGAGGGGGACGGTGTCGAGACGAAATAAAGAAGATAGAGCAAGAGAGAGACGTAGAGAAGATCGTATATAGAGAGGGGAGATGTAGAGAGGAAATAGAAAAGACGGAGATATTGAGTGGAAATAAAAGAAGATAGAGTAAGAGAGAGAGAGAGAGAGTAAATAAAAGAAGGTCGTTTAGAGAGACGTATAGAGATGAAATAAAAGGAGAAGATAGAGACATAGACAGGGGCGGATCCAGCCGGCGGCAGGGGAGGGGGCCCAATTCGTGAGAAAATATTTAGGGGGGGGGGGTAGTGAGCACAATTTTGTTTGGGGGCCCTCGAAAATTTGAAAAATTGCATCCCCCCCCCCTTGAGCGCAAGGGGAGGGGGCCATCTCTCCCCCCTCCCCCCCCCCCCCCCCCAAAAAAAAAAAAAAAAAAAAAATAATAATAATAATAATAATAAATAAATAAAAAAAAATAAAAAAAAATAAAAAATTAACACTGGACATAGACGCAGAGAGGTATAATAAAAGAAGCTCGTAGATAGAGATGGGGAGGGGGACGGTGTCGAGAGGAAATTCAGAAGACAGAGATATTGGGTGGAAATAAAAGAAGATAGAGAGAGAGAGAGAGAGAGGAAATAAAAGATCGAAGACAGAGAGAGAGAGATATAGAGAGGAAATATAAGAAGGTCATTTAGATATAGAGAGGAATTAAAAGGATAAGATTGGAGAGATAAATAGATGTGTAGAGAGGAAATAAAAAAGGTAGAGAGAGATAATATGTATAGAGAGAGGGGAAACAAAAGAAGGTCGTATAGAGAGAGAGATATAGAGAGCAAATAAGAGATTGAAAATTAAAAGAGAAGATAGAGATGGGGCTGTGGAGAGGAAATAAAGAAGATAGAGCAAGAAAGAGAGACGTAGAGAGGTATTCAATAAAAGATCGTTTATATATATATATATATAGAGAGAGAGAGAGGTAGAGCGGAAAAAAAAGATCGTTGATGGAGAGAGTGTGAGAGGTAGAGAGGAAATAAAAAGAGATCTTAGATAGAAAGAGAGAGAGTGAGAAAGATGGGGAGAAAAAGGAAAATCGTAGATGGACTTAAACTTAAACTTATTAAACAAATCAGCAAAACTACTCCATTGAATACACCAGTATTAGTCTCTCATACTGATATGAGACTTATAAGTCTCTTTAACTGGTAAGAGACTTATACTGGTCTTTAACAAAATTGCAATAAAAACACAAACGAAACAATTGTTAAATTTGAATTTGAATTTATTTTCAACTATTTACACTTTATCACTGAAAATAAATACAATATTCAATGTGCATTCAAGCACAGTGTTGGGCCTAAAACAAAGGTGGTGGCATTACAATCCTACTGGAGGGAGATGGCGGATCGTAGGCTCTGTGTAGCCTTTCTACATTTATTGTTCACCGAATCACGTAGCTGCTTCTGCAGAAAAGACGACCCAAAGGCACCGGGATACTGGACCTCTGCCTGGGCGACGATGGCCTTAAACCTATCGTCGGCTCGTAGCGCTCGTTTGGTGACCATCTGTCTGCCGGTCCAGACGTCCCCGCCATTGAAGTTGTGTGCGGCGAGTTCTTCCTTTGTGTAGACCACCTTCAGCAGACTGATTACCAAGTCTTTGGCCTTAGTCGTCGCCTCCCAGCATCGGTCGTATACAACCTTGTCGACTGTGATGTTGGCGTCTGGTGACCCGATGAGCACCTGATTGCCCGAGAGCTTGGAGTACTTCGGTGGCTCCTTTCGTTGGAGGCCGCTCATCGCCCGAAACTCCCTCTTCAGATTGGTGACTTCAAGGATTAGCGTTTTGTTTTGTTGTTGGAGAGTTGCGAGTTGTCGCACTATAGCCTCCAAGCTGTGGCTATGTGCATCGGGTGACTGGTCGATGGTCGCTAGGTGGAGGGTTTCGTCGACGGACTGGCAGTAGGGAATTGGAGAAAGCGTGGGTAGGCCGAAAGACTGGTCGGTGGACGCGTGGCTATTCATCGGGTTGGTGTGATTAGTCGGAGAGGGGGCTTGGTGGAGTGGTTCGTTGGCGGACTGGTCGGAGAGGGTCGGAGAAAGCGCGGGCATGTCGCTGAAGTGGTATACATCCATCGACTGGTCGGAGGTTTGGTCAGCTTGGTGCACCATGAAGTCTTCAGCGATGTCGCTGTCTGTGTCACTGTCGCTAACGTTGACGGGTCTTGTGACGACTGGTAGAACTATCCTCGACGGCCGCCTTAGCCTCGATGGCTGCCTCAGCTTCTGCCGAAGAATTGCGTTGACGGCCGTCCTGGTCTTGGTGGCTTGCGGGATCCGCGGTTTCTCTGTGGGAGTAAAAGAAGAAAAGAGATTCATAAGTTGAAATATTCCAAACTACATAGCTGCCGGATATAATATTCACTGCATGTTAACTCTTACAATAATACTATAATATTGACATATAATAATTCCAAAAAAGAGAAATACACACCTAAAGCGACGATGCTGGCTTCATGCTGGCCTCGCCTGTGCTCAATATGCACCACCTCCCCGACTTTTAATTCCCCTTGGTTGGAGATTCGGCTTCTGGCCACGTCTTCGATAGTTCCTCTCCACTTGCCGACCAACCACTCGATGGTTATACTGAGCATACTTGTTGATAGATTTGGACGGTAATATGAGTAGAACTCTAATGTGAATTAGTTTGAAAAAAACGTTAGGAATTTATACAGTTTTTCTCTTCGAATTTCCGGTATTCCATCAACCAATGAACGTGCACGACACACATCATTGGTCGGTTGCTTATTGGTCAGTTGCACAACAATGCCATTTAACGTAGTCTGTTTCCCCATTGGACGATGTAATAATCACTTTCTTGTCTGCACACCTCTTTTTACAGAGCTCTTTGAACAATCGTTCCTTTGATTAGGCCGCAATGCAGTCGGTTCACGTGTTTCTGCACGCTAATTAAAGGAGATTGAATACCAAAACTTGTATGCACCGTTCAAAGCTGAAGCCGAAAAAATCTTATAAGCATATCACTGAACGTTCGAGGAAAATGGATGAAGACTATTAAAAAGTTAGAAAGATTAAAACAAAACTTTAAAAAGAAAAGGCGATGACGTACCCATTTTTCAACATTAGTAACCTTCCCACATATAATAATGACCATCACCTACATTTTGATGGAAACAGTCACGCTGTTTGAGTTTCATTTAAGTTAATTAATGCATCATATTTTTTGCGGAAGATCCGCACTTTCAAGCAATTGACACGGGGGCAGTGATACTTGCCTAGGCGTTAAAAAACATTTGATTTTGAATAACTCAAGTTTCAACTCGTATCAAACTGATGATCGATAGAACATTTTCAAGTTGAAGATTGATACATTATAACGATATATAACAATCATGACGTGTTTATTATAAATCATATGTTTTTATTTCGTGTTTAAGTTATCCACAAACTTAACAAAATGTTTAAAAATCTGAGTGATGTTCATGTATAAACACTCAAGTGCTTAACTTTGAGCTGATTATGAGCTATAAACATTTTATTCGTGTTAATTTAAAAGTCAAGTGCTTAACTTTGAGCTGATTATGAGCTATAAACATTTTATTCGTGTTAATTTAAAAGTCAAGTGCTTAGCTTTGAGCTGATTATGAGCTATAAACATTGTATTCGTGTTGATTTAAAAGTGAGCATATAATGTACAAGACACCTCATCCAAGAAGATATGTTTTGAGGGTTTGTGCCTCACCTATATGTAATTATATATTTTGGTCGGCTTATAATATACCGTATAGAGGTAACAATGGAATCTCGGACATTCAACGTTGCCTTTGCCCAACCCCGCCGTCCTATACTGGGGCATTATTGATTGCAGGTCACGAACAATACATGGGACACCACGTGCCCTTTGTTCTTCGACCCCCCTGTCACAATGTGACTAGGATTTCTTTTTTAGACAGAGAATGTAATGGACAGGTGTTAGATGAATAGATGTTGTTGGTAGCAATTTACTAGGTCAACTAACTTGGATTTACTAGGTCAACTAACTTGGGTCTCTAGTAGAGCAGGTGTCTGTCTTTGTCTGTGTGTGGGGAAAGGATGAGGAGAATGTTAATAGGAAAGTTTTGTATAGAGGATTCAGTAAAAGGAATTTGGATGGACAGTTTTGGCATGAGAGGAATACAAAGAATGTTAAAGAGGTTACTATTGAGAGAGCCAACGTGGATTAGAGATTTAGGGTAGTTTAATCAGATTGCACATGAGATCTCGAGAGGAGCAGACCTTTCAGAATTTGGTCTGACTTTGGGGAGTGAATGAGGGGTGTTGGCCACGAAGGTAAAAGTTACAGCCACAGGCTATAAGCATGCTGTTGCTGGCATAGACTTTCCCTATACTATGGGACCAGGCAAGAACCAGGCAGCACAGGCCGACGTGGTAGAAGCCTCATCAGCCCTCGCCTCAACTTGGATCATCATTTGAACATCTGAACTGGACAAGCTGGGCTCGTAGCCATAACCCTAGGCACCATCAGTGAATGGACATGTGTTCGTAGTCGACACGCTCAGGCAACCTACTCGCGTCAAGTCGTTGAGTCAACGCCCAGTGCTGTCGTACACCGGTCAGGCTTAGCAGGTCATGCATCATATCGCACCGGGTTACTACATACACCAGAGTATTTCGTTTCGCCTATTCAGAAACAGGAAGAGGTGGTATTTACGAACTCTAAATCGGGACTCTTTAACCCACAACAGTATACTTTTTATATAAAGACCGGGCTAGAGTCGGTGGGAGATTAACTGTATGTTATACCTCGAAGGATGACCTGGTCATCAGGTAATCTATTTTTCCTTTGGAAATATGGAGAATTATATTGTGATATAATTGAGTACCAAGACGACATAAACAGTGATAGGATATACTCCTATCTAAGTTCACAGTGATTCGGAATCATTTTATTTTTGTCAGTTATTTGCATGTTTAATTATATTGAGCCGATGGCTCTTAAATAAACTGTTTGTACCCTATATTTTACTCTTGAAATTGCTTGATTTTCTTGTGATACATACTCATTTCATCAGAACCTAATTTATCGTCAGACCATAATAATTTTCAGTATTTAAATCTATGTTTTGAGGGTTTGTGCCTCACCTATATGTAATTATGTAATTATGTGCCTCACCTATATGTAATTATGTTTTGAGGGTTTGTGCCTCACCTATATGTAATTATATATTTTGGTCGGCTTATAATATACCGTATAGAGGTAACAATGGAATCTCGGACATTCAACGTTGCCTTTGCCCAACCCCGCCGTCCTATACTGGGGCATTATTGATTGCAGGTCACGAACAATACATGGGACACCACGTGCCCTTTGTTCTTCGACCCCCCCCCCCCCCCCATTCACCTCTATTAAACGAATAAACTAGCCTTTCACGCTATGGCTACGTTGCTTTCACATATTATGCGCTATATTAGTGATTGTGATAGATATCTGAGCAAAAGAATCGAAAATAGATAACAAAAAGGTATTAAAAAGGAAAACAAGAACAACACAATCATATTGCTAGTTCATAGTTTAAGTTCACACAAATGCAAGCGAATGAAGATAAATAGCATAGTTAGAGTTCAGAAATGAACAATATGGAATTAAAAAATAGGAGAAAAAGAAAGACGAAGAAGATAAATGAAATCAAAAGTAAAAGAAAGGGATCGTGGGAGGAAATTTAGTAAAACAATCAAGTCACATGAAAATATGATGAACAAACAATAACCAAGGGTCTTTCAAAGTTTTGTCTCCAGATATTATTTTCTATTAAAGCTTGATAAAGAATGACTTTTTTGCCCCAAAACTGAAGACGATTCCACAGCTTTGGATCACTTTATGTATTATGGTTCGATAAAGAACGTATTGAATAAATGTTGGTATCCGAATGTGAGTGGATGCTAGGTGGAGTATATAAATGATAGGTGCAACAAAACAATATATCCTGAGAACAATCATTGGAAAACTTGGAAGCCCGGCGCAAATTGCGAAAATAAGATAACATAACATTTGCTATATAATTGCAACATATGCAGGCCTATATCTGGAACTACACCGATTCATTAGTTAGAAAGATATAGAGGCACATTAGCCACATTTACGATTATGACCATAATAATATCTACTTTTTCATCAACATTGTGATTAAACATGTTTATCTAGTTTCATTGAAGTAAATGCATCATATTATGTGTGTGAAATGTTCCTTAAATTGTCAATCATTTGACAGAAGAACAATGCTATAGTACATGTATTCCGTCTTTCCATCAAAAACTATATTCGTCCATGATCTTCATTTCAGAGTATAGCGTTAATGGCTTGTATTAAATAGTTTGAAAGCCGACCAAATGCTCCTTTCACTTTTGTCAGTCACACCGTTTATCCAAGGCCGCCGATCCATTAGCTATGTGTAATTAGATGTTTTGGCAGGCTTATAGTACATAGAGGTAATAATGGGATCGCGAACATTAAACAGTACAGTATTGATTGGATGTCACGAACAATACACGGGACGCCACTTCCCTTTTGTTCTTCGACCCCCCTCCCACTCCCTCTCTTTTAAACTAATAAACTAGTCTTTCACGCTATGGCTAAGTTGCATTCATAAATTATGCGCCATATTATGTTAGTGATTGAGATAGATTTTGAGCAAATAATCGAAATTTGATTATGACAAAAAAGTATTTAACGGTTTAACAAGAACTACATTATATTGCTTGTTTATAGTTTAACCCTTTGAAAGCGAGCCCGCGCACAGCGATTATTTCCCCTGTGACGGAGCGATTTCGGTTACATTGCCAGTAATGGAAAATTTGGCGGTGCTTTCTACTTTCGCCTACCATTGCGCCTCATTCAGTAATTTTCGTGATTTTTTGTCAATGTAAAAATGAAAGATCAGACTTTTTTCTTTCTAAAAATATAAGTTTTGTTCTTCAATACGAAAATTAGGGTCTGTTATTTTTGAGGGAAATTGCCGTCTTATTTTGGTGAAGCTTCACATCTTTCCTTTTCAATACACTCACAATACAAAATGCGCAAGCACCTCCGCACGCGCAGATCGGTCGATACCTCCATTCATTCCCCGATTGTCAATGACAATGATTGTCTTCTGCTAAAGCTCGGTCAATTATCCTACATCCTCTTCTTTCAAAACAGTAATCTTCCAGAGTAGATACTTCTTTACATTCATTTGTTCCTCTAAGGGTAGGGTCCTGAGATAAGCTGAGATAAGTGTTTCATAAAAGAGGAGGTCCATACATGAATTATTCGCTAAATTGGTCAAGTTGATGAATGATAAGGCACTGGTAATTGTAGGGGAGAAGAATTACCAACTTCTTTTATCAATGCATACTTTTATACTTCCACAGTTTAGAGTAAGGTCGGTTATTTGTAGCCAAGTGAAACACGGCGAATCGCATATTTAATTTAAAAGGAATAGGTCTTTATGAATAGGACTACTATAGGCCTAATAATATTATTATATGAATAACTACAATACATCTATCGAAATGTGGGAAAAAACGCCCTCTCATATTGACCAGCGAACAATACACGGGACGCCACTTCCCTTTTGTTCTTCGACCTCCCTCCCACTCCCTCTCTTTTAAACTAATAAACTAGTCTTTCACGCTATGGCTAAGTTGCATTCATAAATTATGCGCCATATCATGTTAGTGATTGAGATAGATTTTGAGTAAAATAATCGAAATTAGATAATGACAACAAAGTATTTAACAGAGAAACAAGAACAAAAACATGAATAGCTTGTTTATAGTTTAAGTTGACATAAATGCAAGGGAAGGAAGATGGGTATAATATTTACTAGTTCCGAAATAATCAATACGGCACCACCCCCCCCCCCCCCACCCCCCTCCCCTCTCTATTAAAATAATGAAACTCGCCTTTCACGCTATGGCTATACGTTGCGTGCATATATTATGCGTCATACTATGTTCGTGATTTTAAATGATTTTGAGCAAAGGAATCGAAATTTGATAATGACAAAAACGTATTTAACAGTTTAACAAGAACTACATTATTTGCTTGTTTATAGTTTAAGTTGACGTTAATGCAAGGGAAGGAAGGTGGGTATCATATTTGATTAGTAGTTCAGTAATAATCAATATGAAATGAAACAATATGAGTGATCAAGAGGGAAGTAAAGCTAAAGAGAGGAAAAGAGAGAGAGAGAGAGAGAGAGAGGAAAGATATGAATAAACCAAAGAAATAATACACTGGGAAACCACTTAAACACAAATACCTTTCTGTAACACTTTATAAACACTTAAACACGCAAACGTTGATTTTGAATTCCATTGATTTCTATTTGATCATTTGTTACCCCAGAAACCAATACAAAAATTCCCCAAAGATTATAAACATACAACCGACTTCAGACTTATAGAACGTACAAACTCGAGAGCTTATCAAAATACGTAATTATAATTGACACAATAAACCCTTAAAATATGTTCTGAGGGTTTGTGCCTATCTATATGTAATTAGATATTTTGGTCGGCTTATAGTATAGAGGTAACAATGGGATCGCGGACATTAAATGTTGCCTTTGCCCAACCCCGCCGGCCTATATGGTGAATAGTAGTATATTGATTAGATGTCACGAACAATTCACGGACAACGCTTCCCCTTTGTTCATCGACCCCCCCCCCCCCCTCCATTCCCTCTCTTTTAACTAATCAACTAGGCTTTCACGCTCTGGCTACGTTGCGTTCATATATTATGCGCCATAATGTTAGTGATTGTGATAGATTTTGAGTGAAAGAATCGAAATTAGATACTGACAAAAATGTATTTAACAGGGAAACAAGAATATCAACATTAATTGCGTGTTTATAGTTTAAGTTGACATACATGCAAGGGAAGGAAGATGGGTATCATATTTACTAGCTCAGAAATAATCAATACGAAATGAAACAATAGGAGTGATCGAGAGGGAAGAAAGGCTAAGAAAGGAAAAGAGAGAGGACGGAGATGAATGTTAATACACTGGGAAACCACTAAACACAAATACTTTTTTAGTAATCTGGAAGAAAATGTTTGTAATTTGGATAGTCAAGAAAAATTCATATTTATAATGAGATTAGATAATGAAGTTGTAATAGATAGTTTTTCTTTGTTCACCAAAAACATAATTGCAATGAGGGGTAATTTTTAGATACTATATGTTATAACAAAGTAGTCGTGTACAATCTTATGCTTTTGTTTTAGTTCTCATTTACATATTTCGTATTGCATGACTTATTGTTTATTTAGAAAGGTGTTGTAAATGTTTTATATTATGTTTTATATATCGATTGTTGCATTACATTGTAAAGTGATTATAACTATGTCTATAAACAGAATATTGATGTACATCAATGATGTTTAATAAATACAATACACTATATAAACACTTAAACATGCAAAATTTCATTTGATCATTTGATACCCCGAAATCCAATACAAAATAATTAGCACATGATTATAAAACATGCAACCAAGCGTAGATTTATCGAACGTGCAAATTCGAGAGCCGATCAAAACATACTTTAGCGGAAATATAATAACCATGATAAAATGAAACTATTAAAAGAAGAAACCAGAGCGGGGGAGGGGGGGGTGGTTGGTGACAGGAGAGAAAAATAACAAACGAAAAGATGATAGGATAACTGATTGCTCCTCTCTCTCGCTTACTCTCTCAACCCCTTCTCCATTAAATCTCTCGTACTTTTTTCCGTTCCGCTATTTGTTTTTATTCCAAAATTATTCCTTTTGATTTTGAGAAAAATCTTTATACCATTTATATCCTTGATACAAAGAAGGAAAAAACGGAACGAACGGCTGATTTCGAAATGAGAAGAATATTACTGTACAAACTTCGTCAATCTTACTACCCCGGCCCTCTCTCTCTTTATTTCTCTCTCTCACTCTCTCTCTCTCTCTCTTCCTCTTTTTTTCCCTCTCTCTCTGTCTCTACACTGTAAAAAAGAATTTGTTCATTGGTAATTTTTACGTATTTTGCCCATGTAGAATTTACTTGAAAACATTAGTTTTGCCACTTACACACTAAATTTAAGTCTTGCTAACTCAAACTTTCAATTTAGTAGAACATACGTGGAATATTTAAGTAAAATCAAATACATAAGAACTTTAAGTAATTTCAGCTTGTATTAATTGAGTAATTTTAACTCAAATATCAGAAATTATACGTATTACTCAAACAATTTATGTTGATTATTCTTATCTTTTTAAAGTAAGGACCGATGCAGTGCGTAATAGAAATATTTACATAATTTATGAATATTCATTAAGACCAAATTAAACTCTTTTTTAAATAAAACAATTATTTTTTGTGGTTGAATGAAAATTTAAGGACTTTAAAACATTTACTAATTCATTTAACATGGCTAAGCAAAGACAAGACAATTTTTAATTGTTACCCAGTTCAAAACAAATAAAAACTTGATATTTCAGGAAATTGTCAACCAATTTTCCTTTTAAGATGCTACGATCAAGTATATATAAAATTTGGAGCCTTTCAATATGTGTCGAATTGAAGCGTATGTAATAGTTTGTGATGGTGGTAGATATATATATACGGTTAAATCTTAAATAGAAGTAGTGTTAGTGATTAGTGATTAATCTTAAATAGAAGTAGTGAATGATTAGTGGATGTTACTTGTTAGATTAGATGGGTACCAAATCGTGCAATATGTAATCCTATCATAGCTTTTTTTTAATTATCTAAAATGATTACAATACTTAAATTATTTACGTTAATGTAACTCGATTTAACTGAGTAAAAATTTATTCAGCAAAATAAGTAAATTCTACTTAAGATGCCGTAGGTAATATTTACTTAATAAAAATAAGGCAATTCTTTTCCTCAATTTTATTGAGTTATTTCGACTATTATTTTTTTTACAGTGTATCTATCTAAGTCTGTCTCTGTCTCTGTCTCTGTCTCTCTGCCTATCCGTCAATGTCGTTTTCCATCTTCATTTTTCATATTTTTTTATATTCTGCCATTTGCTTGCAAGCCAGCATCATTCCTTCTTTGAGATAAATGTTTATAACATATCCCTGATGATCAACACATATGCCTTATATTTATCATAGAGAACGAATATAGAGAATGCGCGGCTGATAGTGTCGAAATGAGAATAATATTACTGTACACAAAATATAGAAAGTAAAAGTTTTGATTTTGATTGTAGAGCTCCGTTTCATCAAAATAAATTGTACGTTCATTAGTTTAGTGAATTAATGGCAGGGAATGGCAACTTTAGGCTTGTAAATTAAGACGTCATTAACCTGCCTATTATGGGAACATGGCAATGATGGCATACCATAGGGTTACCAGATTCCCGTCTGTGAGGGCGCTCCACGGTTCTCGAAAGGAACGGGTAAAAACATGCAACCAAGCGTAGATTTATCGAACGTGCAAATTCGAGAGCCGATCAAAACATACTTTAGCGGAAATATAATAACCATGATAAAATGAAACTATTAAAAGAAGAAACCAGAGCGGGGGAGGGGAGGGGAGGGGGGTGGTTGGTGACAGGAGAGAAAAATAACAAACGAAAAGATGATAGGATAACTGATTGCTCCTCTCTCTCGCTTACTCTCTCAACCCCTTCTCCATTTCATCTCTCGTACTTTTTTCCGTTCCGCTATTTGTTTTTATTCCAAAATTATTTTTTGTCAGCCCCCCCATACGTTTTTGCTCATTACGCCACTGCTGAGTGGTGTATAAACACTGAAGTGTTTAAGTTTGAGCTGATTATGAGCTTATATTGCAACATGTGCAGACCTATATCTGGAACTTCAACTGAACTTGATAGAAAGATCTAGGCTCATTAGCCACCTAGTATATCTACGTTTCATTAACATTGTGATTGAACATGTTTATCGAGTTTCATTGAAGTAAAGCATCATATTATTTGTGTAAAATGCTCACCGTCAATCATTTGACAGAAGAGCAATGATATACATGAAAGTTTAGTGAATTAATAGAGATATCAATGACATATCCGTTTATACGTAACTCGGACATTCAACATTTTCTTTGCCCAACCCGCCGGCATATGGGCGCATATTCTAAAGAATAGTGTATTGAATGGAAGTAACGGACAATACACGGTCAAAGGGGAAAGGGGAGGGAGGCGGGGGAGTATAATGTCAGCCAGGCTGATGTGGGATTGTTTTGGAAACAATACTGTCTTGCACCTATATTTAAACAGCCGCCTTTCCGAAAGCGACACACTTCGCTGTTTACAACTTCGCTACGTCACATCAAGCTGGTTACATCGCTCATAAAGTTCTTCGTACTAGCTTCTCGTCATGTTTACGGATAATACCAAGGATTCTGCTGCAAGCTCACTTCCTCAAGTGGATTTGAGTTGGCTTTCAACGACCACAGGCCCAGAGAGGAAGAGGAAGAAGCGCCGGGACACTTCGGCACCAAAAAGAGAAAAAGGACGACCGTCTGTTCGAGATAAATTCCCCGAAGTCATTCTGACAGCTTCCCGATACATCGCCGACAACGGGTTCAGAGCGCATCGACGTCGTCAGGAAAGCATAGGAACTTGCGGGTCTACTATCAAGAACATCAAGGAACACGTGCAAGAGACTGTTCCTGGTCTTCAAGAGTCTCATCCAAACTTGAGTAAGTAACATTTGTTCTATGTTTACGTGACACATGACCGAAGGGATGGGAGTTGCATTTGATTGTCTTTATATCTTAATCGTCCCCCTCTTCTCTTCTGTTCATGAACAGGTGACCGAACAGTTGCTCGCTGGATGATGCCGCCAAACAGATCTTGTAACGCCTCCAAGTCTTATGCTGGACTCATCGAAGCAAGGGTGCCTGCGAAGGAGAACTCGGCCAGAAAAGGGAACGATAACAGCCACTTCTACTCTGCCAGGGTCCGGTACTTGATGGAGTGTGCCTCGAAACACAACCACGAGGTCATGATCTACAGTGCCGACAACAAAAATAAAGTCAAGGTGGGCGACACTACATTGGCCGTGGACCGACGCATCAAAATCCGGAAAATATTCCCAACCAACGACAAGCCAGTCTACTACGACCATGACTTCCCCACTCCTGGGTACTTACTGACGCCTTCTGGGTACCTTGAGCTCGAGCCATCCACCCTTCTCACCAAAGACAACCTTGGCAGAGACCATTATGTGTGAGTATCTTCTTAATATCCCAATGCCCCTTTAACATGAGCCAATCTTGTTTTCAAAATAGCCAAACACTCGATCTACATGTACGCTATATAAATCGGTATCTTTCAATTAAAATTGTTTTCTGGAAAGGCGCATACGTCAAACATTTCAATGAAATGAATCTATTTCAGAAGTCAAATAAATTGAGATAATAATAATGTTGTTAACCTATACAAGTGATCCTTTAATTAGACAAATAATTTTCGCATACGGTAATAACAAATATTTGTCCGAGTAGTAGTTCAC
This sequence comes from Strongylocentrotus purpuratus, assembly GCF_000002235.5. Lineage (NCBI taxonomy): Eukaryota > Metazoa > Echinodermata > Echinoidea > Camarodonta > Strongylocentrotidae > Strongylocentrotus > Strongylocentrotus purpuratus. Next base: position 12,397,358 of record NW_022145609.1, read on the forward strand.
ATACTTTTGCTTTGTCTGTCTGGTAAAACAAAAAGAAAAACAATTTTAGTTTGTTTAAGTTTTGTTTTATTGCTTTTAGTAATAATTTGATAGTATGTTCCTTTCAACATTCAATTCCTATTTTCATACATTTTTAATTATTTCAAGCCAAATAAATGATGGATGATCACTTTTATCTTGCACATCATTAATCTCCTTTTCGTAAAATGCTAATTATCTCTAAAATTGCTAAAATTGATGTAACGATTATTTTTCAAAATTTGGCAGGAATATCGAGGTCCTCCCATTAATAATGAAACATAAAAATAAAAAGGTGACTTTGTCAATATTCATCCGTTTTCGCTCAAACTTTAATTAATCCGATTCTCTGATTTTCTGCTTCCCCTCATAACAACTTGACGTAAAGGCTGGATTGCCCTTTAACTTGCTGTTGATAACAATTTGTTTGATGAGTGTTATCAATGTGTTAATTTTGTCCTGTCTTTTCTTTTTTTCTTGTTGCAGATCCCCCCAATCAGGCCCGTCTGAAATCTTCTTGAGGAGTCCGCGTTCCGCATGCAACATAGCTTCCCATCTGGATAACATGTCACAGATTATACAGAGGAAATCTTCACATAAATCGGTACTATTCATGATTGTTGACGGCGGACCAGACTTCAATGTGAATCATATCACTAATATGTTCTACTACTCGAGGTTTTTCAAGGATGCCGATCTGGACGCTCTCGTCATCACGTCGTACTGCCCCGGGGACTCGGTCTTGAACCCCATCGAACATCTCTGGGCACCTTGTACTCATGCGTTATCATCGGTATACCTGCGTTCGACTTTGGAAGGAGAAGCAGTTCCCCCATGTGCACAAGCACGACTGTCTGCACAAGAAAAGCTAACAAAGGAACATATGGTCTTCGACGCAGCAACTTCATCAATCAGGGACGTCCACTGGAATCATCTTACATTCAATGGAAGTGATGTGAATGTTCACTGTGTACCGAGCGGGTATGTTCCCGAATGTGGCAAGGACTATGTTGAGGTTAAGCGGGTCCTCGGCGGATCGGCTAAGGCATTGAAAGAAAGCGACTTCAAAGACAACTTCGACTTCTGCATGCAGCACATCGACAGACGCATTGGAACGATCATTTTCACGAAGTGCAAGAGAGAAGAATGTCTGTACTGTGCAAGGAAGCCTCCTCGAGTTTCAGCAGAGCTACTGGACTGTTTGCGTGCTTTTCCATCTCCACAGCCAAGTTCTACGCACCCTGGACATTTCATGACATTTGGAGAATCGTTGTTGGTACCTCGTGCTCCTCCCTGTGAACACCTACCACTGTTTAGAGAGAAGGGTCTTGGGAGGTGCAGCTTTCCGGAGTGCTCGTATGTATTTAACAGTCAGAAGGACGTAACTGACCACCGTCGTAAGTTTCACCGATAGGTACATGAACATGTAAACTCCTACAACCACCCATGAAAATAACGATTCTCCAGGCGCAGGGAATTATTTCTCATGCATAAATAAGGCATTCTATATGATGTATATATTGCAAATATCTGAAGTTGATTTACATTTCAGCATATCAACGAACATGGAGATGCTTTTCTTTCCTCTAACATTGTTTGATAATTCAATTAGATAATCGGCTTTGAAGAAAGCTATTTGTTGATTTATTTCATTGAATTGTTAAAGTTGAATACATTTAATAGCGATTCAAGTGTGGCATTTAACAAGAAATTTTATCTGAAAATGCATAGCCGAGACAAAATAGCTCCAATCTGATAGTCAATGCATGGTTTGGTGGCTCATTTCCATGGGCTTGCCGAGAGTAATTGAATCACACTATTTACTTGATTGTTTCACAAATAATATAACAACAGGGTCATAGCAGGGATAGTAATTTGAATATAAATGTATATGTCATATAATGGAGTTAAGTTCGATTGATAATAGATGCATGTAATTTATATGTACGTTTACTATAATAATTTGTGAAATGAGCACGTATACATTAAATAAAAAATAATCGACAAGTGTTATATATTTCATGCATAATACTATTAAAGGTTGCTAAAATGAAAATGATGAAATCGTTTGAATAATTATTTTCTCCTCCCTTGTGTGTGGATGTGTGGTACGGAGCAAAAGCGGATCAAGTGAATCAAGTCATAGAGTAGAAAAAAGTAGAAAATTAATTCAATTTTACACAGATTTTAGTGTTCTTTTTAGTCGAGTGGACCTTCAAGTGGTTTTGGATTGATTATTTGGTTTGGGCCAAGAAGTGGCAAGTGACTCACGTAAAATTAAAAAATAGTTTGCCCATAGACCTGGTGCTTAGACTTAATACTAACTTGGATTTTTTACTTGGAAGTAAAGCTATTAAAAGCTCATTTGCCCCTCGTCATATTGTATAGAAGAAGGTGGACAACATTATATAAAGAGAAAAAATAAACTTTCTCTTTTATTTATATTTTAACAAAAATAGCATGAATACCTTTAATACAAAAACAGAATCAATCTTGAAGAAAAATGTGAAAAGGACTCAACAAATAAAAAAATAAAAAATAGGATTCTAGAGCGGAAGATGATAAGGGAAACGTTATAGTTTGTAAGTACAGTATTGGCAAATTTTGACAATTATAGTTTGTAAGTATTGACGAAAAATATACGAACAAAAATGACACAGAAATATTTGAAAGTATTTGAGACCTATATATAGAGTATGCGAAAAGAGTTGAGTCTCGGCCCACCTACAGCTAACTTACGTAAGAGGAACAATGAAACTGGCCGAGGACAGGCGCGTATACAGGGGGGGGGGGGGGGGAGGGGGGTGTTAACCCCTCCCTTATTCTTTTTTAATGTGCGTGTTTTGGAGGAAAAAAAACCCACCCCTCCCCTCAATTTGTTTTTGATACAAAAAAAAAAAAACTTTTGCTATAAAAGGGTGATCAACAAAAAAGTGATTCCCGCTCGCCCCCCTTCCCCTACTGAACGAAATATCGGTCGGCATAATTTTCAAATTTCCAAGACGAAAACAAAAATGTGCTCTTACTCCCTCCAGGTCTGGAAGATTAGGGGCATGCCTTTGGCGTGCGATCCAAACCCCCGGCGTGCAGCATGCTAAGACATATTTGACGTCACGCCTAAAATGAACAGAGTGTTGTTCATAAAAACAACATGTTCAATTGAGCAAAAACCCTTTAAATTCCTAATAAGAAGTTCACATGATTCAGAAGGAATCATCTTTTAACAAATATTACATACCCCATAATCCAAAACCCGATCGGTGAAAGACCTTTTAGACATAAAGAATAATCATATTCAGACCTGATACTGTGACAACTAGAAGGCAAGTTTCAGTGTTTCCTGCAGCATCTGAAGATGAACAGTTCACAGTGGTGTCCCCTATCAAGAATATATCTTCGGATGAATGGGAGCAATTCACATCTAGATCAAAATCCACATTATCAGTTGCAGTTGAATTCAGCAGAACAGTAGATGACGAATTAGATCCCTCATCCGTAGTAAAAGTTAAGTTTGGGCAGTTCAGAATAGGTGCTTCATCATCTGCAAGATAACAGACATTTTGTCAAATTACATCAATACATATTTTACAAGAATGGAATCATGTTTGACTACTTACAGCGGATGAAATCATGAAAAAAAGGAGACGTCCAGTCGACTAAAAAATAATAATAACAATAATATGAATATTTATTTAGAGCCGGTATTTGCCAGGCTCTGACGCTCATGGCGCTGTGCATATTATAATCACAAACATATCACTTTCGTAACTGAAATAAAGTAAACTATGACAAAACAAATTATCACGCTACATTGAACTGTTTAGAAAGAGATGGGTTCTTAGAGCAATTTTGAAGTCATGGATAAATGAATAAATGTAAGATACATTTCATTTCATGAACAAAATTTTGTTTATATGATACAGCATGTTAAATTGAGCTAAAACTCTTACAATTATTAATTTGTAGAACACATCATTCAAAAGAATACATCTTTGAACATTTTAAATCTTAAACCCCCTCGTTAAAAGAACTTTTAGACATGAAAAATAACAAATTCACACCTGTTACTGTGACAACGAGAAGACAAGTGTCAGTGTTTCCTGCAGCATCTGAAGATGAACAGTTCACAGTGTTGTCCCCGATCAGGAATATATCTTCAGATGAATGAGAGCAAATCACATCTAGATCAAAATCCACATTATCAGTTGCAGTTGAACTCAGCAGAACAGTAGATGACGAATTGAGTCCCTTATTCGTAGTAGAGGATATATTTGGGCAGTTCAGAATAGGGGTTTCATCATCTGCAAGATAATAGAAATTCGGTCAAAGTACATCAATACATAATTTACGAGAATGGAATCATGTATGTCGACTTCCAGGTGATGAAAATAATGTAAAGGAACAGACTTCCGGTCGATTAAAAATTGTACGATAAATTTTACCTAATGAACAGAGCGTTATTCATAAAAACAACATGTTCAATTGAGCAAAAACCCTTTAAATTCTTAATAAGAAGTTCACATGATTCAGAAGGAATCATCTTTTAACAAATATTACATATCCCATAATCCAAAACCGGATCGGTGAAAGAACTTTTAGACATCAAGAATAATCATATTCAGACCTGATACTGTGACAACTAGAAGGCAAGTTTCAGTGTTTCCTGCAGCATCTGAAGATGAACATTTCACAGTGGTGTCCCCGATCACAAATATATCTTCAGATGAATGGGAGCAATTCACATCTAGATCAAAATCCACATTATCAGTTGCAGTTGAATTCAGCAGAACAGTAGATGACGAATTAGATCCCTCATCCGTAGTAAAAGTTAAGTTTGGGCAGTTCAGAATAGGTGCTTCATCATCTGCAAGATAACAGACATTTTGTCAAATTACATCAATACATATTTTACAAGAATGGAATCATGTTTGACTACTTACAGCGGATGAAATCATGAAAAAAAGGAGACGTCCAGTCGACTAAAAAATAATAATAACAATAATATGAATATTTATTTAGAGCCGGTATTTGCCAGGCTCTGACGCTCATGGCGCTGTGCATATTATAATCACAAACATATCACTTTCGTAACTGAAATAAAGTAAACTATGACAAAACAAATTATCACGCTACATTGAACTGTTTAGAAAGAGATGGGTTCTTAGAGCAATTTTGAAGTCATGGATAAATGAATAAATGTAAGATACATTTCATTTCATGAACAAAATTTTGTTTATATGATACAGCATGTTAAATTGAGCTAAAACTCTTACAATTATTAATTTGTAGAACACATCATTCAAAAGAATACATCTTTGAACATTTTAAATCTTAAACCCCCTCGTTAAAAGAACTTTTAGACATGAAAAATAACAAATTCACACCTGTTATTGTGACAACGAGAAGACAAGTGTCAGTGTTTCCTGCAGCATCTGAAGATGAACAGTTCACAGTGTTGTCCCCGATCAGGAATATATCTTCAGATGAATGAGAGCAAATCACATCTAGATCAAAATCCACATTATCAGTTGCAGTTGAACTCAGCAGAACAGTAGATGACGAATTCAGTCCCTTATTCGTAGTAGAGGATATATTTGGGCAGTTCAGAATAGGGGTTTCATCATCTGCAAGATAATAGAAATTCGGTCAAAGTACATCAATACATAATTTACGAGAATGGAATCATGTATGTCGACTTCCAGGTGATGAAAATAATGTAAAGGAACAGACTTCCGGTCGATTAAAAATTGTACGATAAATTTTACCTAATGAACAGAGCGTTATTCATAAAAACAACATGTTCAATTGAGCAAAAACCCTTTAAATTCTTAATAAGAAGTTCACATGATTCAGAAGGAATCATCTTTTAACAAATATTACATATCCCATAATCCAAAACCGGATCGGTGAAAGAACTTTTAGACATCAAGAATAATCATATTCAGACCTGATACTGTGACAACTAGAAGGCAAGTTTCAGTGTTTCCTGCAGCATCTGAAGATGAACATTTCACAGTGGTGTCCCCGATCACAAATATATCTTCAGATGAATGGGAGCAATTCACATCTAGATCAAAATCCACATTATCAGTTGCAGTTGAACTCAGCAGAACAGTAGATGAAGAATTGAGTCCCTCATCCGTAGTAGAAGATATATTTGGGCAGTTCAGAATAGGGGTTTCATCATCTGCAAGATAACAGAAATTTTGTCAAATTACATCAATACATATTTTACAAGAATGGAATCATGTTTGACTACTTACAGCGCGGATGAAATCATGAAAAAAAAAGGAGACGTCCAGTCGACTAAAAAATAATAATAACAATAATATGAATATTTATTTAGAGCCGGTATCCGCCAAGCTATGACGCTCATGGCGCTGTGCATATTATACTCACAAACATTAAACTAAAATGAAGTAAACTAAGACAACACAAATTATTACGCTACGTTGAACTGTTTAGAAAGAGATGGGTTCTTAGAGCAATTTTAAGGTCATGGATAAATGAATAAATGTAAGATACAATTCATTTTATGAACAGAATTTTGTTCATATGATACAGCATGTTAAATTGAGCTAAAACTCTTACATTAATTAATTTGTAGAACATATCATTCAAAAGAAATTATCTTTCAATATTCTAAATCTTAAACCCGCTCGTTGAAAGAACTTTTAGACATAAAGAATAACAAATTCACACCTGTTACTGTGACAACGAGAAGACAAGTGTCAGTGTTTCCTGCAGCATCTGAAGATGAACAGTTCACAGTGGTGTCCCCGATCAGGAATATATCTTCAGATGAATGGGAGCAATTCACATCTAGATCAAAATCCACATTATCAGTTGCAGTTGAACTCAGCAGAACAGTAGATGACGAATTGAGTCCCTTATCCGTAGTAGAGGATATATTTGGGCAGTTCAGAATAGGGGTTTCATCATCTGCAAGATAATAGAAATTCGGTCAAAGTACATCAATACATAATTTACGAGAATGGAATCATGTATGTCGACTTCCAGGTGATAAAAATAATGTAAAGGAACAGACTTCCGGTCGATTAAAAATTGTACGATAAATTTTACCTAATGAACAGAGTGTTATTAATAAAAACAACATGTTAAATTGAGCAAAAACCCTTTAAATTCTTAATAAGAAGTTCACATGATTCAGAAGGAATCATCTTTTAACAAGTATTACATATCCCATAATCCAAAACCGGATCGGTGAAAGAACTTTTAGACATCAAGAATAATCATATTCAGACCTGATACTGTGACAACTAGAAGGCAAGTTTCAGTGTTTCCTGCAGCATCTGAAGATGAACATTTCACAGTGGTGTCCCCGATCACAAATATATCTTCAGATGAATGGGAGCAATTCACATCTAGATCAAAATCCACATTATCAGTTGCAGTTGAACTCAGCAGAACAGTAGATGAAGAATTGAGTCCCTCATCCGTAGTAGAAGATATATTTGGGCAGTTCAGAATAGGGGTTTCATCATCTGCAAGATAACAGAAATTTTGTCAAATTACATCAATACATATTTTACAAGAATGGAATCATGTTTGACTACTTACAGCGCGGATGAAATCATGAAAAAAAAGGAGACGTCCAGTCGACTAAAAAATAATAATAACAATAATATGAATATTTATTTAGAGCCGGTATCCGCCAGGCTATGACGCTCATGGCGCTGTGGATATTAAACTCACAAACATTAAACTAAAATGAAGTAAAATAAGACAACACAAATTATTACGCTACGTTGAACTGTTTAGAAAGAGATGGGTTCTTAGAGCAATTTTAAGGTCAAAGATAAATGAATAAATGTAAGATACAATTCATTTTATGAACAAAATTTTGTTCATATGATACAGCATGTTAAATTGAGCTAAAACTCTTACATTAATTAATTTGTAGAACATATCATTCAAAAGAAATTATCTTTCAATATTCTAAATCTTAAACCCGCTCGTTGAAAGAACTTTTAGACATAAAGAATAACAAATTCGCACCTGTTACTGTGACAACGAGAAGACAAGTGTCAGTGTTTCCTGCAGCATCTGAAGATGAACAGTTCACAGTGGTGTCCCCGATCACAAATATATCTTCAGATGAATGGGAGCAATTCACATCTAGATCAAAATCCACATTATCAAATGCAGTTGAACTCAGCAGAACAGTAGATGACGAATTGAGTCCCTTATCCGTAGTAGAGGATATATTTCGGCAGTTCAGAATAGGGGTTTCATCATCTGCAAGATAATAGAAATTCGGTCAAAGTACATCAATACATAATTTACGAGAATGGAATCATGTATGTCGACTTCCAGGTGATGAAAATAATGTAAAGGAACAGACTTCCGGTCGATTAAAAATTGTACGATAAATTTTACCTAATGAACAGAGTGTTATTCATAAAAACAACATGTTCAATTGAGCAAAAACCCTTTAAATTCTTAATAAGAAGTTCACATGATTCAGAAGGAATCATCTTTTAACAAATATTACATATCCCATAATCCAAAACCGGATCGGTGAAAGAACTTTTAGACATCAAGAATAATCATATTCAGACCTGATACTGTGACAACTAGAAGGCAAGTTTCAGTGTTTCCTGCAGCATCTGAAGATGAACATTTCACAGTGGTGTCCCCGATCACAAATATATCTTCAGATGAATGGGAGCAATTCACATCTAGATCAAAATCCACATTATCAGTTGCAGTTGAACTCAGCAGAACAGTAGATGAAGAATTGAGTCCCTCATCCGTAGTAGAAGATATATTTGGGCAGTTCAGAATAGGGGTTTCATCATCTGCAAGATAACAGAAATTTTGTCAAATTACATCAATACATATTTTACAAGAATGGAATCATGTTTGACTACTTACAGCGCGGATGAAATCATGAAAAAAAAAGGAGACGTCCAGTCGACTAAAAAATAATAATAACAATAATATGAATATTTATTTAGAGCCGGTATCCGCCAGGCTATGACGCTCATGGCGCTGTGCATATTATACTCACAAACATTAAACTAAAATGAAGTAAACTAAGACAACACAAATTATTACGCTACGTTGAACTGTTTAGAAAGAGATGGGTTCTTAGAGCAATTTTAAGGTCATGGATAAATGAATAAATGTAAGATACAATTCATTTTATGAACAGAATTTTGTTCATATGATACAGCATGTTAAATTGAGCTAAAACTCTTACATTAATTAATTTGTAGAACATATCATTCAAAAGAAATTATCTTTCAATATTCTAAATCTTAAACCCGCTCGTTGAAAGAACTTTTAGACATAAAGAATAACAAATTCACACCTGTTACTGTGACAACGAGAAGACAAGTGTCAGTGTTTCCTGCAGCATCTGAAGATGAACAGTTCACAGTGGTGTCCCCGATCACAAATATATCTTCAGATGAATGGGAGCAATTCACATCTAGATCAAAATCCACATTATCAGTTGCAGTTGAACTCAGCAGAACAGTAGATGAAGAATTGAGTCCCTCATCCGTAGTAGAAGATATATTTGGGCAGTTCAGAATAGGGGTTTCATCATCTGCAAGATAACAGAAATTTTGTCAAATTACATCAATACATATTTTACAAGAATGGAATCATGCTCGACTACTTACAGCGCGGATGAAATCATGAAAAAAAAGGAGACGTCCAGTCGACTAAAAAATAATAATAACAATAATATGAATATTTATTTAGAGCCGGTATCCGCCAGGCTATGACGCTCATGGCGCTGTGCATATTATAATCACAAACATATCACTTTCTTAACTAAATTAAAGTAAACTTAGACAACACAAATTATTACGCTACGTTGAACTGTTTAGAAAGAGATGGGTTCTTAGAGCAATTTTGAAGTCATGGATAAATGAATAAATGTAAGATACATTTCATTTCATGAACACAATTTTGTTTATATGATACAGCATGTTAAATTGAGCTAAAACTCTTACAATTATTAATTTGTAGAACACATCATTGAAAAGAATACATCTTTGAACATTTTAAATCTTGAACCCCCTCGTTAAAAGAACTTTTAGACATGAAGAATAACAAATTCACACCTGTTACTGTGACAACGAGAAGACAAGTGTCAGTGTTTCCTGCAGCATCTGAAGATGAACAGTTCACAGTGGTGTCCCCGATCAGGAATATATCTTCAGATGAATGAGAGCAAATCACATCTAGATCAAAATCCACATTATCAGTTGCAGTTGAATTCAGCAGAACAGTAGATGACGAATTGAATCCCTCATCCGTAGTAGAAGTTATATTTGGGCAGTTCAGAATAGGTGCTTCATCATCTGCAAGATAACAGAAATTTTGTCAAATTACATCAATACATATTTTACAAGAATGGAATCATGTTTGACTACTTACAGCGGATGAAATCATGAAAAAAAAGGAGACGTCCAGTCGACTAAAAAATAATAATAACAATAATATGAATATTTATTTAGAGCCGGTATCCGCCAGGCTATGACGCTCATGGCGCTGTGCATATTATAATCACAAACATATCACTTTCTTAACTAAATTATAGTAAACTAAGACAACACAAATTATTACGCTACGTTGAACTGTTTAGAAAGAGATGGGTTCTTAGAGCAATTTTGAAGTCATGGATGAATGAATAAATGTAAGATACATTTCATTTCATGAACAAAATTTTGTTTATATGATACAGCATGTTAAATTGAGCTAAAACTCTTACAATTATTAATTTTTAGAACACATCATTCAAAAGAATACATCTTTGAACATTTTAAATCTTAAACCCGCTCGTTTAAAGAACTTTTAGACATGAAGAATAACAAATTCACACCTGTTACTGTGACAACGAGAAGACAAGTGTCAGTGTTTCCTGCAGCATCTGAAGATGAACAGTTCACAGTGTTGTCCCCGATCAGGAATATATCTTCAGATGAATGAGAGCAAATCACATCTAGATCAAAATCCACATTATCAGTTGCAGTTGAATTCAGCAGAACAGTAGATGACGAATTGAATCCCTCATCCGTAGTAGAGGATATATTTGGGCAGTTCAGAATAGGGGTTTCATCATCTGCAAGATAATAGAAATTCGATCAAAGTACATCAATACATAATTTACGAGAATGGAATCATGTCTGTCAACTTCCAGGTGATAAAAATAATGTAAAGTAACAGACTTCCGGTCAATTAAAAATTGTACGATAAATTTTACCTAATGAACAGAGTGTTGTTCATAAAAAAAACATGTTCAATTGAGCAAAAACCCTTTAAATTCTTAATAAGAAGTTCACATGAATCAGAAGGAATCTTCTTTTAACAAATATTACATATCCTATAATCCAAAACCGGATCGGTGAAAGAACTTTTAGACATCAAGAATAATCATATTCACACCTGATACTGTGACAACTAGAAGGCAAGTTTCAGTGTTTCCTGCAGCATCTGAAGATGAACAGTTCACAGTGGTGTCCCCGATCAGGAATATATCTTCAGATGAATGAGAGCAATTCACATCTAGATCAAAATCCACATTATCAGTTGCAGTTGAATTCAGCAGAACAGTAGATGAAGAATTGAGTCCCTCATCGGTAGTTGAAGATATATTTGGGCAGTTCAGAATAGGAGCTTCATCATCTGCAAGATAATAGAAATTCGATCAAAGTACATCAATACATAATTTACGAGAATGGAATCATGTCTGTCGACTTCCAGGTGATAAAAATAATGTAAAGTAACAGACTTCCGGTCAATTAAAAATTGTACGATAAATTTTACCTAATGAACAGAGTGTTGTTCATAAAAAAAAAATGTTCAATTGAGCAAAAACCCTTTAAATTCTTAATAAGAAGTTCACATGATTCAGAAGGAATCTTCTTTTAACAAATATTACATATCCTATAATCCAAAACCGGATCGGTGAAAGAACTTTTAGACATCGAGAATAATCATATTCACACCTGATACTGTGACAACTAGAAGGCAAGTTTCAGTGTTTCCTGCAGCATCTGAAGATGAACAGTTCACAGTGGTGTCCCCGATCAGGAATATATCTTCAGATGAATGAGAGCAATTCACATCTAGATCAAAATCCACATTATCAGTTGCAGTTGAATTCAGCAGAACAGTAGATGAAGAATTGAGTCCCTCATCGGTAGTTGAAGATATATTTGGGCAGTTCAGAATAGGAGCTTCATCATCTGCAAGATAATATCAATTCGGTCAAATTTCATCAATACATATTTTACGAGAATGGAATCATGTATCTCAAGTTCCAGGTGAGGAAAATCATGTAAAGGAACAAACTTCCGGTCGATAAAATATTGTACGATGAATTTTACCTAATGAACAGAGTGTTGTTCATAGAAACAACATGTTCAATTGAGCAAAAACCCTTTAAATTCTTAATAAGAAGTTCACATGATTCAGAAGGAATCATCTTTTAACAAATATTACATATCCAATAATCCAGAACCGGATCGGTGAAAGAACTTTTAGACATCAAGAATAATCATATTCAGACCTGATACTGTGACAACTAGAAGGCAAGTTTCAGTGTTTCCTGCAGCATCTGAAGATGAACAGTTCACAGTGGTGTCCCCGATCAGGAATATATCTTCAGATGAATGGGAGCAATTCACATCTAGATCAAAATCCACATTATCAGTTGCAGTTGAACTTAGCAGAACAGTAGATGAAGAATTGAGTCCCTCATCGGTAGTTGAAGATATATTTGGGCAGTTCAGAATAGGGGCTTCATCATCTGCAAGATAATAGAAATTCGGTCAAATTTCATCAATACATATTTTACGAGAATGGAATCATGTATGTCAACTTCCAGGTGAGGAAAATCATGTAAAGGAACAAACTTCCGGTCGATAAAATATTGTACGATGAATTTTACCTAATGAACAGAGTGTTGTTCATAGAAACAACATGTTCGATTGAGCAAAAACCCTTTAACTTCTTAATAAGAAGTTCACATGATTCAGAAGGAATCATCTTTTAACAAATATTACATATCCCATAATCCAGAACCGGATCGGTGAAAGAACTTTTAGACATCAAGAATAATCATATTCAGACCTGATACTGTGACAACTAGAAGGCAAGTTTCAGTGTTTCCTGCAGGATCTGAAGATGAACAGTTCACAGTGGTGTCTCCGATCAGGAATATATCTTCAGATGAATGGGAGCAATTCACATCTAGATCAAAATCCACATTATCAGTTGCAGTTGAACTCAGCAGAACAGTAGATGAAGAATTGAGTCCCTCATCCGTAGTAGAAGATATATTTGGGCAGTTCAGAATAGGGGTTTCATCATCTGCAAGATAACAGAAATTTTGTCAAATTACATCAATACATATTTTACAAGAATGGAATCATGTTTGACTACTTACAGCGGATGAAATCATAGGGACGTCCAGTCGACTAAAAAATAATAATAACAATAATATGAATATTTATTTAGAGCCGGTATCCGCCAGGCTATGACGCTCATGGCGCTGTGCATATTATAATCACAAACATATCACTTTCTTAACTAAATTAAAGTAAACTAAGACAACACAAATTATTACGCTACGTTGAACTGTTTAGAAAGGGATGGGTTCTTAGAGCAATTTTGAAGTCGAGGATAAATGAATAAATGTAAGATACATTTCATTTCATGAACAAAATTTTGTTTATATGATACAGCATGTTAAATTGAGCTAAAACTCTTACAATTATTAATTTGTAGAACACATCATTGAAAAGAATACATCTTTGAACATTTTAAATCTTGAACCCCCTCGTTAATAGAACTTTTAGACATGAAGAATAACAAATTCACACCTGTTACTGTGACAACGAGAAGACAAGTGTCAGTGTTTCCTGCAGCATCTGAAGATGAACAGTTCACAGTGTTGTCCCCGATCAGAAATATATCTTCAAATGAATGAGAGCAAATCACATCTAGATCAAAATCCACATTATCAGTTGCAGTTGAATTCAGCAGAACAGTAGATGACGAATTGAATCCCTCATCCGTAGTAGAAGTTATATTTGGGCAGTTCAGAATAGGTGCTTCATCATCTGCAAGATAACAGAAATTTTGTCAAATTACATCAATACATATTTTACAAGAATGGAATCATGTTTGACTACTTACAGCGGATGAAAAAATGAAAAAAAAGGGACGTCCAGTCGACTAAAAAATAATAATAACAATAATATGAATATTTATTTAGAGCCGGTGTCCGCCAGGCTATGACGCTCATGGCGCTGTGCATATTATAATCACAAACATATCACTTTCTTAACTAAATTAAAGTAAACTAAGACAACACAAATTATTACGCTACGTTGAACTGTTTAGAAAGAGATGGGTTCTTAGAGCAATTTTGAAGTCGAGGATGAATGAATAAATGTAAGATACATTTCATTTCATGAACAAAATTTTGTTTATATGATACAGCATGTTAAATTGAGCTAAAACTCTCACAATTATTAATTTGTAGAACACATCATTGAAAAGAATACATCTTTGAACATTTTAAATCTTGAACCCCCTCGTGAATAGAACTTTTAGACATGAAGAATAACAAATTCACACCTGTTACTGTGACAACGAGAAGACAAGTGTCAGTGTTTCCTGCAGCATCTGAAGATGAACAGTTCACAGTGTTGTCCCCGATCAGAAATATATCTTCAGATGAATGAGAGCAAATCACATCTAGATCAAAATCCACATTATCAGTTGCAGTTGAATTCAGCAGAACAGTAGATGACGAACTGAATCCCTCATCCGTAGTAGAAGTTATATTTGGGCAGTTCAGAATAGGTGCTTCATCATCTGCAAGATAACAGAAATTTTGTCAAATTACATCAATACATATTTTACAAGAATGGAATCATGTTTGACTACTTACAGATGATGAAATCATGGGAAAAAGGAGACGTCTAGTCGACTAAATAATAATAATATAATGAATATGAATATTAATATAGAGCCGGTTTCCGCCAGTCTCTGACGCTCATGGCGCAGGGCATATTTTTATCACAAACATATCACTTTATTAACTAAAATAAAGTAAACTAAGACAACACAATCTATTACGCTACATTGAACTGTTAAAGAAGAGATGGGTTCTTAGAGCAATTTTAAAGTCATGGATGAATGAATAAATGTAAGATACATTTCATTTCATGAACAGAATTTTGTTCATATGATACAGCATGTTAAATTGAGCTAAAACTCTTACATTAATTAATTTGTAGAACATATCAATCAAAAGAAATTATATTTCAATATTCTAAATCTTAAACCCGCTCGTTGAAAGAACGTTTAGACATGAAGAATAACAAATTCACACCTGTTACTGTGACAACGAGAAGGCAAGTTTCAGTGTTTCCTGCAGCATCTGAAGATGAACAGTTCACAGTGTTGTCTCCGATCAGGAATGTATCTTCAGATGAATGAGAGCAAATCACATCTAGATCAAAATCCACATTATCAGTTGCAGTTGAACTCAGCAGAACAGTAGATGACGAATTGAGTCCCTCATCCGTAGTAGAGGATATATTTGGGCAGTTCAGAATAGGGGTTTCATCATCTGCAAGATAATAGAAATTCGATCAAAGTACATCAATACATAATTTACGAGAATGGAATCATGTTTGTCAACTTCCAGGTGATAAAAATAATGTAAAGGAACAGACTTCCGGTCAATTAAAAATTGTACGATAAATTTTACCTAATGAACAGAGTGTTGTTCATGAAAAAACATGTTCAATTGAGCAAAAACCCTTTAAATTCTTAATAAGAAGTTCACAGGATTCAGAAGGAATCTTCTTTTAACAAATATTACATATCCTATAATCCAAAACCGGATCGGTGAAAGAACTTTTAGACATCGAGAATAATCATATTCACACCTGATACTGTGACAACTAGAAGGCAAGTTTCAGTGTTTCCTGCAGCATCTGAAGATGAACAGTTCACAGTGGTGTCCCCGATCAGGAATATATCTTCAGATGAATGAGAGCAATTCACATCTAGATCAAAATCCACATTATCAGTTGCAGTTGAATTCAGCAGAACAGTAGATGAAGAATTGAGTCCCTCATCGGTAGTTGAAGATATATTTGGGCAGTTCAGAATAGGGGCTTCATCATCTGCAAGATAATATAAATTCGGTCAAATTTCATCAATACATATTTTACGAGAATGGAATCATGTATGTCAAGTTCCAGGTGAGGAAAATCATGTAAAGGAACAAACTTCCGGTCGATAAAATATTTTACGATAAATTTTACCTAATGAACAGAGTGTTGTTCATAGAATCAACATGTTCAATTGAGCAAAAACCCTTTAAATTCTTAATAAGAAGTTCACATGATTCAGAAGGAATCATCTTTTAACAAATATTACATATCCCATAATCCAAAACCGGATCGGTGAAAGAACTTTTAGACATCGAGAATAATCATATTCACACCTGATACTGTGACAACTAGAAGGCAAGTTTCAGTGTTTCCTGCAGCATCTGAAGATGAACAGTTCACAGTGGTGTCCCCGATCAGGAATATATCTTCAGATGAATGAGAGCAATTCACATCTAGATCAAAATCCACATTATCAGTTGCAGTTGAATTCAGCAGAACAGTAGATGACGAATTGAATCCCTCATCCGTAGTAGAAGTTATATTTGGGCAGTTCAGAATAGGTGCTTCATCATCTGCAAGATTACAGAAATTTTGTCAAATTACATCAATACATATTTTACAAGAATGGAATCATGTTTGACTACTTACAGCTGATGAAATCATGGGAAAAAGGAGACGTCTAGTCGACTAAATAATAATAATATAATGAATATGAATATTAATATAGAGCCGGTTTCCGCCAGTCTCTGACGCTCATGGCGCAGGGCATATTTTTATCACAAACATATCACTTTATTAACTAAAATAAAGTAAACTAAGACAACACAATCTATTACGCTACATTGAACTGTTAAAGAAGAGATGGGTTCTTAGAGCAATTTTAAAGTCATGGATGAATGAATAAATGTAAGATACATTTCATTTCTTGAACAGAATTTTGTTCATATGATACAGCATGTTAAATTGAGCTAAAACTCTTATATTAATTAATTTGTAGAACATATCATTCAAAAGAAATTATATTTCAATATTCTAAATCTTAAACCCGCTCGTTGAAAGAACGTTTAGACATGAAGAATAACAAATTCACACCTGTTACTGTGACAACGAGAAGGCAAGTTTCAGTGTTTCCTGCAGCATCTGAAGATGAACAGTTCACAGTGGTGTCCCCTATCAAGAATATATCTTCGGATGAATGGGAGCAATTTACATCTAGATCAAAATCCACATTATCAGTTGCAGTTGAACTCAGCAGAACAGTAGATGACGATTTGAATCCCTCATCCGTAGTAGAAGTTATATTTGGGCAGTTCAGAATAGGTGCTTCATCATCTGCAAGATAACAGAAATTTTGTCAAATTAATCAATACATATTTTACAAGAATGGAATCATGTTTGACTACTTACAGCGGAAGAAATCATGGAAAAAAAGAAGACGTCCAGTCGACTAAAAAAAAAAATAATAATAATATGAATATTTATATAGAGCCGGTATCCGCCAGGCTATGACGCTCATGGCGCTGTGCATATTATAATCACAAACATATCACTTTCTTAACTAAATTAAAGTAAACTAAGACAACACAAATTATTACGCTACGTTGAACTGTTTAGAAAGAGATGGGTTCTTAGAGCAATTTTGAAGTCATGGATAAATGAATAAATGTAAGATACATTTCATTTCATGAACAAAATTTTGTTTATATGACACAGCATGTTAAATTGAGCTAAAACTCTTACAATTATTAATTTGTAGAACACATCATTGAAAAGAATACATCTTTGAACATTTTAAATCTTAAACCCGCTCGTTAAAAGAACTTTTAGACATGAAGAATAACAAATTCACACCTGTTACTGTGACAACGAGAAGACAAGTTTCAGTGTTTCCTGCAGCATCTGAAGATGAACAGTTCACAGTGGTGTCCCCGATCAGGAATGTATCTTCAGATGAATGAGAGCAATTTACATCTAGATCAAAATCCACATTATCAGTTGCAGTTGAACTCAGCAGAACAGTAGATGAAGAATTGAGTCCCTCATCCGTAGTAGAAGATATATTTGGGCAGTTCAGAATAGGGGTTTCATCATCTGCAAGATAACAGAAATTTTGTCAAATTACATCAATACATATTTTACAAGAATGGAATCATGTTTGACTACTTACAGCGGATGAAATCATGGAAAAAAAAGGAGACGTCCAGTCGACTAAAAAAAAAAAAAAAAAAAAAATATGAATATTTATTTAGAGCCGGTATCCGCCAGGCTATGACGCTCATTGCGCTGTGCATATTATAATCACAAACATATCACTTTCTTAACTAAATTAAAGTAAACTAAGACAACACAAATTATTACGCTACGTTGAACTGTTTAAAAATAGATGGGTTCTTAGAGCAATTTTGAAGTCATGGATGAATGAATAAATGTAAGATACATTTCATTTCATGAACAAAATTTTGTTTATATGATACAGCATGTTAAATTGAGCTAAAACTCTTACAATTATTAATTTGTAGAACACATCATTGAAAAGAATACATCTTTGAACATTTTAAATCTTAAACCCGCTCGTTAAAAGAACTTTTAGACATGAAGAATAACAAATTCACACCTGTTACTGTGACAACGAGAAGACAAGTGTCAGTGTTTCCTGCAGCATCTGAAGATGAACAGTTCACAGTGTTGTCTCCGATCAGGAATGTATCTTCAGATGAATGAGAGCAAATCACATCTAGATCAAAATCCACATTATCAGTTGCAGTTGAACTCAGCAGAACAGTAGATGACGAATTGAGTCCCTCATCCGTAGTAGAGGATATATTTGGGCAGTTCAGAATAGGGGTTTCATCATCTGCAAGATAATAGAAATTCGATCAAAGTACATCAATACATAATTTACGAGAATGGAATCATGTTTGTCAACTTCCAGGTGATAAAAATAATGTAAAGGAACAGACTTCCGGTCAATTGAAAATTGTACGATAAATTTTACCTAATGAACAGAGTGTTGTTCATGAAAAAAACATGTTCAATTGAGCAAAAACCCTTTAAATTCTTAATAAGAAGTTCACATGATTCAGAAGGAATCTTCTTTTAACAAATATTACATATCCTATAATCCAAAACCGGATCGGTGAAAGAACTTTTAGACATCGAGAATAATCATATTCACACCTGATACTGTGACAACTAGAAGGCAAGTTTCAGTGTTTCCTGCAGCATCTGAAGATGAACAGTTCACAGTGGTGTCCCCGATCAGGAATATATCTTCAGATGAATGAGAGCAATTCACATCTAGATCAAAATCCACATTATCAGTTGCAGTTGAATTCAGCAGAACAGTAGATGAAGAATTGAGTCCCTCATCGGTAGTTGAAGATATATTTGGGCAGTTCAGAATAGGGGCTTCATCATCTGCAAGATAATATAAATTCGGTCAAATTTCATCAATACATATTTTACGAGAATGGAATCATGTATGTCAAGTTCCAGGTGAGGAAAATCATGTAAAGGAACAAACTTCCGGTCGATAAAATATTGTACGATACATTTTACCTAATGAACAGAGTGTTGTTCATAGAATCAACATGTTCAATTGAGCAAAAACCCTTTAAATTCTTAATAAGAAGTTCACATGATTCAGAAGGAATCATCTTTTAACAAATATTACATATCCCATAATCCAAAACCGGATCGGTGAAAGAACTTTTAGACATCGAGAATAATCATATTCACACCTGATACTGTGACAACTAGAAGGCAAGTTTCAGTGTTTCCTGCAGCATCTGAAGATGAACAGTTCACAGTGGTGTCCCCGATCAGGAATATATCTTCAGATGAATGAGAGCAATTCACATCTAGATCAAAATCCACATTATCAGTTGCAGTTGAATTCAGCAGAACAGTAGATGACGAATTGAATCCCTCATCCGTAGTAGAAGTTATATTTGGGCAGTTCAGAATAGGTGCTTCATCATCTGCAAGATTACAGAAATTTTGTCAAATTACATCAATACATATTTTACAAGAATGGAATCATGTTTGACTACTTACAGCTGATGAAATCATGGGAAAAAGGAGACGTCTAGTCGACTAAATAATAATAATATAATGAATATGAATATTAATATAGAGCCGGTTTCCGCCAGTCTCTGACGCTCATGGCGCAGGGCATATTTTTATCACAAACATATCACTTTATTAACTAAAATAAAGTAAACTAAGACAACACAATCTATTACGCTACATTGAACTGTTAAAGAAGAGATGGGTTCTTAGAGCAATTTTAAAGTCATGGATAAATGAATAAATGTAAGATACATTTCATTTCATGAACAGAATTTTGTTCATTTGATACAGCATGTTAAATTGAGCTAAAACTCTTATATTAATTAATTTGTAGAACATATCATTCAAAAGAAATTATATTTCAATATTCTAAATCTTAAACCCGCTCGTTGAAAGAACGTTTAGACATGAAGAATAACAAATTCACACCTGTTACTGTGACAACGAGAAGACAAGTTTCAGTGTTTCCTGCAGCATCTGAAGATGAACAGTTCACAGTGGTGTCCCCGATCAGGAATGTATCTTCAGATGAATGAGAGCAATTCACATCTAGATCAAAATCCACATTATCAGTTGCAGTTGAACTCAGCAGAACAGTAGATGAAGAATTGAGTCCCTCATCCGTAGTAGAAGATATATTTGGGCAGTTCAGAATAGGGGTTTCATCATCTGCAAGATAACAGAAATTTTGTCAAATTACATCAATACATATTTTACAAGAATGGAATCATGTTTGACTACTTACAGCGGATGAAATCATGGAAAAAAAGGAGACGTCCAGTCGACTAAAAAAAAAAAAAAAAAAAAAAAATATGAATATTTATTTAGAGCCGGTATCCGCCAGGCTATGACGCTCATTGCGCTGTGCATATTATAATCACAAACATATCACTTTCTTAACAAAATTAAAGTAAACTAAGACAACACAAATTATTACGCTACGTTGAACTGTTTAGAAAGAGATGGGTTCTTAGAGCAATTTTGAAGTCATGGATGAATGAATAAATGTAAGATACATTTCATTTCATGAACAAAATTTTGTTTATATGATACAGCATGTTAAATTGAGCTAAAACTCTTACAATTATTAATTTGTAGAACACATCATTGAAAAGAATACATCTTTGAACATTTTAAATCTTAAACCCGCTCGTTAAAAGAACTTTTAGACATGAAGAATAACAAATTCACACCTGTTACTGTGACAACGAGAAGACAAGTGTCAGTGTTTCCTGCAGCATCTGAAGATGAACAGTTCACAGTGTTGTCTCCGATCAGGAATGTATCTTCAGATGAATGAGAGCAAATCACATCTAGATCAAAATCCACATTATCAGTTGCAGTTGAAATCAGCAGAACAGTAGATGAAGAATTGAGTCCCTCATCCGTAGTAGAAGATATATTTGGGCAGTTCAGAATAGGGGTTTCATCATCTGCAAGATAACAGAAATTTTGTCAAATTACATCAATACATATTTTACAAGAATATAATCATGTTTGACTACTTACAGCGGATGAAATCATGGAAAAAAAGGAGACGTCCAGTCGACTAAAAAAAAAAATAATAATAATATGTATATTTATTTAGAGCCGGTATCCGCCAGGCTATGACGCTCATTGCGCTGTGCATATTATAATCACAAACATATCACTTTCTTAACAAAATTAAAGTAAACTAAGACAACACAAATTATTACGCTACGTTGAACTGTTTAGAAAGAGATGGGTTCTTAGAGCAATTTTGAAGTCATGGATGAATGAATAAATGTAAGATACATTTCATTTCATGAACAAAATTTTGTTTATATGATACAGCATGTTAAATTGAGCTAAAACTCTTACAATTATTAATTTGTAGAACACATCATTGAAAAGAATACATCTTTGAACATTTTAAATCTTAAACCCGCTCGTTAAAAGAACTTTTAGACATGAAGAATAACAAATTCACACCTGTTACTGTGACAACGAGAAAACAAGTGTCAGTGTTTCCTGCAGCATCTGAAGATGAACAGTTCACAGTGTTGTCTCCGATCAGGAATGTATCTTCAGATGAATGAGAGCAAATCACATCGAGATCAAAATCCACATTATCAGTTGCAGTTGAACTCAGCAGAACAGTAGATGACGAATTGAGTCCCTCATCCGTAGTAGAGGATATATTTGGGCAGTTCAGAATAGGGGTTTCATCATCTGCAAGATAATAGAAATTCGATCAAAGTACATCAATACATAATTTACGAGAATGGAATCATGTCTGTCAACTTCCAGGTGAGGAAAATCATGTAAAAGAACAAACTTCCGGTCGATAAAATATTGTACGATAAATTTTACCTAATGAACAGAGTGTTGTTCATAGAAACAACATGTTCAATTGAGCAAAAACCCTTTAAATTCTTAATAAGAAGTTCACATGATTCAGAAGGAATCATCTTTTAACAAATATTACATATCCCATAATCCAAAACCGGATCGGTGAAAGAACTTTTAGACATCGAGAATAATCATATTCACACCTGATACTGTGACAACTAGAAGGCAAGTTTCAGTGTTTCCTGCAGCATCTGAAGATGAACAGTTCACAGTGGTGTCCCCGATCAGGAATATATCTTCAGATGAATGAGAGCAATTCACATCTAGATCAAAATCCACATTATCAGTTGCAGTTGAACTCAGCAGAACAGTAGATGAAGAATTGAGTCCCTCATCCGTAGTAGAAGATATATTTGGGCAGTTCAGAAAAGGGGCTTCATCATCTGCAAGATAATAGAAATTCGGTCAAATTTCATCAATACATATTTTACAAGAATGGAATCATGTTTGACTACTTACAGCTGATGAAATCATGGGAAAAAGGAGACGTCTAGTCGACTAGATAATAATAATAATAATAATATGAGTCTTTATATAGAGCCGGTATCCGCCAGTCTCTGACGCTCATGGCGCAGCGCATATTTTAATCACAAACATATCACTTTATTAACTAAAATAAAGTAAACTAAGACAACACAATCTATTACGCTACAGTGAACTGTTTAGAAAGAGATGGGTTCTTAGAGCAATTTTAAAGTCATGGATAAATGAATAAATGTAAGATACATTTCATTTCATGAACAGATTTTTATTCATATGATACAGCATGTTAAATTGAGCTAAAACTCTTACAATTATTAATTTGTAGAACACATCATTCAAAAGAAATCATCTTTCAACATTCTAAATCTTAAACCCGCTCGTTGAAAAAACTTTTAGACATAAAGAATAACGAATTCACACCTGTTACTGTGACAACGAGAAAACAAGTGTCAGTGTTTCCTGCAGCATCTGAAGATGAACAGTTCACAGTGGTGTCCCCGATCAGGAATATATCTTCAGATGAATAAGAGCAATTCACGTCTAGATCAAAATCCACATTATCAGTTGCAGTTGAACTCAGCAGAACAGTAGATGAAGAATTGAGTCCCTTATCCGTAGTAGAAGATATATTTGGGCAGTTAAGAATAGGTGCTTCATCATCTACAAGATAACAGAAATTATACAGAATTGGTTGTTTAGGGCCAGATTATTGGAAGAACCTGATACAGGTTTTATTCGTTAATACAATAGACAAGCTCTATCTAATCTGTGTTATGCGCAATAGTCTTCCTTTAAAAATATATATTATATCGCTAAACTTGTATATATTAGGGGCATTAGACAAGTTGTTGTGTTATTGTGAAAGCGTCTTCTTTTCATATAAGAGCTAAGAAATGGATTTTGACGTTGAATCCTTCAAATGTCTTCAACAATCAGTCTTTGAAAAAAGAATATACAAATTGAAATCGTCAACAAAAATCTACCCTCATTCGAAAAGTGGATAGAAAAGTTTACCTTCACAAGAAGGCAGAAAATCAGAGAGAGTGAGAGAGGGGGGGCATGTTTACAAGACCTGATACTGAAGGAGATCCTACAACATTGTATCCTACATCACAGACAATAGGATATTTTCAACCAAATCATTGTGCTCATTCATTTGAACACTACTTTTTTTTAGCTGTCGTAGTGTCTAGGAGCATAACTTGAGATCTGAAAGAATCGAGGGGAAAATTGTTGGATCCCTAGATAAGTAAACCGAATCACCAACTAAATATTATAGGGAAAAATATTGTACAAAATGTCAACTCCTTTAAAGAATGGTAGAAAAGTTTACCTTCACATTGAGGTAGTAAATCAGAGAGAGACGTGTTTGCCTGACATGTTACTGATGGAGATCCAACAAGATTATACCCCACATCACATGAATATGAACAGCTTTCTGTGTAATTGATGGATAGTCCTCCGTTACATTGTGACGTCATAGAAGATAGACGCGGTGGAAGCTCAGGTATGGAGCAGGATACAACTGTTAAAGAAAGGATAAAGATGTTTAGGTTTTGTTCGGAGGATTCGCGTCTACCAATGTAATGCTATTTAGTCTTTGTCTTTTTCTTTCTTAAAATCACCACAATCTAAGGGCATATTAATTATAGAGAGCCACGCAAATGCACTATGCACAATATGACTCTAGAAAAGTTGTCAAAGTCATATTACATTTTGGTTAATCAACACACATAACAGAACATTTAGAACCATCACATTCAGTCCTGGAATATTTTTCTCGAACTCAAAGATGTATACATTTATTCGTGTGAATTTTTTGATAAGAATTGTCACATTGACATGCCTTCACAAGTTGGTAGATCTGCGGAAAGCGCCCCGCTAGCCTGACACGTCATAGACGAGTTACCAATGATGTCATATCCGGGCTGACATTCAATTCAATTCAATTCAATATAATTCATCTTTATTCAATGATATAAAAGAAAATAGTACAATGCAATAAAACATATTGACATAATCATATACATATAAAATTAACATATCGTTAGGGGTAACCAAAAAAGATCAGGATCTTGTGGACTGGTGCCCCTTTGACAAAATAACAAATTATAAGTAAAACATTAATAATAATCACAAGCAGACACAGCCAACACACACACACACACTCACCCAAGAGAAGGGAAGGTGAAAGAGAGATTACATGTACAGTGTACATATATGAGGTAAACTTATTAAAAAGATACATGGAAATCAAGAAGTATATTTATAAATAAAGTGACTTTTAAGTAAGGCTTTGATGGATGAGGCTGTTGAATATGGACGAATGATTGAATTTAAATTGTTAACCATCTTTGGTCCTACATGTTTAAAAGAATTATACATTTGCGTATTAGAAGTTAATGGAAGGTGGAATTGGGAAGCTGAACGTGTGTAATACTGATGAAAGTCATCAATAAAGTTAAACAAATTAATTATATTGCCTGGGGCCATTTTATGTTTGACATAATACATCAGTACTGCGACTTTAAATTCATATATATATGATAATATTAAGTGTTTTTAATTCAAAAAAGAGGGGGCGAGATGGCGCTAAATAAGGTGACTTTGTACAAATGCGTATTAGCTTTTTTCTGCAGTTTATGAAATGGTTCTAATTTGCTTTTCCCAACGTTGGCCCAGGTAATGTTACCATAATGGATAAAAGGAAGCATAAGTGAATTATACAGCATGAATAAATGTTTTTTGGGTAGAATAGAGCGCAATTTACAGATAATTCCGATATTTTTAGAGATCTTTTTTAGTATGTACATACGATGGTTTTGAAAAGTAAGTTGATTGTCCAATAAAACTCCAAGAAATTTCACGGAGTCAGAAACATTCAAGTATATATCATTAATTTTCACTTTGATTGTATGAGGAGGAAACTTAATATTAGGTTTAGAGAAATACAAACTACATGTTTTATCATGATTAATTACTAACTTATTGGAATCAAACCAGTCAACTATTTTGCATAACTCTTCGTTAGTCTTATGAAGGAGCGTATTAAAGTCTTTATGTGAGGAAATGATATTGGTATCATCAGCAAATCAAACAAAATGAAAAAATGAAGTAACATAACACAAATCATTAATATACAGCAAAAATAGCAAGGGACCGAGTATGGATCCCTGAGGAATTCCGCATTCAACCTCGGAAAGAGTTGAATCAAAATTATTATACCCATATTGGGACCTATTCTGTAGATAACTATTAAACCAGTCTAAGACTACACCACGAATTCCAAAATATGGTAATTTATACAAAAGAATATTATGGTCAATCAGATCGAAAGCCTTTGATAGATCAAGGAAAATACCAAGTGAATGAACATTATTATGAATATTATTTAATAGTACATCATGTAGTTCAATCAGTGCAAGCTCACAGGAATGATTTGATCTGAAACTATATTGGGCATTAGTTAATAAAGTATTCTTATTTATATGATTAGCTATACGATTATACATGATTTTTCTCTAAGATCTTTGAGAAGCAGGGTAATAAGGTATGGGGTCTATAGTTAGAAAATAAATGTCTATCACCTTTTTTATACACTGGAAATATTCTACCAATTTTCATTTTATTTGGGAAAAAGCCAGTGCACATAGATAAATTAACAATATGAACCAAGGGAACAGCAATTGAATGAATGACTTTCTTAATAAGATGCATGTTAATGTCATCAAACCCTGCACTCTTAGAATTTTTCGCTTTTTTAACAACATTAATTATTTCTGTTTTACATGTTGGGTACAAATAAATTGATTTATTGCAAGAATGGCTAAGATAAGAACTAAAGTGAGTTTTCGGTGATTGATTTAACTTAGATTGAGCAAGAGAAGCAATGTTTGAAAAATAATTATTGAATTCTTCAGCAATATCATCATTTTCTATTTTAACATCATTTTTCATAAAAAAGTGGAGAGTCTATCTTGCTTACTTTTCCCAATTAGCTCATTAATAATTTGCCAAACTTTTGAAAGATTATTTGTATTAACTTGTAGTAAATCATAATAGTATTTTTCACGAGCAGTTTTCAACTCACGATTCAATATATTTCGGTACCTTTTAAATTTATTATGAGATGTATCATTGCGTGTTTTACAATATTCTTTATAAAGCCTTTTTTTTTTATTGATACATCTTAATAAAGAAAAAGTAATCCATGATTTTCTTGGTGAAGAATTCTTTTTATGTTTACCTTTCGAGCATTTATTACTAACAACATCATTAAACTTATTCAAAAAACGATCATATGCGAGTTCAACATTATCAAACTGAACAATATCAGACCAATCAAGAATAACTAATTCTTTTCTTATGGAATCAATAGAAGTAGAGTTAAGACATCTTCTGGATTTATTATCATTAGTATTTCTATTTTCTTTGAGATTATTTTGAGTAATAGAAAAAATTGGCAAGTGGTCTGTTATATCGTTATAAAATATACCAGAACTAATATCTTTACTGCAGACATTCGTAAATATATTATCTATAAGTGTTTTCGATGATTTACAAATACGTGTAGGCTATCAGTCAATGAATGATATGATTTATTATACAAAATATTTACAAAGTCATTGACATGATTTACAGTAGAACAATTCAGCAAGTTAATATTAAAATCACCCATAATGTAGACATCTTAATTTTCTTTTTCTATTTTCTGTAAACAAGCATCAATTTCACAATTAAATTCTTTAACATTAGTATGGGGATCTCTATAAACAACAGCAATGATAATATTTCTTTTGTTTTGCACATCTATTTCAAGAAAGAGTGATTCACAAATTGCATCTAACAAACATAAATCCTGTCTTACAAACACGTTCAGAGAATTTTGCTCAAACATTGCAACACCACCGCCTCTACATTTTCCCCTTTTATTATGAAAAAAGTATACCCACTGAGATTAAATAATGAAACTGGAGTATTGCTGTGGATCCACGTTTCACTAAATCCATATACAGAAAAGTTTTGGTCTAATTGGCAAATAAAATCATGAATAGAATCAAAGTTCTTATATAAACTACGCGAATTAAAATTAAGCAGATTAAACATATCGCCATGTTGAAACTCATAGTTTGCATTAAAATCATTTGGCAACCAGTATTTATTACAAATATCAAACAGATTAGAGTTCCTGTCGGCATCAATATCATTAATAATATCATCAGTGTCATCGAGAACAAAATCATCATGGGATATTTGGTTAGGTAAGTTACGGTAGTCAACAGGGTTAGTAGTAAATGTATTGAACAGATTGTTAAGGTCTAAGTTAGAAAGAGAGGAGAAGGGAAATTGGAAATCACACATCATCAACAATCACACACTATCAACAGTCACACAAGAGAATCTACTTAAAACTACAATTAAGATTACAATACAGTATTATTTAAAATAAAATATAAAAGAAGATACAAAATCAATTTAAAATTAAGTGCACATGCAAAGCCTGCAGAAATTATTATGCTATCTGTTCATTTGATTTCATAGTCCAATTATAGCTCGCGTTCAAAAGTTATTCTGTTCAGATTACAGAATATGAATAGTCACTGTCTAGCTAACACTTGTCGCTTGCAATTGTAACTTGTCTCGTGCCTAGAGTTTTGTGAGATCACTTTCAGACCTTATACATTTCTTTTCTGTTCTGCCACCGGGTTTCTTTACGAGGACGATGACCCTTCCGTCAATGGACCAAGCCGCCTCCAGATGCTGAATTGATTCAACTGCTTTTTTGGCATGGTCAAGTTATGCCCGGTTCTGTGAGGTGAGATCTTCATCAATCCCCATTCGTGATCCCTTGAGTTTTCTGCGACTCTTTATAACATCTTGTCTCACAACATATTGAGTAAACTTCACTATAATGGCCCTCGGGCCAACCTGCCTGCCCCTAGATGGCGGACCCACTCTATGTGATCTATATATTGCAGTTGGCCCAAGGTTAATGCCAAGCTTGGATTGTGCTACATCTCTTATCTTTTGATTTGTGACTTCACCTTCAGATTCTTGGATCCCAAAAAATCGCAAACAATTCCTCCTTTGGTATTGTTCAGCATCATTTGCCTTTTCCTGAAGATTGACGATAGCAGAGTGGTCTGTTTGCTGTTGTTCACTTAAGTTGGTGATGACCTTTTCCTTTGCTTTGAGATCATTCTCGAGTTGAAGAATTTGCCCTTCCGCCGTTTCTAGCTGAACACGCAGATCATAGAGTTCTTTGCTTATGGCATCAGTGATTGTTGATTTAAGTAAATCGGCAAATTTGGCGCTGTTGAAAAAGGATCTTACTTCAGCTGCGATCGTGTCGGTTACGGGTTCATTGAAGGGGGTTGGCTGCTCTGTAGGATGCAGCATTGCAGAAGGTGTGTTGTCATCCATGTCTTTATGCTTGCTTTCGGGTGTTGCACTAGCAAGCATATTCTCCCCAGTGGGTGAGTGCTGCCCTGCAGCAGGTAAGAGCTGATCTTCATGTATGCCAGAGGTTGATGAGGGGGTAAGTACATCCTTTGAGACATTCCGGATGGATTTTGGAGTTTTAGTGCTAGATTCTGTTTTCTTTCCTTTTCTCTCTCCTATCTTTGGTGAAAATTAGTTGGCTGGGGAACCTACATTCCCGTGATTTCTCCTTGATCGCCTGGACACTTGGTTTTCCTCTTGAATATCAGGCATGATGATATACATTTATTCGTGTGAATTTTTTGATAAGAATTGTCACATTGACATGCCTTCACAAGTTAGTAGATCTGCGGAAAGCGCCCCGCTAGCCTGACACGTGATAGACGAGTTACCAATGATGTCATATCCGGGCTGACATTCATACATGCACGATGTATTGTAGTCTATCCTCATCTCTGTTCCGCATTGTGTGTTATCCGTGGTGAGGTTTGCCGGAAAAGCTGGGATGCTACATGTGACAACTGCCCAGACAAGATAATGATACATACGTTCAATTTGCCGGCTACAATACATAGGAAACGATTGCAAAGTTTTTCCAGAAATCAACCAGAGGACAATTCCTATTCCCGTTTGTATTCGTGTAGAAATTATTTTTCAATTGCATAACATTATGATGTAGTGTTCACACAATTCAAAAGGCTATTGATTTTTGCTTATTGCGAAAGTCTTTCATTTTGAGTTGTTTAAACACTTGACCGTAGATGCGAAGTTCCTGGGATCTATTCCCGTTAAGGCACTTAAGTCATTATTACACAAGATATTTTCATCTGTATTGCTCCTCGCAATCCATGTGATTGCAAACCCCGAAGACACTTCATGTTAACAGACTTCTGTTAGCGGACAGACTACAACTGAAAAGTAGATTGAGCTGAACAGTACATTTCATATGCGTGAAAACTCACATATTGTACGAGATTCCACTTTAAACATCACACCACAGAATGATTAAATATATCACTTAATATATTTACATTGTAAAATGTTATTTCGACAAATTAATAGTCTCACTTTGACATGTTGGAATATCATCAGAGAAGGTTCCGTTGGCTAGGCAGTATAGAGATGACATCCCAATAAGGTCGTAGCCAATTTTGCAGGAAAATTCGCATGTTGTATTGTATGCCACATTCTGTCCCTCTGTGCATGAAGGTGAAAGGTTGGATGGCAGCTGTGGTACGCTACAGGTATCAACTGCACATAAATGATGATAACAATAATGGCAGTTGATTGATTGATTGATTGATTGATCTTTATTCGACAAGCTTCCAACATACAACAATATACAATAATAACAGATCAAAAAAAGTCAGCTTGAACAGGATAACCCACGAAAGCTCGAGAGCTTAATTCCAGTGGGGTCCCTTACAGACATGTATAAAATTAATAAGTTAAAATAGTAATATTTACAGACAGATAAGAAAATTAAAAGAACTACTTATTAAAGATAATAATAATAACAACATTAGACTGATGATAGAAATGATATTAAGTACAAGAAGAAAAAGAAGAAGGAGAAGAAGAAAAAGAGGAGAAGGAAGAAGAGGAAAATAATGATGAATTTGTAGAATTTCTATAACGTACGAAAACATAAGTATATACAACATGAAAAAGTATGAACCGACAGAAGAATAAAAATTTCAATCATATAACATGTCATTCACTTCTCTTCTTTGACTGTCAAGTATTAGGTATTCCTTTAATTTCCTCTTAAAATGATCATAGTTTCCTATTTCTTTTACACCATTGGGAAGGGAATTCCAATGTTTTATGGCATTGTAATAAAACGAATTTCCAATACTACCTACTCTTTCAGGTAATTTAAAGTTGAATCGTCTATTTCTTGTATTATAATCATGTATGTCAGTAACAAGATCGAAGTTGGATCGAATATAATGATTCGACCTAGTATGATATATTTTATGCACATGATGCAATACGAGTTGTTTTGATCTTTGGTCGACTTCAAGAAAACCAGCTTTAGAAAGTTCGCTGTAGCCAACATGAGTTCTTGGACCAGAACAGTTGATAAATCTCACCATTTTGTTCTGTATAATCTTCAACTTCTTTTGATCTGACTTGTTTATGTTACTATACCATGCAGGGTTAGCATAGTCAAATAAACATTGAATAAGAGCAAAACAGAGTGTACGTCTTGCTTTTAAATCCATACAACTTTGATATCTGTACAAAAATTTCAGACGAGAATTTGCTTTTTTTACAACTGATTCTACTAAAGATGAAAATGAAATTGCGCTAGCCAACTCAATGCCTAAATACTTCACAGACTCTTTTCTCTTGATTGCTTGATTATTGTGTGTCACTTTGAATTCAAATGACTTTTTAGAACTACGTTTAGAACAAAATAAAATGCTTTCTGTTTTTCCCAAGTGTAAAGAAAGCTTATTATCAGTCATCCAATCGACACACGTAGACAGCTGTTCACTGAGCTTTTCCTCAATATATTTAGGATCAGGATTTGAATAGAGTAGTACGCTGTCATCTGCGTACAATAATAGTTTGAAGTCTTTTATACAAATACACATATCATTTATATAACTTGAAAATAGAATTGGGCCTAAAGTGCTTCCCTGAGGAACACCGCAAGTTATAGGCATTAGTTTGGAACGAATATCATGAATGGCCACTACTTGGTGCCGAAAGTAAACAAATTGGTGAAAAAATACGTGTTTAAATGTTGGTGAATGAAGCGGACGATTATTTAAAAAGTATGATTGTGCACATTAGTTGTACTCTTATCCTATCCTAAAACATATCTGAATCAAAATATAAACGCTGCTCTTTAAATGACCATGGACTCCTGCTCCCCATGTGTCTACTCGAAATTCAAAGAAGTGTAGTTTCTCTCATCTCAAAAACAACATTCTAAGATATTCCTTTCCAATTACTAGATGTCTCTCCATTTGTATCCTTGTTCACCTTTTTTTTCTTCTTTTTTTTGTGGAGAGTAAGGAGTCATTGCATTACTCAAAACCTGTATGAATGTATGTAGGCATGTAATCTGATTCGACTTCATAGCTTACCCTCACACGTAGTTCCAGTCCAGGCACCGGCACAGGCACAGGAAAAGGAGTTGTTTCCATCAGTGCAAACTCCTTCATTCATACAAGGATTGCCAAAACATTCGTCGGTATCTGTGCAAATTGAGTTCCAAAGACAATGAATGGATTATAAGTGACGAGAAAATAATTTCCATTTTGAAAGATTCATCTTTATATGGCGGAAAAAAAGGAACATGAAATAAAAACTGATATTTTAAAATCAAAATAATGACAGTGAAGGAATACCTCACTGCATATAAAAAAAACCACTATCAACTATATCAAATGAGGTAAATTAATTGAATGCCTCAGCTAATATCCGTATATATTTCAAAATCGTAGCCTGAGATAGAAAATTTCTTCTGGTTAAAATCACATTTCCAAATAAACGTTTTTATGTGCCCTTGCAAGAGAAAATGGAAAGGAAAGCATAACATTTTTCATTTGGGATATGAAAAGAATGTCCTATGCAAGGTCAAAGTTTGAAGACACCTAAGGGACAAACGTTTAATCTCTATGATTGGGATGAAATATGCTACTCTTAACCTATCCTAAAACATATCTGAATTAAAAAAGATCGTTGTGGGAATCAATTTATAAACGCTGCTCTTTAAATGGCCATGGACTCCTGCTCCCCATGTGTCTACTCGAAATCAAAAGAAGTGTGGTTTCTCTCATTACAGTTCCAAAATGTAAGACACCCTCGCTTCTTTTGCGTGTACTTTTACTTATGTTGACTCTTGATTTAGAACAAAATTATAAGATTTTCTTCTCCAATTACTAAATGTTTTCTCTATTTCTTTCCTTGTTCACCTTTTATCTATTTAATTTAGAAGAGCAGGAATGCATTGCTTTACTTATGTAGACATGTAATTTGATTCGACTTCACAGCTTACCCTCACACGTAGGCCCAGTCCAGCCATCATCACAGATACAAGTAAAGGTGCTGTCTCCACCAATGCAAACTCCATTCACACAAGGAGTGAAAAAACAATCGTCGGTTTCTGTGCAAATTGAGTTCCAAAGACAATAAATGGATCATAAGTAACGAGAAGATAATTTCCATTTTGACAGATTCATTTTTATTTGGCTGATAACAGGAAAATTAAGTCAAAACTGATATTTAAATTTAAACAAATGACAGTGAAGGAATACTTTACTAATTGTTTTTACTTAAAAAATGAAAAACACTAATAATGTTATCAAATGAGGTAAATTAACTGAATGCCTCAGCTAATATTCGTATTTTTTTCAAAATCGCTCACATTTCCAAATAAACGTTTATGTGCCCTTGCAAGAAAAAATGGAAAGGAAAGCATAACATTTTTCATTTGGGATATGAAAAGAATGTCCTATGCAAGGTCAAAGTTTGAAGACACCTAAGGGACAAACATTTAATCTCTATGATTGGGATGAAATATGCTACTCTTAACCTATCCTAAAACATATCTGAATTAAAAAAGATCGTTGTGGGAGTCAATTTATAAACGTTGCTCTTTAAATGGCCATGGACTCCTGCTCCCCATGTGTCTACTCGAAATCAAAAGAAGTGTGGTTTCTCTCATTACAGTTCCAAAATGTAAGACACCCTCGCTTCTTTTGCGTGTACTTTTACCTATGTTGACTCTTAATTTAGAACAAAATCATCAGATTTTCTTCTCCAATTACTAAATGTTTTCTCTATTTCTTTCCTTGTTCACCTTTTATCTATTTATTTTAGAAGAGCAGGAATGCATTGCATAACTTATGTAGACATGTAATCTGATTCGACTTCACAGCTTACCCTCACACGTAGGCCCAGTCCAGCCATCATTACAGATACAAGTAAAGGTGCTGTCTCCATCAATGCAAACTCCTTCATTCACACAAGGATTGCCAAAACATTCGTTGGTATCTGAGCAAATTGAGTTCCAAAGACAATGAATGGATTATAAGTATCGAGAAAATAATTTCCATTTTGACAGATTTATCTTTATATGGCGGATAACAGGAACGTGAAATAAAAACTGATTTTTTTCAAATAAAAAAAATGACAGTGAAGGAATACCTCACTTCATATATAAAAACCACTATCAACTATATCAAATGAGGTAAATTAATTGAATGCCTCAGCTAATATCCGTATATATTTCAAAATCGTAGCCTGAGATAGAAAATTTCTTCTGGTTAAAATCACATTTCCAAATAAACGTTTATGTGCCCCTGCAAGAAAAAATGGAAAGGAAAGCATACCATTTTTTATTAGGGATGAGAAAAGAATGTCCTATGCAAGGTCAAAGTTTGAAGACACCTAAGGGACAAACGTTTAATCTCTATGATTGGGATGAAATATGATACTCTAAACCTATCCTAAAACATATCTGAATTAAAAAAGATCGTTGTGGGAATCAAAATATAAACGTTGCTCTTTAAATGACCATGGACTCCTGCTCCCCATGTGTCTACTCGAAATCCCCCTCGAAAAAGTGCCCCTTCTCATTTTAATAATTACCCCCTTTTTAACTTGGATTAGCGCACCTTATATTTACACATGTGCCGCCTTTCCTTTTTAATAAGTGCCCCTTTTCCTTATGATAAGAGCCCCCATTTAAAAAGAGCCCCTTAACCTTCTCATAAATGCCCCCCGGCCTTTTCATCTATGAAAATAGTGCATTTTTATTCTAATAAATGCCCCTTTTCATCTCTTGTATTAAAATGACCCTATTCATTTCCGAGAGATACTTGTTTTATTTGACAAGTGCCCCTTCCCCTCCTGATAAGTGCTCTTTTCGTCTCTTATAAATGTCCCATTTGTTTTGACACGTTCCCCTTTTCCTTCCTAATTAATGCTCTTTTTCCTTCTTATAAGTGCCCCTTCCCCTTCCCATAATTACCTCTTTTCATCTTTGATAAGTGTCCCGTTTATATTAACATGTGCCTCTTCTTCTTTTTATTTTTTTTCAGATTAATTGAATGCCTCGTCTAATATCCGTATTTATTTCAAAATCGTAGCCTGAGATAGAAAATTTCTTCTGGTTAAAATCACATTTCCAAATAAACGTTTATGTGCCCTTGCAAGAAAAAATGGAAAGGAGAGCATAACATTTTTCATTTGGGATATGAAAAGAATGTCCTATGCAAGGTCAAAGTTTGAAGACACCTAAGGGACAAACATTTAATCTCTATGATTGGGATGAAATATGCTACTCTTAACCTATCCTAAAACATATCTGAATTAAAAAAGATCGTTGTGGGAGTCAATTTATAAACGTTGCTCTTTAAATGGCCATGGACTCCTGCTCCCCATGTGTCTACTCGAAATCAAAAGAAGTGTGGTTTCTCTCATTACAGTTCCAAAATGTAAGACACCCTCGCTTCTTTTGCGTGTACTTTTACCTATGTTGACTCTTAATTTAGAACAAAATCATCAGATTTTCTTCTCCAATTACTAAATGTTTTCTCTATTTCTTTCCTTGTTCACCTTTTATCTATTTATTTTAGAAGAGCAGGAATGCATTGCATTACTTATGTAGACATGTAATCTGATTCGACTTCACAGCTTACCCTCACACGTAGGCCCAGTCCAGCCATCATTACAGATACAAGTAAAGGTGCCGTCTCCATCAATGCAAACTCCTTCATTCACACAAGGATTGCCAAAACATTCGTCGGTATCTGAGCAAATTGAGTTCCAAAGACAATGCATGGATTATAAGTATCGAGAAAATAATTTCCATTTTGACAGATTTATCTTTAAATGGCGGATAACAGGAACGTGAAATAAAAACTGATTTTTTTAAAATCAAAATAATGACAGTGAAGGAATACCTCACTTCATATATAAAAACCACTATCAACTATATCAAATGAGGTAAATTAATTGAATGCCTCAGCTAATATCCGTATATATTTCAAAATCGTAGCCTGAGATAGAAAATTTCTTCTGGTTAAAATCACATTTCCAAATAAAGGTTTATGTGCCCCTGCAAGAAAAAATGGAAAGGAAAGCATACACTCTTTCATTTGGGATGAGAAAATAATGTCAAATGCAAGGTCAAAGTTTGAAGACACCTAAGGGACAAACGTTTAATCTCTATGATTGGGATGAAATATGCTACTCTTAACCTGTCCTAAAACATATCTGAATTAAAAAAGATCGTTGTGGGAATCAATTTATAAACGCTGCTCTTTAAATGACCATGGACTCCTGCTCCCCATGTGTCTACTCGAAATCAAAAGAAGTGTGGTTTCTCTCATTACAGTTCCAAAATGTAAGACACCCTCGCTTCTTTTGCGTGTACTTTTACTTATGTTGACTCTTGATTTAGAACAAAATTATAAGATTTTCTTCTCCAATTACTAAATGTTTTCTCTATTTCTTTCCTTGTTCACCTTTTATCTATTTATTTTAGAAGAGCAGGAATGCATTGCTTTACTTATGTAGACATGTAATTTGATTCGACTTCACAGCTTACCCTCACACGTAGGCCCAGTCCAGCCATCATCACAGATACAAGTAAAGGTGCTGTCTCCACCAATGCAAACTCCATTCACACAAGGAGTGAAAAAACAATCGTCGGTTTCTGTGCAAATTGAGTTCCAAAGACAATAAATGGATTATAAGTGACGAGAAGATAATTTCCATTTTGACAGATTCATTTTTATTTGGCTGATAACAGGAAAATTAAGTCAAAACTGATATTTAAATTTAAACAAATGACAGTGAAGGAATACTTTACTAATTGTTTTTACTTAAAAAATGAAAAACACTAATAATGTTATCAAATGAGGTGAATTAACTGAATGCCTCAGCTAATATTCGTATTTTTTTTCAAAATCGCTCACATTTCCTAATAAACGTTTATGTGCCCTTGCAAGAAAAAATGGAAAGGAAAGCATAACATTTTTCATTTGGGATATGAAAAGAATGTCCTATGCAAGGTCAAAGTTTGAAGACACCTAAGGGACAAACATTTAATC
Source organism: Strongylocentrotus purpuratus (assembly GCF_000002235.5). NCBI lineage: Eukaryota > Metazoa > Echinodermata > Echinoidea > Camarodonta > Strongylocentrotidae > Strongylocentrotus > Strongylocentrotus purpuratus. The sequence continues at coordinate 12,435,000 of NW_022145609.1, forward strand.
TCTATGATTGGGATGAAATATGCTACTCTTAACCTATCCTAAAACATATCTGAATTAAAAAAGATCGTTGGGGGAGTCAATTTATAAACGTTGCTCTTTAAATGGCCATGGACTCCTGCTCCCCATGTGTCTACTCGAAATCAAAAGAAGTGTGGTTTCTCTCATTACAGTTCCAAAATGTAAGACACCCTCGCTTCTTTTGCGTGTACTTTTACCTATGTTGACTCTTAATTTAGAACAAAATCATCAGATTTTCTTCTCCAATTACTAAATGTTTTCTCTATTTCTTTCCTTGTTCACCTTTTATCTATTTATTTTAGAAGAGCAGGAATGCATTGCATAACTTATGTAGACATGTAATCTGATTCGACTTCACAGCTTACCCTCACACGTAGGCCCAGTCCAGCCATCATTACAGATACAAGTAAAGGTGCTGTCTCCATCAATGCAAACTCCTTCATTCACACAAGGATTGCCAAAACATTCGTTGGTATCTGAGCAAATTGAGTTCCAAAGACAATGAATGGATTATAAGTATCGAGAAAATAATTTCCATTTTGACAGATTTATCTTTATATGGCGGATAACAGGAACGTGAAATAAAAACTGATTTTTTTCAAATAAAAAAAATGACAGTGAAGGAATACCTCACTTCATATATAAAAACCACTATCAACTATATCAAATGAGGTAAATTAATTGAATGCCTCAGCTAATATCCGTATATATTTCAAAATCGTAGCCTGAGATAGAAAATTTCTTCTGGTTAAAATCACATTTCCAAATAAACGTTTATGTGCCCCTGCAAGAAAAAATGGAAAGGAAAGCATACCATTTTTTATTAGGGATGAGAAAAGAATGTCCTATGCAAGGTCAAAGTTTGAAGACACCTAAGGGACAAACGTTTAATCTCTATGATTGGGATGAAATATGATACTCTAAACCTATCCTAAAACATATCTGAATTAAAAAAGATCGTTGTGGGAATCAAAATATAAACGTTGCTCTTTAAATGACCATGGACTCCTGCTCCCCATGTGTCTACTCGAAATCCCCCTCGAAAAAGTGCCCCTTCTCATTTTAATAATTACCCCCTTTTTAACTTGGATTAGCGCACCTTATATTTACACATGTGCCGCCTTTCCTTTTTAATAAGTGCCCCTTTTCCTTATGATAAGAGCCCCCATTTAAAAAGAGCCCCTTAACCTTCTCATAAATGCCCCCCGGCCTTTTCATCTATGAAAATAGTGCATTTTTATTCTAATAAATGCCCCTTTTCATCTCTTGTATTAAAATGACCCTATTCATTTCCGAGAGATACTTGTTTTATTTGACAAGTGCCCCTTCCCCTCCTGATAAGTGCTCTTTTCGTCTCTTATAAATGTCCCATTTGTTTTGACACGTTCCCCTTTTCCTTCCTAATTAATGCTCTTTTTCCTTCTTATAAGTGCCCCTTCCCCTTCCCATAATTACCTCTTTTCATCTTTGATAAGTGTCCCGTTTATATTAACATGTGCCTCTTCTTCTTTTTATTTTTTTTCAGATTAATTGAATGCCTCGTCTAATATCCGTATTTATTTCAAAATCGTAGCCTGAGATAGAAAATTTCTTCTGGTTAAAATCACATTTCCAAATAAACGTTTATGTGCCCTTGCAAGAAAAAATGGAAAGGAGAGCATAACATTTTTCATTTGGGATATGAAAAGAATGTCCTATGCAAGGTCAAAGTTTGAAGACACCTAAGGGACAAACATTTAATCTCTATGATTGGGATGAAATATGCTACTCTTAACCTATCCTAAAACATATCTGAATTAAAAAAGATCGTTGTGGGAGTCAATTTATAAACGTTGCTCTTTAAATGGCCATGGACTCCTGCTCCCCATGTGTCTACTCGAAATCAAAAGAAGTGTGGTTTCTCTCATTACAGTTCCAAAATGTAAGACACCCTCGCTTCTTTTGCGTGTACTTTTACCTATGTTGACTCTTAATTTAGAACAAAATCATCAGATTTTCTTCTCCAATTACTAAATGTTTTCTCTATTTCTTTCCTTGTTCACCTTTTATCTATTTATTTTAGAAGAGCAGGAATGCATTGCATTACTTATGTAGACATGTAATCTGATTCGACTTCACAGCTTACCCTCACACGTAGGCCCAGTCCAGCCATCATTACAGATACAAGTAAAGGTGCCGTCTCCATCAATGCAAACTCCTTCATTCACACAAGGATTGCCAAAACATTCGTCGGTATCTGAGCAAATTGAGTTCCAAAGACAATGCATGGATTATAAGTATCGAGAAAATAATTTCCATTTTGACAGATTTATCTTTAAATGGCGGATAACAGGAACGTGAAATAAAAACTGATTTTTTTAAAATCAAAATAATGACAGTGAAGGAATACCTCACTTCATATATAAAAACCACTATCAACTATATCAAATGAGGTAAATTAATTGAATGCCTCAGCTAATATCCGTATATATTTCAAAATCGTAGCCTGAGATAGAAAATTTCTTCTGGTTAAAATCACATTTCCAAATAAAGGTTTATGTGCCCCTGCAAGAAAAAATGGAAAGGAAAGCATACACTCTTTCATTTGGGATGAGAAAATAATGTCAAATGCAAGGTCAAAGTTTGAAGACACCTAAGGGACAAACGTTTAATCTCTATGATTGGGATGAAATATGCTACTCTTAACCTGTCCTAAAACATATCTGAATTAAAAAAGATCGTTGTGGGAATCAATTTATAAACGCTGCTCTTTAAATGACCATGGACTCCTGCTCCCCATGTGTCTACTCGAAATCAAAAGAAGTGTGGTTTCTCTCATTACAGTTCCAAAATGTAAGACACCCTCGCTTCTTTTGCGTGTACTTTTACTTATGTTGACTCTTGATTTAGAACAAAATTATAAGATTTTCTTCTCCAATTACTAAATGTTTTCTCTATTTCTTTCCTTGTTCACCTTTTATCTATTTATTTTAGAAGAGCAGGAATGCATTGCTTTACTTATGTAGACATGTAATTTGATTCGACTTCACAGCTTACCCTCACACGTAGGCCCAGTCCAGCCATCATCACAGATACAAGTAAAGGTGCTGTCTCCACCAATGCAAACTCCATTCACACAAGGAGTGAAAAAACAATCGTCGGTTTCTGTGCAAATTGAGTTCCAAAGACAATAAATGGATTATAAGTGACGAGAAGATAATTTCCATTTTGACAGATTCATTTTTATTTGGCTGATAACAGGAAAATTAAGTCAAAACTGATATTTAAATTTAAACAAATGACAGTGAAGGAATACTTTACTAATTGTTTTTACTTAAAAAATGAAAAACACTAATAATGTTATCAAATGAGGTGAATTAACTGAATGCCTCAGCTAATATTCGTATTTTTTTTCAAAATCGCTCACATTTCCTAATAAACGTTTATGTGCCCTTGCAAGAAAAAATGGAAAGGAAAGCATAACATTTTTCATTTGGGATATGAAAAGAATGTCCTATGCAAGGTCAAAGTTTGAAGACACCTAAGGGACAAACATTTAATCTCTATGATTGGGATGAAATATGCTACTCTTAACCTATCCTAAAACATATCTGAATTAAAAAAGATCGTTGGGGGAGTCAATTTATAAACGTTGCTCTTTAAATGGCCATGGACTCCTGCTCCCCATGTGTCTACTCGAAATCAAAAGAAGTGTGGTTTCTCTCATTACAGTTCCAAAATGTAAGACACCCTCGCTTCTTTTGCGTGTACTTTTACCTATGTTGACTCTTAATTTAGAACAAAATCATCAGATTTTCTTCTCCAATTACTAAATGTTTTCTCTATTTCTTTCCTTGTTCACCTTTTATCTATTTATTTTAGAAGAGCAGGAATGCATTGCATTACTTATGTAGACATGTAATCTGATTCGACTTCACAGCTTACCCTCACACGTAGGCCCAGTCCAGCCATCATTACAGATACAAGTAAAGGTGCTGTCTCCATCAATGCAAACTCCTTCATTCACACAAGGATTGCCAAAACATTCGTCGGTATCTGAGCAAATTGAGTTCCAAAGACAATGCATGGATTATAAGTATCGAGAAAATAATTTCCATTTTGACAGATTTATCTTTAAATGGCGGATAACAGGAACGTGAAATAAAAACTGATTTTTTTTAAATCAAAATAATGACAGTGAAGGAATACCTCACTTCATATATAAAAACCACTATCAACTATATCAAATGAGGTAAATTAATTGAATGCCTCAGCTAATATCCGTATATATTTCAAAATCGTAGCCTGAGATAGAAAATTTCTTCTGGTTAAAATCACATTTCCAAATAAAGGTTTATGTGCCCCTGCAAGAAAAAATGGAAAGGAAAGCATACACTCTTTCATTTGGGATGAGAAAATAATGTCAAATGCAAGGTCAAAGTTTGAAGACACCTAAGGGACAAACGTTAAATCTCTATGATTGGGATGAAATATGCTACTCTTAACCTATCCTAAAACATATCTGAATTAAAAAAGATCGTTGTGGGAATCAATTTATAAACGCTGCTCTTTAAATGGCCATGGACTCCTGCTCCCCATGTGTCTACTCGAAATCAAAAGAAGTGTGGTTTCTCTCATTACAGTTCCAAAATGTAAGACACCCTCGCTTCTTTTGCGTGTACTTTTACTTATGTTGACTCTTGATTTAGAACAAAATTATAAGATTTTCTTCTCCAATTACTAAATGTTTTCTCTATTTCTTTCCTTGTTCACCTTTTATCTATTTAATTTAGAAGAGCAGGAATGCATTGCTTTACTTATGTAGACATGTAATTTGATTCGACTTCACAGCTTACCCTCACACGTAGGCCCAGTCCAGCCATCATCACAGATACAAGTAAAGGTGCTGTCTCCACCAATGCAAACTCCATTCACACAAGGAGTGAAAAAACAATCGTCGGTTTCTGTGCAAATTGAGTTCCAAAGACAATAAATGGATCATAAGTAACGAGAAGATAATTTCCATTTTGACAGATTCATTTTTATTTGGCTGATAACAGGAAAATTAAGTCAAAACTGATATTTAAATTTAAACAAATGACAGTGAAGGAATACTTTACTAATTGTTTTTACTTAAAAAATGAAAAACACTAATAATGTTATCAAATGAGGTAAATTAACTGAATGCCTCAGCTAATATTCGTATTTTTTTCAAAATCGCTCACATTTCCAAATAAACGTTTATGTGCCCTTGCAAGAAAAAATGGAAAGGAAAGCATAACATTTTTCATTTGGGATATGAAAAGAATGTCCTATGCAAGGTCAAAGTTTGAAGACACCTAAGGGACAAACATTTAATCTCTATGATTGGGATGAAATATGCTACTCTTAACCTATCCTAAAACATATCTGAATTAAAAAAGATCGTTGTGGGAGTCAATTTATAAACGTTGCTCTTTAAATGGCCATGGACTCCTGCTCCCCATGTGTCTACTCGAAATCAAAAGAAGTGTGGTTTCTCTCATTACAGTTCCAAAATGTAAGACACCCTCGCTTCTTTTGCGTGTACTTTTACCTATGTTGACTCTTAATTTAGAACAAAATCATCAGATTTTCTTCTCCAATTACTAAATGTTTTCTCTATTTCTTTCCTTGTTCACCTTTTATCTATTTATTTTAGAAGAGCAGGAATGCATTGCATAACTTATGTAGACATGTAATCTGATTCGACTTCACAGCTTACCCTCACACGTAGGCCCAGTCCAGCCATCATTACAGATACAAGTAAAGGTGCTGTCTCCATCAATGCAAACTCCTTCATTCACACAAGGATTGCCAAAACATTCGTTGGTATCTGAGCAAATTGAGTTCCAAAGACAATGAATGGATTATAAGTATCGAGAAAATAATTTCCATTTTGACAGATTTATCTTTATATGGCGGATAACAGGAACGTGAAATAAAAACTGATTTTTTTCAAATAAAAAAAATGACAGTGAAGGAATACCTCACTTCATATATAAAAACCACTATCAACTATATCAAATGAGGTAAATTAATTGAATGCCTCAGCTAATATCCGTATATATTTCAAAATCGTAGCCTGAGATAGAAAATTTCTTCTGGTTAAAATCACATTTCCAAATAAACGTTTATGTGCCCCTGCAAGAAAAAATGGAAAGGAAAGCATACCATTTTTTATTAGGGATGAGAAAAGAATGTCCTATGCAAGGTCAAAGTTTGAAGACACCTAAGGGACAAACGTTTAATCTCTATGATTGGGATGAAATATGATACTCTAAACCTATCCTAAAACATATCTGAATTAAAAAAGATCGTTGTGGGAATCAAAATATAAACGTTGCTCTTTAAATGACCATGGACTCCTGCTCCCCATGTGTCTACTCGAAATCCCCCTCGAAAAAGTGCCCCTTCTCATTTTAATAATTACCCCCTTTTTAACTTGGATTAGCGCACCTTATATTTACACATGTGCCGCCTTTCCTTTTTAATAAGTGCCCCTTTTCCTTATGATAAGAGCCCCCATTTAAAAAGAGCCCCTTAACCTTCTCATAAATGCCCCCGGCCTTTTCATCTATGAAAATAGTGCATTTTTATTCTAATAAATGCCCCTTTTCATCTCTTGTATTAAAATGACCCTATTCATTTCCGAGAGATACTTGTTTTATTTGACAAGTGCCCCTTCCCCTCCTGATAAGTGCTCTTTTCGTCTCTTATAAATGTCCCATTTGTTTTGACACGTTCCCCTTTTCCTTCCTAATTAATGCTCTTTTTCCTTCTTATAAGTGCCCCTTCCCCTTCCCATAATTACCTCTTTTCATCTTTGATAAGTGTCCCGTTTATATTAACATGTGCCTCTTCTTCTTTTTATTTTTTTTCAGATTAATTGAATGCCTCGTCTAATATCCGTATTTATTTCAAAATCGTAGCCTGAGATAGAAAATTTCTTCTGGTTAAAATCACATTTCCAAATAAACGTTTATGTGCCCTTGCAAGAAAAAATGGAAAGGAGAGCATAACATTTTTCATTTGGGATATGAAAAGAATGTCCTATGCAAGGTCAAAGTTTGAAGACACCTAAGGGACAAACATTTAATCTCTATGATTGGGATGAAATATGCTACTCTTAACCTATCCTAAAACATATCTGAATTAAAAAAGATCGTTGTGGGAGTCAATTTATAAACGTTGCTCTTTAAATGGCCATGGACTCCTGCTCCCCATGTGTCTACTCGAAATCAAAAGAAGTGTGGTTTCTCTCATTACAGTTCCAAAATGTAAGACACCCTCGCTTCTTTTGCGTGTACTTTTACCTATGTTGACTCTTAATTTAGAACAAAATCATCAGATTTTCTTCTCCAATTACTAAATGTTTTCTCTATTTCTTTCCTTGTTCACCTTTTATCTATTTATTTTAGAAGAGCAGGAATGCATTGCATTACTTATGTAGACATGTAATCTGATTCGACTTCACAGCTTACCCTCACACGTAGGCCCAGTCCAGCCATCATTACAGATACAAGTAAAGGTGCCGTCTCCATCAATGCAAACTCCTTCATTCACACAAGGATTGCCAAAACATTCGTCGGTATCTGAGCAAATTGAGTTCCAAAGACAATGCATGGATTATAAGTATCGAGAAAATAATTTCCATTTTGACAGATTTATCTTTAAATGGCGGATAACAGGAACGTGAAATAAAAACTGATTTTTTTTAAATCAAAATAATGACAGTGAAGGAATACCTCACTTCATATATAAAAACCACTATCAACTATATCAAATGAGGTAAATTAATTGAATGCCTCAGCTAATATCCGTATATATTTCAAAATCGTAGCCTGAGATAGAAAATTTCTTCTGGTTAAAATCACATTTCCAAATAAAGGTTTATGTGCCCCTGCAAGAAAAAATGGAAAGGAAAGCATACACTCTTTCATTTGGGATGAGAAAATAATGTCAAATGCAAGGACAAAGTTTGAAGACACCTAAGGGACAAACGTTTATCCTCTATGATTGGGATGAAATATGCTACTCTTAACCTGTCCTAAAACATATCTGAATTAAAAAAGATCGTTGTGGGAATCAATTTATAAACGCTGCTCTTTAAATGACCATGGACTCCTGCTCCCCATGTGTCTACTCGAAATCAAAAGAAGTGTGGTTTCTCTCATTACAGTTCCAAAATGTAAGACACCCTCGCTTCTTTTGCGTGTACTTTTACTTATGTTGACTCTTGATTTAGAACAAAATTATAAGATTTTCTTCTCCAATTACTAAATGTTTTCTCTATTTCTTTCCTTGTTCACCTTTTATCTATTTATTTTAGAAGAGCAGGAATGCATTGCTTTACTTATGTAGACATGTAATTTGATTCGACTTCACAGCTTACCCTCACACGTAGGCCCAGTCCAGCCATCATCACAGATACAAGTAAAGGTGCTGTCTCCACCAATGCAAACTCCATTCACACAAGGAGTGAAAAAACAATCGTCGGTTTCTGTGCAAATTGAGTTCCAAAGACAATAAATGGATTATAAGTGACGAGAAGATAATTTCCATTTTGACAGATTCATTTTTATTTGGCTGATAACAGGAAAATTAAGTCAAAACTGATATTTAAATTTAAACAAATGACAGTGAAGGAATACTTTACTAATTGTTTTTACTTAAAAAATGAAAAACACTAATAATGTTATCAAATGAGGTGAATTAACTGAATGCCTCAGCTAATATTCGTATTTTTTTTCAAAATCGCTCACATTTCCTAATAAACGTTTATGTGCCCTTGCAAGAAAAAATGGAAAGGAAAGCATAACATTTTTCATTTGGGATATGAAAAGAATGTCCTATGCAAGGTCAAAGTTTGAAGACACCTAAGGGACAAACATTTAATCTCTATGATTGGGATGAAATATGCTACTCTTAACCTATCCTAAAACATATCTGAATTAAAAAAGATCGTTGGGGGAGTCAATTTATAAACGTTGCTCTTTAAATGGCCATGGACTCCTGCTCCCCATGTGTCTACTCGAAATCAAAAGAAGTGTGGTTTCTCTCATTACAGTTCCAAAATGTAAGACACCCTCGCTTCTTTTGCGTGTACTTTTACCTATGTTGACTCTTAATTTAGAACAAAATCATCAGATTTTCTTCTCCAATTACTAAATGTTTTCTCTATTTCTTTCCTTGTTCACCTTTTATCTATTTATTTTAGAAGAGCAGGAATGCATTGCATTACTTATGTAGACATGTAATCTGATTCGACTTCACAGCTTACCCTCACACGTAGGCCCAGTCCAGCCATCATTACAGATACAAGTAAAGGTGCTGTCTCCATCAATGCAAACTCCTTCATTCACACAAGGATTGCCAAAACATTCGTCGGTATCTGAGCAAATTGAGTTCCAAAGACAATGCATGGATTATAAGTATCGAGAAAATAATTTCCATTTTGACAGATTTATCTTTAAATGGCGGATAACAGGAACGTGAAATAAAAACTGATTTTTTTTAAATCAAAATAATGACAGTGAAGGAATACCTCACTTCATATATCAAAACCACTATCAACTATATCAAATGAGGTAAATTAATTGAATGCCTCAGCTAATATCCGTATATATTTCAAAATCGTAGCCTGAGATAGAAAATTTCTTCTGGTTAAAATCACATTTCCAAATAAAGGTTTATGTGCCCCTGCAAGAAAAAATGGAAAGGAAAGCATACACTCTTTCATTTGGGATGAGAAAATAATGTCAAATGCAAGGTCAAAGTTTGAAGACACCTAAGGGACAAACGTTTAATCTCTATGATTGGGATGAAATATGCTACTCTTAACCTGTCCTAAAACATATCTGAATTAAAAAAGATCGTTGTGGGAATCAATTTATAAACGCTGCTCTTTAAATGACCATGGACTCCTGCTCCCCATGTGTCTACTCGAAATCAAAAGAAGTGTGGTTTCTCTCATTACAGTTCCAAAATGTAAGACACCCTCGCTTCTTTTGCGTGTACTTTTACTTATGTTGACTCTTGATTTAGAACAAAATTATAAGATTTTCTTCTCCAATTACTAAATGTTTTCTCTATTTCTTTCCTTGTTCACCTTTTATCTATTTATTTTAGAAGAGCAGGAATGCATTGCTTTACTTATGTAGACATGTAATTTGATTCGACTTCACAGCTTACCCTCACACGTAGGCCCAGTCCAGCCATCATCACAGATACAAGTAAAGGTGCTGTCTCCACCAATGCAAACTCCATTCACACAAGGAGTGAAAAAACAATCGTCGGTTTCTGTGCAAATTGAGTTCCAAAGACAATAAATGGATTATAAGTGACGAGAAGATAATTTCCATTTTGACAGATTCATTTTTATTTGGCTGATAACAGGAAAATTAAGTCAAAACTGATATTTAAATTTAAACAAATGACAGTGAAGGAATACTTTACTAATTGTTTTTACTTAAAAAATGAAAAACACTAATAATGTTATCAAATGAGGTGAATTAACTGAATGCCTCAGCTAATATTCGTATTTTTTTTCAAAATCGCTCACATTTCCTAATAAACGTTTATGTGCCCTTGCAAGAAAAAATGGAAAGGAAAGCATAACATTTTTCATTTGGGATATGAAAAGAATGTCCTATGCAAGGTCAAAGTTTGAAGACACCTAAGGGACAAACATTTAATCTCTATGATTGGGATGAAATATGCTACTCTTAACCTATCCTAAAACATATCTGAATTAAAAAAGATCGTTGGGGGAGTCAATTTATAAACGTTGCTCTTTAAATGGCCATGGACTCCTGCTCCCCATGTGTCTACTCGAAATCAAAAGAAGTGTGGTTTCTCTCATTACAGTTCCAAAATGTAAGACACCCTCGCTTCTTTTGCGTGTACTTTTACCTATGTTGACTCTTAATTTAGAACAAAATCATCAGATTTTCTTCTCCAATTACTAAATGTTTTCTCTATTTCTTTCCTTGTTCACCTTTTATCTATTTATTTTAGAAGAGCAGGAATGCATTGCATTACTTATGTAGACATGTAATCTGATTCGACTTCACAGCTTACCCTCACACGTAGGCCCAGTCCAGCCATCATTACAGATACAAGTAAAGGTGCTGTCTCCATCAATGCAAACTCCTTCATTCACACAAGGATTGCCAAAACATTCGTCGGTATCTGAGCAAATTGAGTTCCAAAGACAATGCATGGATTATAAGTATCGAGAAAATAATTTCCATTTTGACAGATTTATCTTTAAATGGCGGATAACAGGAACGTGAAATAAAAACTGATTTTTTTTAAATCAAAATAATGACAGTGAAGGAATACCTCACTTCATATATCAAAACCACTATCAACTATATCAAATGAGGTAAATTAATTGAATGCCTCAGCTAATATCCGTATATATTTCAAAATCGTAGCCTGAGATAGAAAATTTCTTCTGGTTAAAATCACATTTCCAAATAAAGGTTTATGTACCCCTGCAAGAAAAAATGGAAAGGAAAGCATACACTCTTTCATTTGGGATGAGAAAATAATGTCAAATGCAAGGTCAAAGTTTGAAGACACCTAAGGGACAAACGTTAAATCTCTATGATTGGGATGAAATATGCTACTTTCAACCTATCCTAAAACATATCTGAATTAAAAAAGATCGTTGTGAGAGTCAATTTATAAACGTTGCTCTTTAAATGGCCATGGACTCCTGCTCCCCATGTGTCTACTCGAAATCAAAGGAAGTGTGGTTTCTCTCATTACAGTTCCAAAATGTAAGACACCCTCGCTTCTTTTGCGTGTACTTTTACCTATGTTGACTCTTAATTTAGAACAAAATCATCAGATTTTCTTCTCCAATTACTAAATGTTTTCTCTATTTCTTTCCTTGTTCACCTTTTATCTATTTATTTTAGAAGAGCAGGAATGCATTGCATTACTTATGTAGACATGTAATCTGATTCGACTTCACAGCTTACCCTCACACGTAGGCCCAGTCCAGCCATCATTACAGATACAAGTAAAGGTGTTGTCTCCATCAATGCAAACTCCTTCATTCACACAAGGATTGCCAAAACATTCGTCGGTATCTGAGCAAATTGAGTTCCAAAGACAATGAATGGATTATAAGTATCGAGAAAATAATTTCCATTTTGACAGATTTATCTTTATATGGCGGATAACAGGAACATGAAATAAAAATGACAGTGAAGGAATACCTCACTTCATATATAAAAACCACTATCAACTATATCAAATGAGGTAAATTAATTGAATGCCTCAGCTAATATCCGTATATATTTCAAAATCGTAGCCTGAGATAGAAAATTTCTTCTGGTTAAAATCACATTTCCAAATAAACGTTTATGTGCCCCTGCAAGAAAAAATTGAAAGGAAAGCATAACATTTTTTATTGGGGTTGAGAAAAGAATGTCCTATGCAAGGTCAAAGTTTGAAGACACCTAAGAGACAAACGTTTAACCTCTATGATTGGGATGAAATATGATACTCTTAACCTATCCTAAAACATATCTGAATTAAAAAAAGATCGTTGTGGGAATCAAAATATAAACGTTGCTCTTTAAATGACCATGGACTCCTGCTTCCCATGTGTCTACTCGAAATCCCTCTCGAAAAAGTGCCCCTTCTCATCTTAATAATTACCCCCTTTTTAACTTGGATAAGCGCACCTTATATTTACACATGTGCCGCCTTTCCTTTTTAATAAGTGCCCCTTTTCCTTATGATAAGAGCCCCCATTTAAAAAGAGCCCCTTAACCTTCTCATAAATGCCCCCGGCCTTTTCATCTATGAAAATAGTGCATTTTTATTCTAATAAATGCCCCTTTTCATCTCTTGTATTAAAATGACCCTATTCATTTCCGAGAGATACTCGTTTTATTTGACAAGTGCCCCTTCCCCTCCTGATAAGTGCTCTTTTCGTCTCTTATAAATGCCCCTTTTGTTTTGACACGTTTCCCTTTTCCTTCCTAATTAATGCTCTTTTTCCTTCTTATAAGTGCCCCTTCCCCTTCCCATAATTACCTCTTTTCATCTTTGATAAGTGTCACATTTCCAAATAAACGTTTATGTGCCCTTGCAAGAAAAAATGGAAAGGAAAGCATAACATTTTTCATTTGGGATATGAAAAGAATGTCCTATGCAAGGTCAAAGTTTGAAGACACCTAAGAGATAAAAGTTTAATCTCTATGATTGGGATAAAATATGCTACTCATAACTTACCCTAAAACATATCTGAATTAAAAAAGATATTTTTTTTTAAAGAATTTATTTCACATATTTATTCAGATTAAAAACTGGTCTTCCATAAGGCCCTGTCTCAAAAAAAAAAAATATATATACCAATTCTCCAAACAAAATCATACATATAACAGTAGGAAGAAAAAGACAACAAATTGAATAAATAAAGCATATTAAAATGAAAGCACAATGATAAACAAGTAAAACTAACAATGTGAAATAAGATACGATAAAAAAACAAATACCTGATCTTTCATGTTGCCTTGCTTTGTAAAAATACAAATAGATATTCAAAATGTTTACATATTTAATAAAGTGAGAGAAAAAAATAAGAGAATAACATCAAATACGACAACAAATATATATAGTAAAGGTAAGACCATATCAAAGGTAAATAATGATACAATATAAGAAGTTAAAATGACCTTTTTTTTAAAAAAAACAGGAAGTGAGACACCGCTCATATAATATTGTAAAAGGGCAAGAAAGGTCAGATTTTACTATGTTTTGCAAGAAAGAGGATTCATGATGAAATTGACAGAGAACCTATAAATCTCCCAGATCCAATTTAGTAGATACATCGATGTGGGAATCACAATATAAACGCCGCTCTTTTGACCATGGACTCCTGCTCTCTATGTGTCTACTCGAATTCCAAAGAAGTGTACTTTCTCTCATTACGGCTTTAAAATGTAAGACACCCTCGTTTCTTTTGCCTGTACTTTTAGTTTTGTTGACTCTCAGTTAAAAACAACATTCTAAGATTTTCCTTTCCAATTACTAGATGTCTCTCCATTTCTTTCCTTGTTCACCTTTTATCTATTTTTTTTTTGGAGAGAAAGGAGGCATGCAATACTTAAAAACTGTATAAATGTATGTAGGCATGTAATCTGATTCGACTTTATAGCTTACCCTCACATGTAGTCCCAATCCAGCCACCAGCACAAGCACAAGTAAATGCGTCAACTCCATCAGTACAGTTTCCTCCATTCAAACACGGATCGGGAAAACAATCATCGATATCTGTGCAAATTGAATTCCAAAGACAATGAATGGAGTTTAAGTGACGAGAATTTTTTTTCCATCTTGACAGATTCAATTTTTATTTGGTAGGTAACAGGAAAATTAAGTAAAAACTGATATTTAAATGCATACTAATAACAGTTATGGAATGAAAACTCATTTATACAAGTATTGATAAATCAATCAAATGAAGCAACTAAAAAAATGTATTTGTCGTTTTGATATTCGAATTTATTAGAAAAAGTTGGCTTTAGAAAAAAAAAATCTCAGAAATATCTGGAAGAAGAAGAAGAAAAAACAGTAATATTCTTATTAGCAAATTCGTATTTAACAAAATATAAAGAATCCCGATAGCATTAAATGTACGATACCATATATTATTCATACCTGTATTACACAAAGCTCCATTGAATCCCGCAGCACATGTACATGCATCGGTATCACAGGTACCTCCGTTCAGACATGGGTTGGCACCAGAACAGTCAACTACAGAGAGGAAAGAAAATATCGTAACATTGAGAACGATCTTTTCATTCATCGTTCTCGACCGCGCCGTTCCAAAAGCTTAGAATTTTGGAATGGTGTACTGTACTTAAGATTGTCAAATTAGAAAGTAGGTAGACATTTTCACCGTTTGTTTTTCCTCTCTTCTTCTCTTTGGTCTTAAATTAAATTTTTCTTTCTTCTCTGTTCTCTTCTTCCGTATTAACTCTCTCTGGCCCCAACCCCCTTTTGTAGGCCGCCATAAAGGGGCGGCGGGGCCGATCTGGGTTCACTGGATCAGCCAGTGATAATGATTTACAGTGTATATTCCTACCTCTGCCACACAAAGATCCAGTAAATCCCGCAGCACATGTACAAGCATTGGTCTGACCGGTACCTTATAATATTGTTTGTTTATTATAGTCAGGTTTATGATGATTATTTTATATTAATCTGCATTATTTAATTCGGTTATCGCATATTTTGTATTGTAAATATCAATGATTTTATATATGGGTTGTAACAGCTGTCAACAACAAAAATAGGATATTCCAAAAACAATGATGAAGTTCTTTGAAAGGAAGAAAACAACTTCTGGTAAAGACTTTCAGAGTATTAAAGGTACTATGTCCCATTTGCAGGCCAAAAAAAATGAAAAAGTTAAATTCCAACTGCATTTGAAAGATAATACTAATTTAGAACTTCCCTAAAAAAGGTGGGGCTTGAAAATGTCTTCGAGTGGGAAAATAACGACTATATGTTGTCAAATCGACTTTAGGGCTATAGAGCCCAAAAGTAATAGTCTTGATTTTCAGACAATTGTACCGAATGGTCATACGTTTTATGCTGCGCAAAGATTCAATCGGTTTAATCTTGGCCATCACAATAAGTGGGTTATTGATGTAGACAAATGCTCATGTACCCTTTACAACTCTTTTCATGTGTGTTATTACCAAAGAAGAAAAAAAGCCTGTCAGTCACTCAATAGTGTCTGACAGTAAAGTCTAGCAAGTAAACTGGTTTCCTTGCATAATTTGAATATGAGGACACTGCTAACGTTTAAATTTCACAGATAGGACATACATGACATATTCATAATTCCTGCAAAGTTCTACAAAATTTGAGGTTGGCTGCAAAAGGGACATAGTACCTTTAATATAAAATAGGAGGCTGGTCAAACGTCACAGTCGTAGTGACCCAGAACAGTCAACTACAGAGAGAAGAGAAAATATCAGACATTTCCTAGAATAGTTTTTATTAATATAGGTTTGTTTAAACTATTTTATCTGTCTAAATTGGTAAGATCATAGCCCAAAGGAATTGCTCGAATCCTGCCGTGTGACAATTAGCCCTTAGTTTTCTTTAGTGACCAAAGATCTTATATATATATATATATATGTACAATACTTTAATACGAATAATTAACACTGAAATGTTTAGGTAGTACAAGTTAAATCGTAAAAGATCTTACTAGCAACACCGCACAAAGCTCCAGTATAACCCGAAGCACATGTACATGCATCGGTATCACAGGTACCTCCGTTCTGACATGGGTTGGCACCAGAGCAGTCAACTACAGAGAGGAAAGAAAATATCCTCAAATTGAGAACGATCTTTACATTCATCGTTCTCGACCAAGCCATTTCAACAAGCTTAGAACTTCAAGAATGGTGTAATTAAGATTGTCAAATTAGAAAGTAGGTAGACGTTTTCACCGTTTTTATGGATATCTCAAGAGGGGGAGGGGACAAGTTAAAATAAACATCATGAAATGTATTAAGAGTCACAGTATGGGTTTGATTTATGATATTAAATCTTGTCATTATTTAGTAAAAATTAATATTCTTTAAAGAAAATTATTATTTGACAAAATATGAAGAATCCCGATATTACTTAATAATGCATGATATATTATATTGTGCCTTCTCATGCTTATTTCCTTTCTAATACTCATTTTGTCTTTCCTCATCTTCTTGACAACCCCACATGCAGCTCATCATTTTGTATTATTTTCTGTACCCCCGATCTCTCATTTCTTTTTTGGGCATTGTCTACTCTTTGTATTATGATCGTGTTCTTTTACCCTTGTCATGTAATGTACTGTCTTGTCCCGTTTTCTCCTCTCTGTTGGCATCCCCCCTTTTCCCTATTTTGTAGTTCCTTTTAATTCAAGTACTCATTGTTCTTAAGTATTATTTGAGGTGTTCACACTTGTACAAGCATTGATTTTTAGTAGATCCCTTTGTTTCCAATATTTATTTCTACATTTGCTATAAGTGTTTATAATTGATTTGTAATCTTTTGTGGGAAAACACACTCCAAGAAGTCCTTAACCACCTGCAAGACTGGGCAACCAAGTGGTAGATGTCTTTCAACCCAAGCAAGTGTGAAGTCCTCAGATTGACCAACAAGGTGACAAATTTCATTCGTTTACCTTACTCCACGGAGTTGAGCTTCCAACAGTAGACAATGCCAAATACCTTGGAGTACACATCAACTCCAAGCTAAGCTGGAAGACACATGTAGACAACACATGCAAGAAGACCAACAGTACAGTACACAAGGATTCCTCCTGAGAAATCTGCATGGCTGCCCCAAGAAAATCAAGGAACAAGCGTTCATGACATGTGCACGTCCCATCCTTGACTATGCCTCAACAGCTTGGGACCCTCACTGCCAAGACCAAATTCGAAAACTCGTAATGATTCGGAGGCGAGCTGCTCGGTTCACTCTAAGAGACTATCACCCAAGACACATTGTAACCGAAATGCTCCACTTGCTAAAATGGCAGTCTCTCCCCAAAAGAAGAGCTCACCTGAAAGATACCATGCTATATCTTATCTTGCATGGATTGATTGCCATTCCTCCTGAACCACCCTACATCTACCCAGTATTACGATCATCTGGAAGACGACCAGCTCAATACCGACAGCAACTATGCAGGACCTCTGGTTATCAAAACTCCTTCTTCCTCAGTGTCATCTGCTTATGAAACCAGCTTCCTTTCACTGTGACAGCAGCTTTTTTTTTGCTGGTACAGTATAAGAGGCAGCTGGTTGGGGTTACACTGCGTCAGAACTAGTTGGTGAAGGAGCTATTTTTACTTGCACAATAAGCACTTTTTGTTATTCTAAAACCGTTTAGGACCTATTGTTTTTATTTTATCAACGTTGCCCGCAAAGAATGATATTTAATAGAATAGCACCGTTTGCATAGGCATACCGTGGGCAATGTCCCTTGAGGACCCAATTTTCCCCGTTAGCGTAAAACCGATACTTTGGGGGTGATACTGGAAAGTCATTCCTGAACATACTTGTACTTACGGTTATAAATAGAGATTCTGCTAAAGCCCCCACATATTGTAGTGTTATCACCCGCACATGTGTAGCTACAGTCACTGTCTTCTACCTGTCCAAGTCGACTGTAGTTTGTACCAGCGACCCCACAGAAGCAATAAGTCGCAAACTCTACTCCAGCGTAAGCAAATTCATTTGATCTTTTGCAGTGTTCAATGCATAGCTCGATTGTCATGTAATCAGATGTCAATACGTTATCTGGTAGGACCCGGTTTCCACCAAGATCTACGAAGCATCCGACATAGAGTTCATCTAAACGATTATAAAATAACAGAATGGAACTTTAGTTAGTTATTATATAGGGTTGATGATTAATACGGTTTGCTACTTTTTCTCTATTTTTTTTAATTTCTGTATGGTTATCTTCTTTCTGTTTTCTGTTTTGATGTATGAACGTTACAAAAATGCGTGGTAACTTACAATAATTGAATGATAAGAATACGCATGCTCACTGCATTTCCTATAGAATAAAATCAAACAAACGGACCTAAAGAAGAATTGGCATATTGTTGGATAATTTGTTTGAGGTAAAAACATTTTATTTTATATTATTTTCTGTACCCCAGATCTCTCACTTCTTTTTTGGCATTGTCTACTCTTTGTATTATGACCGTGTTCTTCTTTCCTTGTCATAAAAAGTACTGTCTTGTCCCGTTTTCGTCTCTGTTGGCATCCCCCTTTTCCCCTATTTTGTAGTTCCTTTTGTAGTTATGGACTTGTCAATTCAATTACTCATTATTCTTAAGTATCATTTGAGGTGTTCACACGTACAAGCATTGTTTTTAGTGGACCCCTTTGTTTCTAATATGTATTTCTACATTTGCTATAAGTGTTTATAATTGATTCGTAATCTTTTGTTGGAAATCGAAATTGAAAATGATACTATCCATTTTTCATACCTGTATTACACAAAGCTCCATTTAATCCCACAACGCATGTACATGCATCGGTATCACAGGTCTCTCCGTTCAAACATGGGTTGGCACCAAAACAGTCAACTACAGAGAGGAAAGAAAATATCCTAAAATTGAGAACGGTCTTTACGTTCGTCGTTCTCGACCGAGCCGTTCCAAAAGCTTAGAATTTTTGAATGGCGTACTTAACATTGTCAAATTAGAAAGTAGGTAGATATTTTCCCCGTTTATATTGATATCTCAGGAGAAAGGGGGAGGAATAAGTTACAATAACAATCTTGAAATGTAATTTGGTTATTTTCTACCAACCATGTAGTTACCAATGAAATAATCGGGTAATATTATTGGGCACATTAGAGCTGGGCCATTTTTGTCCAACATTTGGGTTATTTTCTCCAACCATTTACTACATGTATTTACCCAATTAATTGTTCAAAATAAGTTGGGCAGATTTTACTGGGCAAACGTACGTCGGGCAACATTATTATCCAACAATAGGGTTGTATTTTTGTACTAGAGGTGTCTTGGTCGATTGGATATGCCACAGAACTATGGAATACGAGGTCCAAGGTTCGAGTCACACCGCAGCACTAATCTCCTTATGCATATAATATTTTGTGCAACTTATTTTCCCAACTAGTGTGTAACTTATGCTGCACATTATGGTGAGAATTGGGTGAATTTCTGATTGGGTAAATTTGTGTTGATTAAAAGTTGGCTATTTTCGTTTTATCCAACACTGGGTAGATTATGCAAAATCTTTAACTTACCCACATAATCGCCCTCATGTTGGGTTAAAATTGGGCAGTTTTTTGCCCAATATTTTTAGAGTGGTATATCTCTTCAAATCTACGAGACCATATCATGATTGGCATAGCCTTACCTTCACAAGATGGGAGTACGAATACTGGAGTATATATGCTGCAGAAAAAAAAATCATCTCCGATCAGTCTGTATCCAGCTTCACACGTATAACTGCAAACCGTATTAGACGTAATTACACTTCCAGGCAGACATTCACTCATCGGCGTAAGTAACTCGGCTGGGAAAGCTGGCACCAAGCATTCTTAACGTTTGAAAACAAAAACAAAACAAATAGGATATTATTAAGGTCACATGAGGAAAAACTAATAGTTAGAAGGTAATCCCATATGTCCACGTGTCATTTATGGATATCCGATATATTCATGATTTGTAAAAGTTTTTTCATTTAACGAAAGGGATCATGAAATTGATTTTTATGTAATGGATTTAAGTCACGATTTAAAAAAAAAGTGCTCTGTCCTTACTAACAATTAACAGATCTGATGGCCAAGGACCTTAGGCCGTACACTTTAAGCCAAGTTATTCCTTTAAAAAATTGTGTCAGCGTACGCGTAGAGGTCGAGTGTGGCTTCCAGTATGGGGGCATAATAAATCAGTGGTAGACATAATGTCATATCATCCCCCACACCACCCCAACCCCCACCCCTCCCCCACACACCCAACCCTCCCCCTCCCCCTACCACTTGATCCCCTCGATTATGCTGGTACTGAAGAGCGAGATACATCTTTTTGCTCCCCCTGGTATTCAAATACGACAGTACACTTACCTATGCCTTCAGAAGGGTCGTCTATTTCCAGACAAGTCGCTTCATCATTATTAGTAGTACATATTTGGTGGTATTGCCACCATTCAGAGCCGTTACTTGTACACTCATTCATCCTATTGCAGCTGTATGGCAGAAAAGAAATATACCAACAAAATTTGATAGAGTTTGTGTATTTAAGTCAATGCAAGATGTTCTAATGTTATATTTGAAAAGTTCAAAATCAAACAGCCCCCACCCCTCCTCTCATAGTGCTTCCTTTGATTAAAGTGAACAAGAAAGAAGGAAAAAAGTCAGTGAAACAGTGTTTTATATTTATGTATCATTATATCTTTCCATTTTTCCATAATCATAGAGAAAATTGATTGCGATTTATGCCTTTATATTTATTTTTTGTTTCACTCTGAACTATACTATAATTTAGTAATTATTCTCACTGGAGTTCTGCATTTCCAATCGCTGGAACTTCTACGTTGGAGGGATTGTTTTTATAAAATAATACACGAACATTGCACTTACCTTTGCTCTAATGTACACCAGCCACAGAAGGGATCCCCACCATCGTGGTTTAGACCAATGCAACCAGCAAATGTCTTGTATTGGCTACAATTGACGACAGCCAGTTTCAGTACCTGAAATTTAATGAGAAGATGATAATCAGTGATTTTATTTGGAAACAAATCATTGTTAGTATTATTATTAGAAATACAATTATTATTAGTAGTAGTATTGTCATTATTATTATTATTCTCATCATTTGATCATCATTATAATTATTATTATCATTATCATCATATTTGTTTTTGTTCTTGTTATAAGTGTTAATATTACTATTACTAATTATTATTATTACTATCATCATTATTATCATCATCATCATTATGAATCTTGACAAAAACCGAACGTTCGGTAAAAACAAAAGAGTAACCCAATCAAGATTCATGTGAATAAAGCATATTATACCTCCTTCGTGGTAAGAGTGAAGAGTTCTTCTGTTTCTTGGTTGATGTATACGTCAGTCAGCACACTCCCTATCACTTCCAAGTCCACGGTTTCGTATAATCTTCCAGTATGATCAGGAAATACATGGATCTAAAATATATGTAACCGCGATAAAAAGATAAATCAATAAATAACTCTTTTAACTTGGTTAATGGTCGTATTCATTCATATACAGTTGAAATTACAATAACAGGTGCAATTTCTTGCATAGGTTCATCCACATTTACATCAAACAATTTTGGAATTACCCTACCCCCCCCCCCCCCCTCCTCCTTCATTCTCACAAAAAGATTATTATTTATATAATCGTGCATTACGAAAAGCTTAGACTAGTATTCTTATTATGCAAGTTATTTTTGTTTATGATTATGTTGTTCTACATATCACATATAGTATGTATAGGAGATGTTAAGCATCTATCTACTTTCAATTTTCTTAACATAAAATCGTAACATTTCAACATTTTTACTAATTGTATTATCTACTATTATGTAATCATGTTTTCAATTAAAATACTTATCTATGTAGTCAAACAAATAAAATGATATATACTACCTTGCTGAGAGTAGTATTTGAAGTTGATGTAGTGGTAACCAAGGCAACAGTTGTATTTTCTTTCTGTAATGTGACGATGGATGAATCTTCCCCCGGTAGAGCTTCTCCAAGTAGGTTTCCCTCCAAGGAGCTAGTAGCCTGTGCATAACTGAATTCCAGCATTTGATTGTCATCCCCGCACTGATAGTTTGCCTCAATAGATTCCCTCGACTGGTTAGTCTATCAATGAATGATAATTGAACTTCAGAATGAATTGGGGTTGGGGTGGTCAGTTGAACAAAATTTCCGTTTATATTTATTCTGTAATGATTTTTCAAACTATATATGTTTTGATCATTTTGGATCTGAGACAAAGACTCTGTACATAAAGCCCTCTTAAAACATACCGAGATCCTAGTATAGTGGTATAAGAACTAAATGTCACGATCAATAAGAATAATATAACAGATTTTCAAGGTGCTAAATCCACTTGAAATCGAATACTAGAGACGCAAAATAACATGATTACGAAAATCTAAGACTATTATTTTTCTTTTTGTAAAGATTACACATACAAGCTAAACAACAGGTGCTTTTCTTTTACTTTCTTGAAATATTAACTTAGTATAGCAATTGTTGCTATTTTCTAGTATATTTCCTTTTTACCACATCCTTCTGAAAGGATACAAAAATGGGTAAGTGGTAACAATGCCAGCTGCTAGTATACAATATCATTATTAATATTCTTTGACATTATTATTATTATTATTATCATTATTATATATATATATATATATATATGTATATATATATATATATATATATATATATATATATATATATATATACATATACACATACATATATATATATATATATATATATATATATCCTCTTTTCCTTTCTTTCTTAATGACCAGTCACTCCTTCCCTTTTATATTAAACTCAGGGCTGCAAGCTTACCAATCAGCTTATTCATATCGATTATGCATTAAGTGTGTAACATGTAGGCATGGACTACAGTATAATAAAAAGAAGGGGCAAGGTCAACAAATTTAAGTCGCAAAATGCGCTGCTCTTGTTTAACTGTGCATTCAAATTGCTCGATTGCCCGAGCCTTTTCAGCAGTTGTTAACAAAAGCATTATGTTTCAAACAATTAATGACCAAACAGTAGTGAATCTTGCCTGATATAGCGCCATTCTCTTTTAATACAAAAATCACAGTTCAATTTGTCAAAGAAAGGAGAGTCTTCTGCCTAACAATATTAAGTGCTAACCAGTTCATTTCACAACTTGTTACTTTTGATCTTGCCCGTTATTCTGATGTACTGTTCACCCCATGGTATTATTTTGAAGACAATGAACGTTCTTTCTAATGATAATAATCAAAGCGATGAGTTTTTCATGGTAAGAGAGCTATAATTGATTTTTGGATTTTTGTATAATATGGATGTATACTAACGTTGGGACTTGGGGAACAGATTGCATCCGTCGTCAGGTAGGATATTGCTGTTCCACTACAGCTTGGATCATCGCTTATCACACAGCCACATGTAGTATCAACGAACCTCTCCTGTATGTCAGTCATGGCGTAGGAACACAGCGCCGAATGAGTTCCATCTGTGAAAACCCCATACAGCACATCATTGGAATCGATGTATGCTGATTGTAGGATACTGTACGACTGACAAGATAAAATGATTTCGGAGTAAGCGTTTAGACCATCTTGAAGATTTTCAGAACAGAGTCTACCCAGCCGTCTATGCTCTGATCCACTGTGTACAATGAAGAAGTTGTAAATCGTCCACGGAATTGCTTGAATATATTCCACTGTAGAATCGATTGCTGCTATTTCTCTAATGTTTTCGATTCTGATTGGAACCAAAATATTTAGTTGCTGTATTACTTCAAATTGTGTGATTGGTGAATGAACACGTCCAGGATTGTTAGAATCAATTGATGTGGCAACATATATGAATATCTCTAGGGGCTGGGACTCTGTGATTTCAAGAACTCCTACAGACATACCCTCATTTACTAACGAAATATTGACATATCCAAATTCTCTTGCAATAGTCATCAAATTCCTAATTTCGCATTTGCCTTCTGGTCCACCGCACTGAACGAGTTTACCGATGGGCGCCGGCGCTACCTCCAGGATCTTGGTATCATACAGGCATTCTGGGTTCTCACATGCTGTTGTATCATTTGGAACTGTGCTCTCCTGATGCAGTAGGACCAAATTCAAGTCAAGCTGATAAAGTGTTGAGACTCCTCCAATGTAGACATAGTCTGTTCCACTTTCATTGCTGACCACCATCTGGTTGAGCGCAATGCCTGATTCATCTAGGAAAACTTCTCTGAGGTACGATGAGAGCTGCCCATCCCTGCTTCCATGGATGCATTTCACCAACAACACCATGACGATCATCAAGACGCTAGAGCAGTATCTCCATTTCAGCTCTCCAGTCATGTTGACGGTGCGCTGTCTAGAAGCCAGGTCCAGGCTAAAAGAATTAAAGACCACACATCACCTCTCAGACGGAACAGACCTGTAACAGAAACACAAACGTTTTTAAAAGATACAAATAGAAACTGATCACTCTATAGTTACCAAATATGTACTGCATTGTAAACAACAACAACAATAGCAACGACAACAGATTTACTACCCGCGCAGTTACATAAAAACTGCTACGGTATATTTTCAAAGAACACCACGCAATTACAGGGCTATTATCAAGCAAAATAGGGGTAGGCAGCGCTGAATTTGTTTCTCTCTTATCCATAACTAGAAGCCCGAAAGCACATTAACAATAACTAATATACTATAATAACGATATAACGATAATGGTGAGGAAAATGATAACGATAGTTGCATTCATAATATTATGTTTTGTCGGTACGATCTGCACAATGTTATGATTATTATTAACTGGAATAGGTCTGGTGCCATGAAGTATGATGCTCAACCAAGTGAACAATAGCTCAAAGATATGACTTTGACCCGCCTTAGACTAAATCAAATATTCTATTTTTTCCTTCACCGGTATAATTGGATATTTCCTTTTCGGGGCAGGACATAGGGTTCCTCTTTCATCGTCTAGTCAAAGACCAATAAAGTATTTGCCTGAATTATTGTGTTGTGTAGAGTTTTGTGATAATTCATTGACCGGAACAATAAACATTTGTATAGCAATAAAATCCTAATTGCTCTTATAACACACATATTTTGCAAATGAATTGATCGACTTGTATATTCATCACGTTCATTAAACAATCCTTTAATATAAAATAAATTAGACAGCGGATAATTACGTGCGGAACGTTTAGTTTGCCCTTAGAAGCCTTTTCGAACATGTCTCAGTAATATTAAAATGAAGACAACAGGAAATGTTTAGATTTGTCTACAAAAATGACGACTATGGAAAGATACGTGTGAATTAAATGACTCAAACTCCTTTAATTATCTGGTATTTCTTGAAGCCCCTTAAAAGGTTGGAAACTCATGTATGATTGATTATATATCTTTTGTTATGGCATAATCATCGCTATGCTTAATATCAATAGAAAATGTGTTTATTCTTCGATTAAATGGTGGACGATTTGAACGAAAATGCATAATATCAAAATAAGGGGCAAGGTCAGAAGTGAAAAGTTGCAAAATCCACTACTCTTTTTGGCTGTGCATTTCTTTAGAGAGTGTAGTACTGCCTATGTAATGCTGGATAGTTGTACAGTAGTGGTGTAAATAGTAATAGAAGTAGTGGTATAGTAGTAGTATTAGTATTATATAGTAGTAGTAGTAGTAGTAGTAGTAGTAGTAGTAGTAGTAGTAGTATTAGTTATAGTAGTAGTAGTAGTAGTAGTAGTAGTAGTAGTAGTAGTAGTAGTAGAAGTAGCAGTAGCAGTAATAGTATAGTAGTAGTAGTAGTAGTAGTAGTAGTAGTAGTAATAGTGGTAGTAGTAGTAGTAGTAGTAGTAGTAGTAGTAGTAGTAGTAGTAGTAGTAGAAAAAACATTCGTAGTTGTAGAAGCGGCATCAGCAGTAGTGGTGGTGGTGTTGGTTGCGGTAGTAGCGGTAGTAGCGGTAGTAGCGGTAATAGCGGTAGTAGCAGGCTGTAGCAGCAGCAAGCAACATCGATAGAAGCAAGGGTAGCAGAAGGAGGAAGAGGGGAGGAGGAGCTGGGTTAGGAGAAGGAGGAAAGGAGCTGTGGTGCAGTAGGAAAAGCAGAAGGAGAAGAGCGATGGAACACTTGTAAGCAGCTTAAAACACACAGTTCATGAATTCCTTTGCTCGTGTTCAGTGGCGGATCCAGGGGGCCCATCTCCCAAACAAGGTTAAATTAACGTGTTTTTTTCCAGGGGAGGGGCCCCCTGGATCCGCCACTGCTCGTGTTAACAGTAGTCATGTTCAAACGGGGGCTTTCTAGTCGGCGTTAGATATTCCCTGCAGCAGCGTATCCCATACATAATACCACTCGGATCAACTTGCCATGATTAAGTTAACACGGCCTTTCACCGACCTAGTCTTACTCAGTGTAACTTCCAGAAGTCAGGGGCGGATCCAGGATTTTCCAAGGGGGGGATTGAAATGTACGAAATTGCAAGCGCGGAGCCTTAACGGTGTGGGGCCCCGGAAAATATTGAATCTTAAGATGCTCTATGGTACGTTCTGAGTCATTTCTGAATGAGTAAACTGAACATTTTTGTTTTTAAGGTAGAAGGGGTGCGGGCGTGCGCCCACACGCCCCCTGGATTCGCCCCTGGAAGTTATGGCGTCCTCACTAGTCAACCTCTTCCCAGCTTCTGCATCGAATCGAAGTAAGAGCAAGACGCCTTCTCACATCCAGCCTGGCGGTAATCATCGAAATCGATGGATAGCGCCAATAAACCCAACAACAACAACAACAACAACATCTAAACTGTGTGGAATCTAATTTTCATTTTTCGATTGTAAACAAACAACCCTCGTGAAAGGTCACATATATTCCGTGTGTCAAGTGAGAGCATCCATACGGTCAACTTTAAATACGCTCCCTTTTGTCGTGTTAGCGCGTTACTCCTGGATACATCCAGGAATAAATCGGGTCGAAAAAAAGGTCGTCGTAGCTAACACGACTGTCGTTCAGACGATCACTACGCTGACCTTTACGCCGGCCTCGCCATATTTATGTCGACCAGGCGCGAATCCAGGATTTCTTAGGGGGGCCCAAATTTGAAATTATGCGAGCCAAATATTGGTACTTAATGGTGCAGGCGCGGATCCAGGATTTCTTAGGGGAGGGGGCCAAACTTTTTTTTTTTTTTTCTCCCGAAAATTTGAAAATCGCGCCGGCCGAAAAGTCGCTCAGTGGGGGGGGGGGGGGGGGGGGGGGGGGGGGGGGGGGGGGGTGAGCGGACATTTTTTTTTTTTTTTTGTGGAGTCCACAAAAAATCGCAACGACTCAGCCAGCCGAAAAGTCGCTCAGTTGGGGGGGGGGGGGGGGGGGGGGGGGGGGGTAGTGAGCACAATTTTTTTTTGGTCCTCGAAAATGTTAAAATTTGCACCCCCCCCCCCTTGAGCGCCAGGGGGAGGGGGCCCCAACCCCCCAAAAAGGTAAAAATCGCGTGATTTTGCATGGTTTTTTTTCTCAAGGGGGGGAGGGGGCCCGGGCCCCCCGCCCCCCCCCCCCCCTGGATCCGCCACTGTAATGGTGACACCGGCAGTGGCAAAAACGTTTGGGGGGTAGACACTTTTACATGCATGCCCCGCTGAACGTTTCTCGGCGGGGGTCAAGGGTTGGAGCCCCCAGGAGCTCAGGGGGTATAGGCATTTGATAACTATCAGATGAGCATATTTTGATACCTTATTTGTGACACTGGCAGGTCACGAATTGACGTAGGGGCCAGGGGGCCAAGCCCACGAAAGCTCAGGGTTTCGGGCAATACAGTAAGTTCAGATGAGCATATTTTGATACCATATTTGAGACACTGGCAGGACACAAATTGGTGTTGGTTCCAGGGGGCGGAGCCCTCAGAATCACAGGGGTTTTATACATTGAATTATCGTCAGATGAGCATATTTTATACCTTATTTTTGACACTGGCATGGCACAAATTGGTGTTGGGTCCAGGGGGCGGAGCTTTGGCAGCTCAAGGACTTTATACATTTGATTATTGTCAGATGAGTATAAATTTGTATACCTTATTTGTGACACTGGCAGGTCACGAATTGGCGTTGGGTTCCAGGGGCGGAGCCCCCTGAAGCTTAGGAGTTTGGGGCAATAAATTACGGTCAGATGAGGATATTTTGATACCTTATTTGTGACACTAGCAGGACACAAATAGGTGTGGGGTCCAAGGGGCGTAGCCCACAGAAGCTCAGGGGTTTTAAACATTAAATTACCGTCAGATGAGCATATTTGTATAAGTTATTTGTGACACTGGCAGTTCACGTATTGGCGTGGGGTTCCAGGGGGCGGAGCCCCCGGAAGCTTAGTGGTTTCGAGCAATAAATTACGGTCAGCTGAGCATATTTCGATACCTTATTTGGGATACTGGCAGGACAAAAATGGGTGTGGGGTCCGAAGGGCGGACCCCACAGAAACTCAGGGGTTTCAGGCATTTTATAACGGTCAGACAAGCATCCTGGTAACCGCCGTAGGGCCCCTGGCGGGTTCGAGGGGGCGGAGCCCCGGAAGCTCAGGGGTTTTAGGCATTTAATTACGGTCAGATGAACATATTTTGACACCTCGTTATTTTGTGAGAAAGGCAGGTTATTTTCTTTCCTTTCTTTCTTTAGGAATTTGCCATTTTTTGAGAAGCGCATAGAAAAGGATAATTTACTAAAGATTGAGGAAAAATTTCGGAAAATTATGTCATTTCAGCAACATTTGTAAATCACCGGTATCGAATTAGAAATAAACCACGTATGAATTATATTTGGGTGCATATGTCTCCCCCCCCCTAATTCCCTATCAGTACGCCAATGCCCCCCTCCCCGATCTACACCTTGTTGGAGAGGAAAATCGCAACTGATCCCCCCTACCTTTCTTTTTTCTCTCTTTTCCTTTCCCTTTCTCTCCTTTTTTACTTTCCCTTCCCTTCCTTCTCTCCGTTTTAAGTTTGATGGAGGGGGAGCAAGGGCCTTTCGCCCCCCCCCTCCGATCCACAAGTTTTTGGCGGGATTAATCGCAACTGTTCCCCTTTTCACCATTTTCTTTTCTTCTTCCTGTTTTTGTTCCCTTTTAGCTCTCCTCTTTCCCTTTCCCTTCCTCCCCCTTTTTGGGGGCAGGTTGGTGGAGGGGAGGCAAGGGCAACTTGTTGGCGGGAAAATTACAACTGATATCTTCCTTTTTCTTATCTTCCTCCTCTTTTTTCCTTCCCTTTATCTCCTCTTTTTTTTTTTTTTCCCTTTCCTTCCTTCTCTCTTATTTGTTAACGGTAGGGGGGGGAAGTAACAGCTGAGAAGCAAGGGCATTTCGGTTTTCCAATCTCCTTCTTTTCCCCCCTTTTCTTTTTTTTCCCTCTTCTTTTTTCCCCTTTCTCTCCTCTTTCCCTTTCCCTTCTCTCTTTCTCTCTCTCTCTCTCTCTCTCTCTCTCTTTTTTGCGGGGGGGGGGGGGGGGGGGGCAGGGCCCGCTGCCCCCCTTGATCCGCGCCTGATTTCGACTAGCTCTAAACACGACACTTACGCCGACAAAAATTGCCATCGTGTGGACAAGGCTATTGATGTCAATGTAACCTCCACATTCTTGTAAACAATGAATAAGTCATCATTCATTATCCGTCAATAGGCAATGTCAATTTTCTCTTTCAATGTCAATCTCTTAATTATGTTTCACACTACCGTGTTTAACTAGTGTCATGGAAAGTCGGGTGCGTTGCAGGACGATCAAGGAGACGATGAAAGGAATAAAGTATAGTGTGTCCCTGAACCCTACCATGAGATGAAAATCTTTTTTCTTCATACAATAGCCTCATATCCATGTAGAATGTAATATATTTAAAAGACATAATTCCATCTGGGAGGTTCAATTTGTTTTTATTAAATATAATTTTCCCCCGTAAAATTTGTTATTTTTGCTCTCTCGAGAGTCGAGAGAGAAAAAAAATAAACCCATATTTTGTTTTAACCACTAGGGAAAATGACCCCTTCAGCGGTCCGAAGAATGTTATATTACACCCCCTATTGTTGGATGCTCTCGAGTCTTATCAGAGAGGTCCTTGTTTTGTTTGATTGTGTTGTGTTGTGCTGTGTTATGCTGTGCTGTGCTGTGCTGTGTATTTGTTTCTGTTGTTGTTGTGTTTTATATTACTGAACAAAGGACAATAAAACTGTAAAATGTATCACTTTGCACTTTGGTTAAATTAAGAAAAAGAGGTACTTATATAATTATTCTCCTCATCTGCGTAGTATTGGTTATTAAAGCCCGAATTGTTTGTACTCACAAATAAGAAAAATATGCCATTGATGTAAAAGCCTTTGCATAATACGTGTATTTTTTCCCAGCCTACTCCAGCTCTGAGTAGGATTCTGATGTAAATAAAGCACTTTACACAAACACTCTATATATATATATATATATATATACATATATATATATATATATATATATAAGCTGCCCATAATAGCTTGTGAATCTCGGTGATTCTATATACATTGTTATCCCTGCGTATACATGAGTAGTCTGGTATGCCTACTGGCTGCAGCGAAACTTAGGGGCGACATTATGGGGGCAGTGGTACGATTTCTTCATATGAGTCACCAAAAATAAATTACCTTGCACATAAAAAAACCTTTTCTCCATTTGTTCAGTCTTGTGCCCGCCCCAGTGTCACTCAAAGTATGATGACCTATTTTCTTCTTCCCCCTCCTCTCAATCATCATCATCATCATCATCATCATCGCCTTCTTCTTCATACTATTATTATTGTTATCATATTATCATTATTATTACTATCATTATAGTAGTAGGACTAGTAGTAGTAGTAGAAGTAGTAGTAGTAG
Organism: Strongylocentrotus purpuratus; assembly: GCF_000002235.5. NCBI lineage: Eukaryota > Metazoa > Echinodermata > Echinoidea > Camarodonta > Strongylocentrotidae > Strongylocentrotus > Strongylocentrotus purpuratus. Next base: position 12,466,181 of record NW_022145609.1, read on the forward strand.
TAGTAGTAGTAGTGGTAGTATTAGTATTTAGTAGTAGTAGTAGTATCACTAATAACATAACTTTTAATAACAAAGCGCTTTAACAGTTATAACGTACCCGACCAAAAAACAAAAAGGCCCGTTGCCTCAGGTAGCGGGCAAAATTTAATGACAAAGATGCCTGTTGCTCCGGCTAACATACCGCACAGTTAAATTTTGCTGAGATTCCCATTGGTTTACGTGTAAAAAGTTTCTTTGTGCGAGCGCGGATACCTTTCAGTGTGTGTTTGTGTGTGTTGTAATTCCCGACTGACCTTAAAATTCAGGCAACTTTCAAGCGAAGATAAACAGTGTCTCAGATCATCTGTGATGTTTTAACTAACCTTTACTCAAGAAAAAGATAACGAGGCAAGAATTTGTGTTTCTTTAATATTCGAGGCATGGCTGTTTTTATACTGGTTGTCGGGGACATTCGCGGGGGCGCGCCGAGGAAACAGCTATGTCTCTATAATAGCAGTCAACATATATGTATTATTATTGTGCACTGTCTTATGCATTTTATAGAATGCAAACTCTCCCCTCCCTTGGAAAGCATTCCAGCCAGTCGCCCTTTTACAGGCGAGCACCAGTTACAATCCAACCACACTGGCGTTCGCAACCTACCGGGTACCCATACATTGGTGGAGAGGAGCAATGCAGATAAAATACCTCGTTCAAGGGTGACGGGAATCAATCCCACAACCGTTTCATTCCCAGTCGACTGATTAGACCACTCTACTATGACACCTCTTTTCTTCTTCGTCCTCTGTTTATTTTTTTCTTTATCCTTTTTTTCCTTGTTTGTACTTGTAATAACTTTTTTCAGAGCTGTACCACCCCAACCGAACCATGACTTCATACTCATTCAGTCATTCCCCTATCGCTACTTGTGCTTGACTTTTATAGTTTTGTTGAACAGTATTTAACGTCTGAAGAATGCAAGCAGTTTCCTTTTTTCAAATGGGCAATGGTGAAGACAAAAATAGCTTGAAAAAACTGACAGAAATAAACACAGTTCTAAAAAATGTGAGGTTTCTTAGCCAGGTAGAGATCATGCATACAGTTTAAATGATATAAACTATAGGCATGCACATCGAGGTATCACACCGCTTCCTTCAGTAGTGGTGACTCGGAATTTGATGTGGTTTGCAAAGACGATACAACAAAACAGCCACAACTGCAACAATATAAACTTTTATTGTTCAGATCAAGTTGAGTAATTTGGTCGGAATGTTATTCTCTGGATGGTATTTGGACAGGTAACGATATCTTTTGTGTACGGAGGGCTTTTAAAAGAACACACACACACACACCCCCTCACGCATACATACGCATATGAATTAAATCCACGTGTTGGAAAAAATGACGCTATTAAAAAGGATGACGACGGAGAGAAGTTTTATCCTGTAAATCCAACAGTTTTTACAAAGTCACGAATTTTCGACGATTATTGTGATCATGACAAAGATTTGTTGTAACTTTTTTTTTGTTAACGGATGACGGATCTTTTTAACCAAATTTTATAGGATGGGTATTTTTGCGTCTCTAACAACTGAAGCATATGTTTCTCTCATGTGCCCCGCCCCCGATATCGAATCCCGACGCTGATGTTGTTGTTTTCTTAATTATTTCATAGCTATACTAACGTCAATTTAAGACAGCACAGTAATTCAAAGATGGACATACATCCATACATCAGTAGGCATATGTGTGTATTCACATTTTCGAAAGCGATGAGGTAGGAACTTATGAAGACGTTCATTTTCTGACAAAAACAACAGTTACCCAGTTGGATTCTTTTCGAGATAGCGACTGTATGTCAAACTTCGATCTAATCCATCTATTGAAAAACATCACATCTGTTTTATATTCCAATGATATTATATTCCTTTCAGTTGTGGATAGGGATAATTTTAAACTTGCATACTATACTCCTCTTCTCCATGGCATTTCATTAGCCTACTGTAGTACTGGAACACATGTAATCCTTGCGTCTTTGTGAAGTGCCTCGATACGTATTATTTCATTCAACGAATAATGGTATCGCAATAGTTAGAATGCGATTAAGAAACATAAGTTGACAAATATTATGGCTTGCCATATGAATTTAAAAGGTGATGCAAAGTTTTGGGAAATTTTGAAAATTGGATGGATATTAACTCTTTAACATTTTGATATATTTGGATGCCCCTGTGGATGTATTATAAGCACTAGAATATTTAGCCCCAAAACACTTCTGCTTTCGAGAAATTAATGTTCACAAATTTCAAATAGCGCGTAAGGCCATTCCATGGTAGCTACGATCATGAAAATCTCAGAATATGCAGTTCTGATATATAATTTCCAAAACGGGAATAGCAGATCGGTCGATTGTAGTCAAGAAACACTGTTTTAAAGCTCGAGTAATATCAGTCTTAAGGGGGTGCTAAGGGCATAAAGAGTTTATTATTTACAATTTCATCACTTTAGACTCGATTTCTACCGCGACAACGATCATTGAATATTGTAGGATCGCGTATGCTTCCAATACGTTCATTTGAACCAAATTCATGACCCCATATGATTTGCAAGTCTAAAAGAAGAGATTTTTTTTAATTTTTAGCAATTGATTTTTTTTTTTTGGGGGGGGGGAATAACGCTGCACAACAAACATTTGTATTTGCTTGTTAAGTGTGCGTGACGGAATGTGGGCTTGTCATGGCGCATTTCTCTTGAGTCAACAGATCACAAAAACTGAAATACAATTAATTCTAAGCGCGATTGGAAAGAGAAGGTAATGTATCGCATTCTCTAATGAGAAAGCGAGGTTGGAAGAGAGACCCAGTCACACTAACGAGACCGACATTAGACCGACAACAGAACCGGACAAATATTTTCATAATGTCCAATGGCCAATTGTTTAAACGGTTTAGAGTCGGGTTGGTGGTGCAACAGATACCCCAGTAACACCAACGAGACCGATACCGGATCGACATCACAGCGTTCAAAATCCTACATAACAACATCGGTTTGGAGTCGATTTGAAGCTAGTCTAGCGGTGTTACAAATATCTCCCTCACAAATTAAAAAAAAAGGGTACAAAACCGACCCCAAACCGACCAATTCTCGGCCATTTGAGGCAATGCCATTCTTCGTCGGACTTGTGTCGGTCTAGTGTCAGTCTCGATGGTGTGAATAGAGTATTAGTCCACAGAGAGGTTGGTTCGGAATCGGTTTGGAGTCGATTTATTGGTGTGACTGAGGTAGAAGTTTAAACATTTGACAATCTCTGAATGAGGCCATTCATATTTTAAATATCTCTATAATGCCATAACGAACACTGAGCGATTGGGGCAGACCTTCAATGTAACTTTTTTGTACAATCAGTGGGGTAGTTACAGGGGGCATGTGCTCGGTAACCCGACACATGCTCCGGCGACGATTACTCCGGTGACAAATGCTCCGCAAAAAGCGATAATTGCTCCGCGACATTTGCTCCGACGTCAAATGCTCCGCCGACAGTTGCTCCGCCGACAATTGCTCCGCCGACAATTGCTCCGCCGACAATTGCTCCGCCGACATTTGCTCCGCCGACATTTGCTCCGCCGACAATTGCTCCGCCGACATGTGCTCCGCCGACAATATTTCTTTCATAGGTTATTTTTTTGTTTTGTGTGATTTGTTTTGTTGCTGTAATATTCAGGGCCGTAGCCAGCGTTCTGAGAAGGGGGAGGGGGGGGGGGAGGTGCGTTTTAATTCCCCGATCAGATGACACCGATTGGAAAAAAAGTGATAAACCTTTGCGAAAGAGCCAATCCGTTTTTGAGGGGGGGAGCAGGTGCAGAAACTTTTAAATAACAGATAAACTGTGTTCAACCTTTAGTAGACCTTCTTTCAACAAATAGTGATTTTACTTGGGCACTATATCATTTAAGGTTATATTTATTCCCTTTTGGTATAAAACGATGGTATACAGCAAGAGAGAGAGAGAGAGAGCTAAAAATGTAGACTTATGAACAATATTGAATAGCATCTTCCTGTTAATAATTTCCTTCCTTGATTAAATGGGCACGTTCATACCATAAACTGAACAGCGAACGTTCAACCCATGAATTATTGTCAACAATAATGAGTATCCAACAAAGTTTTCTTGCTGCAGGACGGGTCGGGCACATTAAGGCGATGTCAATTTTATTTTTTAGCGAGTTAGCGTAGCATGTGAGCGAGTTCTTTTGCACTTCTCTTTTGATAATAATTATAGGCATATTTGTTTACATAAGTAACTGTGTCGTCTTGTCCCTTGAAAGAGAGGGCACAAACACATTTAAAGGTACTATGTCCCATTTGCAGGCCAAAAAAATGAAAAGGTTAAATTCCAACGGCATTTGAAAGTAAATACTAATTTAGAACTTCTCTAAAAAAAGGGGGGCGCTTGAAAAAAAAATTAAGTGGGAAAATAACGACTATTAGTCGTCGAATCGACTTAAGGGCTATAGAGCCAGTAAGCAATAATCTGATTTTTAGACCATTGTACCGAATGGTCGTATGTTTTATGCTGCACAAAGATTCAATCAGTTTAATTTCGGCCCTTACAAGAAGTGGGTTATTGATGTAGGCAAATGCTCATGTACCCTTTACAGCTCATTTTATGTATGTTATTATACCAAAGAAGAAAAAAGCCAGTTTGTCCCTCAATAGTGTCTAATCAGTGAAGCCTAGCAAATAAACAGGTTTCCTTCATAATTTGAATATTAGGACACTGCTAACGTTTAACTTTCACAGATAGGACATACATGACATATTTATAATTCCTGCAAATTTCTACATAACTTGATGTTGGCTGCAAAAGGGAAATAGTATCTTTAATGGGATGTTTTTTTATGTTTTTTTATTTGTTAATTTGGCGAACAAGGACGGTAAACATCATAGGTTATAATCTTGAATATAATTTTTCTACATTACGTCCCTTAATTTGAATCAAATGGGCAAGTATTATTTCCGGAATTATTGTTTATTCCTTGTTGGCGAGCGAGCTAGTTAACGAATGGTCGAAATTCTTTGGCTTGCCATTTCAAAGCATTTGCGTGACCAGCATCGCTTGTTAATCACTGATGAACAAAATGTATTACTAACATATAAAGCGAAGCGAGCAAGCGAATTTTCATCCTTTTCATATAATAACTGAAAACCATCTGCCTTAATCACTAATGATTATTTCACGAGCATGTAGTATATTTCATACTCCATTATATTTTTAGTTTTTCTCCGACGTGTCCCGACGCAGCGCCGGCAAGATTTACCGTCATTAATCTTCCTATATTCTATTTTGTGTCCGTTTTCCTTGTCTTCAGCCTTTTCTTGTCTCTTTTCTTGACCTTTTCTTTTCCATGTTTTCTTGTCCTTTTATTTTCTTTTCTTTTCCTTTCTTCCTATCTTTTCTTTTCCTTTCTTCCTATCTTTTTTCCCCTGCAAAATGGAGCATTTGTCTTCAACGGGGTACTTCGGGGGCGGAGCAAATGTCGGCGGAGCAATTGTCGGCGGAGCAAATGTCGGCGGAGCAATTGTCGGCGGAGCAATTGTCGGCGGAGCAAATGTCGGCGGAGCAAATGTCGTCGGAGCAATTGTCGGCGGAGCAATTGTCGGCGGAGCAACTGTCGGCGGAGCAAATGTCGCGGAGCAAATGTCGCGGAGCAATTGTCGCTTTTTGCGGAGCATTTGTCGGCGGAGCAATCGTCGGCGGAGCATGTGTCATGGAACCATGTGCTCCCCCCCCCCCCCACTCCCCCATCGAGTGGCTAAAAAAGGACGAGAAAAGAGAAGTGGGGAAATGGGGATAAGGAAAAGGATGAGAAAAACAGAGACACGGCGACAGCCTCCGGCGTTGTTGTTGTTTCAGTTTTATTGGCGTGTATCATTTATTTATGAATATTTACGCCTACGTTAATCGATAGTCTTGTAAATTCGCACGTTACTTTGGCCTCCCCCCCCCCCTCTCCCTTAATGGGTGGACCCCCGCTGCGCCATTGTGTACAATAATGTCGTGAAATGAAGGAGAGTAAAAACATGACATCACATATTTATTGAGCTCTCTTTTACATTCATCGCGATGATCATATTGATTTCTTTTCATGAACAATAATTGGGTAATTCTACATGGGGGGCGTTGAAGGAATTATGAAGCCCTGATTAACATCTGGGCCTACTGCGTTCGTGTCTCCTTAGATCAAGATTAATGTATCTTGATCTTCGGAGTAGTTGCTACAACCGGCCGTGTCAGACACGTTGCCCCCATTTAACACAATTATACAATAACAATTAACATTGCATTTAATTAAAAGAATGAAACGAATAAAATAACTCTCATATTACGGGAAACATATAGTATGGATCAAATGATTTGGTCGATCCAGTTCGATGGCACAAACACTACTGGCACTACTGGACAGAGATCCTAATAATTACAGAGCATAGAATGGATCTGTGTTGCGTTCCCACTAAAATATGAAACCATTGCAGGGTCTGGACATACACATGCTATCATTTCGAACTTTTGAAATTGCATGGTTTGAAAAAACATTCCTCTGAATTGTAGTTCAGAAAAATGGTGAAAAGAACTATTGTGCTGCTCTCAGCGATGCAGACATTTTAATGCACAATAAAATAATGTTCATGTAAGATACATACAAATGAGAAACTTTGTGCTTTTTCTTACATGTTGTTAAGTAAGAGAGTTTCAAGAATTATACTGGATCATCCGCATCTCTACCTAACAAATCAAATCATGATAATATGTCATCTAGTGGTCTAGTAGATAAGTCACTGGACATTAGATCAAAAGGTATGTGGTTCAAATCCCAGCCCAGCACTACCATCCTTTTACAAGACGTTAATCTACATTTGCCACTCTCCATCCAGGTGTAAGTGGGAACCTGATATACTTGAGCGCTACTTAATTTTGCGGCTTGGCTATTACCGGGGTAATAATATCTAATCACCATGAACGTCACTGCGTAATGGAGATGAGCCCTACATAAAGTGGCCATTATCATTAAAGGCAAAATCAGACAATTTTTTTAACTCAAAATTATAGTGAGTTTATTTAGTCCGTAAACGATCTCCAAGTTAGCCGAACCCACGGATATTGAAAAGTAACTTTGCATATTTATAACGATGCGGAATTGACCAATAAATTACATTACTACTAAAAGTATACGAATCCATAACCATAACATCAGCAGGGCAAACGGAAGATATCGAAATATATTCTATCCATGTTATATCTAGATGTTGTAATAATATATTAATAACAGTCATTTTCATAAAAGAACATAAAATATGATAAAGGATAACAAAAGATAACACAGTGTCTAATCCGGGAGTTTGGGATGTCCACACCCCCCCCCCCCACTACATCCCACTTTCAATTCCAGTTTGGTACTTTAAGTACACATCAAGTATAAACAAAGAGCCCTTTGTTGCCCCCCTCCCCCCTTCATCAACACAACCACCGACTAATTTGTTCACTAAAAATAATCTGAAAAATATAATATATTCTTCTTGGCTTGATTGCTTCTCAGATAAGTTGGGGTGGGGGAGGAAACACCCCAAAATCTGCTTATCCAATTTTTGTAAAATCTATTTATTTTTCTTTGGAGAATCACTTATGCCTCCCGCCTCCGCCGGAGAATCCTGAACCTGAATCCGCCAGTAAAATAAATTATAAATTAAATTTAAAAATTAATTGATTATAACCTAAACAAATATTGATCGTTCTCCTTCTATTCTACGAAAGACAATAGAGTGCAAATATCAAAATTACAATAAACATTAGTAGCGAAAATGTACGTACTACGACATGCCTCTCCGGATGATAATCAGATACATTTCTCTAATACGATTTACAATCCTAATATTCAGCGGGGGGAAATGGTAATACTTACCATGTTATATAAAATACGTACCCTCCCGCTCCTATTTCCTCCAGAAAAATCATCATATTCAACATCTATTATAGATTGTGAAGTCAAACCGATCTGTCCATGCAGTGTGAGCTTGCTAAACTACGAATTGTAATGTAGGCTAATCAGGGGCGACCGAGCGACTTGGAAGGGGGGAAGGACACCAAGAAAAAAGGGCACCTACAAAGGGAAATCTGAAAGCGAAAATATACAATTTTGTTGACATTGGTATATACCCCTACATTGTGATTACAATTATCATTGATGATTTCAATACTTGTTTCACTTTATACACCATACGAGATATTGCTTAAGCATCATGCTAAGCAGTTGGGTTTGATTGTCAAAAAATTGTTTGCGAGCGAGCGAAGCGAGCGAGGAAACTTTTTAAGATGTGTGAGATCGCAGTGCGAAAACTTACATCTTATAGAGAGGAAAAAACCAATCCTAATCGGATTATAAGCACATCCTCATAACGGAAGACTGAAAAGACCCTCGATAAGTAACATAAGTATATCATCTACAGATGCGTGCAAGCGTAGCGAGCGAGTTGGGTTTTTTTTTTGGGGGGGGGGGGATTGCTCTTAGTCGCTTGAAATTAGCTAGGGCACGTTTAATGATGAGAGGAGAAGGGGACACTTATCAGGAAAGAAAAGGAGCATTGTGCCAAAGTACAGAGCGTAATTATCAAAGGTGAAAATGGGGCACTTCTTTCACCTTCAAAACGAGGCGCTCACCAGGGAAAAAGTCAGTCATGAGAATAGGAAATGGGCATCTGTCGACGCAAAAGGGGCCCCTATCAGATGTTGATAGGGGCATTTATAAGATATTATTATGTATTGTTAAAAGGGAAATTATCAGAGGTGAAAAGAGGCACTTATCGCATCTGATCAAGAGAGGCAATGACCAGATATGAAAAGGGGCACTCATGTGAATGAAAAAGGGACACGTGTAATAAAGGAAAATGCGCAGTAGTTAAAAGAACATGGGCACCGATCAGATTTTAAAGGGGCATCTATCGGAGGTAGAGGAGGCACCTATCTGAAGTTAAAAGGACTAACTTATCATACCTGAAAAGGGTCATTTACCAGAGAAGGGGCACTTATGAGAAGGAGAAGGGGCTCTTTTTTGATGGGGGACTTATCATTAGGCAAAGAGGCACTTATTAAAAAGGAAAAAGGGCAGATGTGAAAATATCAGGGGCGCTTATCCAAGTTAGAATGGGGGTAGTTATTAAAAGGGGAAGGAACACTTCTTACAAAGGAAAAAGGGCACTTGTCAAAGTAAAAGAGGCACGTACCTCTCATATTTAAATAGGAAAATTATCAAAGGTGAAGGGGACACTTATCAAAAGTGAAAAGAGGCACTTCTCGTACCTAACTAGGGGCACTTACTAGAGATTAAAAAGGGCACTTATGAGAATGGAAAATGGACACTATGTTGTGAAGGAAAATGGGAACATGTCGAAGGAAAAGGGGCACTTATTAGAGTTTAAAAGGGGAAGGGGCACTTTTACGATTTATAAGGGGCATTTTTCAAAGTAAAAAGGGTGCTTGAAAAAATGAGAGGGATACCTAGCCCACCCCCGGGAGGGCCGCCTCTGGGGAATTGCCGGCTTTCCAAAGGAAAGCCTCTTTATAGATTACGGTTAATACGTTCGCCTGTAACCTTCCACTTCCCACTAATAAAATCTGAACCTTTGTGGGACTACAGCAAATATTCAAATATAAAAAAGATGAATAAAGTATAAAAACATTAAATTTAATCTTCTTCAATTGTGATTAACCCCAAACCAATCTCCTCTAATCCACATAACATCTATCATATGAAGTCCAAAAGGAAAAGCTTAATAGTATGGGTATAAGGTTATCTAATATAACCCTCTTTTTTAATAAATGCTCCTCCATTCCCCTCCCCAATCTTGATCATGGACTGGCATGGCATCGCTGGCTGCTGCATAGGAGGCAATTAAGGTTGAACAAAAGATGGAGGCCCCAGGGCCTATTAAACGAATGGCTCATATAACAATTATTTAATCGTGTAATACGATGTGTTTAAGTCAGATCTAAGCTTACCTGTTCGCAGGATTTCTACTCAGCACACATATTAAATGATAACCATGATGATAATAATTCCTTGTTTCATGTCCCTCTCAGTCTCAAGAATCGTTCGGGTCCACTTTAGTCTTTGCTGCTGTGTGCGCAACGTTACAATCACTTTAAAATAATTTCAAACAAGGTAGTGAAACGGACAATCGCTTATAACTGCAACTAATCCAATAATTGATGGTTGTGGTCCAAATCTGTCATCCTACATGCAGGAGCCAGTTTTGTACTGAAGTGTTGGAAGTGTACTAGTCCCATTCATGCTCGTGTGATATAATCGTTCTCGTTATACCATGCTCTGGTGATTATCAAATATACTTCCTCTATGACAAGCTCCTAATGATAAATATCCCGCCCGTTGACACACTCTGATAGACACTCGATGTCCTTCTATATACCTACCATTATCCCAGCTTTGAGTAAAATATGGATTATTGATATTCGCGAACCAGACAACCATACATAGGCGGTGCTCCTGGGGAAAGTGCAGGGGCACAGTGCCCCCCCCCCCACATACACCCTTTTCAAGTACCCCTTAATTGCCCCTTTATACATAGGAAAAGTGCTCCCTTTCATTATGATAGTTACCCCTTTTCCAATAAATGCCTGTTTCCCATTATTCTAAGTGCCTTTTTTGTTTAAAGGTTCGAGAATCGTCCCATTTTTACCTCTGATAATTGCCCTTTGACTTTGATACATGCTTCTTTTCTTTTCTAATAATATTCTTTTTACTTTCTGATGAGTGCCCCTTATCCTCCCTCCATAAAATATGCCCCTAATTTACAGCGATTCAAAGAGCAACCTTTTCTTTGATTTCCTCCTAAGCTCGCTCGGTCGCATTAATAGTTGATATGAATATGTTAACTTTCGAAGGTCTTTTCAGTCTTTGATGATTAAATTGTGCTTAAAAGTCCCCAGGATTTGTTTCCCCTCTTTATAAGATGTAATTTTTTCGTACTGCGATCTCACAAATCTTTAAATAAATATTCAGACCATCACACTCAACTGCACGTACGATGCTTAAGCGGTGTCTTGGACCATGTATCAAAAGAGAGAAACAAACTTTGCAATCATCCCTGGTAATGTTATCACAATCATCACCATGTAGGGGTATGTATATACAAAATAATGTCTAAAAATTGTATATTGTCGCGTTGAGGTTTCCCTTGGTAGCTAGGTGCCCCATTTTCTCCAGAAATTACCCCTTTTAGTTGGTTCCTCCCACCCCCCTCCCCCCCCCATTCTAAAGGACTCTCCGCCACCCCTACAATCATGACAAAGAAAATCTAATAGCTTCGCATTTTGTTATTCAAACTGTAGGTGGACAAGTTTCCAGGGTGAGTTATTGACCCATGCACATGTTCCACCTCCTTTGTTCAGAAAATAATGGTATACCGACTAAAAAGAGGAAGGTAATTATTCTGTGCCTCAGGTGTTTTTCACTGTGAACAAAGTCAGTATCGTGTTCTTTTGTAAATCACTTGTGCCTTTGCTAGATTTTTTTTTTACAATAGCGCTTCACAAAACGGTTAATATTAATAATACACTGTCATCTTTTAAGTTCTCATCGATAGCAAAAACATGAAAAGGGGGAACCCCTTCTTTTGGCGGAACTTCTCTTATTGACTATTCTGACCTCATTTTATACAGTGGGTTATTACAACACTGAACAAGAATGTATACGAATTTAACACAACTACACATAATTGTTTCCTTTGTCATTCTTCTCATTAGGTTATGCTTTTGCTTTACATGTATCATTAATATGTGTTTGACGCAACCGCGAACATTGACCAACACACACTATTGCCCATGAAGTTTGAATAATCACAATCATTTCATGAAAAGAGGTAAAGAAAAATTATTCTGCCTTTATGGGCAAAATTGCATAATTATGACTGAACTATTGTGTAATCCAGACAAAATTTTCATAATAACGATTCGAGGCAATGCTCCATGTCATGGAATGACATCTAACATGATTTGTTTTAACTGTAAATTTATGACTGTTATTTGATTAAGCGACTGGTCAAGAAACTAGTACATGGTAACTTAGCAACATTAATTCAAGAGTTGCGCACTTGCATTATACACAGAAGTTTGCTAATCGTCCGAGTTTGTTCGTAGCAGTTTTTTGCACCAATATGACTTCCAGATATCATTATAAGTCCTAAAGTTTCACCTCATACTTGAAGGTATGTTTCTGGAATAATTTGTCATAATGTTTTAAATAGCATCTAAGATAGTAGCAGTTATTTGATAGTTTGCATGGCGATTTATGGATTCGAGTGCATTCATTCATGCACACAGATGTAGTGTTGATTGATTGTCGAGCTTTGCTGTTGGAAGTAAAGTGCCTTTGTTTTTAGATTTAAAAGGAAAGTGATTAGCATGAAATTAATATTTGGTTGATGCAGAATATGTGCAAGAGTCATAGTTGAAAGGCAGATTTATGTTAATTGTGTATACGATGTGGAACAAGGAACGTTCCTGCGGGAACTTTTTTTTTACTTTTACTTGGATTTCTTTAGAAAACGCTCTACGCACAATGTCGGCGGCGGAGTGATACTTTCAACCAAATTTCTGCGTGATAAGGCACACGCTTATAGGTTTAAAGTTAGGCGTTTCATATATAAATAGTGTTATGCAATCATGATCAGGACATATGCATGTTTTATATGTTTCATATTTGGGAAAGTACTTTGGATTCATTCTCTAATTGTTGAAGAAAAAACATTAATTTCAAAACACACTTTGTGAAATACCAGCATGAGATATTTTTTAAGGGAAAACTTTAATTATTTCTTATTCATCACAATTAATGTGAGAATTGTGTAACAGGGTTTGAAACTACAATGTAACATATTCATGTGTGGATACATTGATCTTATGAAATGTTTTGTTCTTTTCTGTTTGGCTTACAGGGTAACCAACACAGTTGTTGAATATGTTTGTTATTCACTACGTTCAGGCGCGGATCCAGGGGGGCGAGCGGGCCTTGCCCCCCCCCCCCCCCCCCCCCGCAAAAAAAAAGAGAGAGAGATAGAGAAGAAAGGAAAAGAAGGGGAAGGGAAAGAGGAGAGAAAGGGAAAGAAAGAAGAGGAAGAAGACAAGAAACGGGGTAAGAAGGAGATCGGGGGGCCGACAGGGCCTTGCCTTCCAGGCTGTTCCCCCCCCCCCCCCCCCCCATCAAAAAAAAATAAGAGAGAAGGAAGGAAAGGGAAAGAAAAAAAGGAAAAGACGAGATACAGGCGTACTGATAGGGGGAGGAGGGCTTGGGGGAAACGTAACGGTGGATTACAAATAATGCTGGAATGACATAATTTCCGAGATTTTTCCTCACTTTGTAGTAAATTATACTTTGTTATGCGTTTGTTGGAAAATGACAAATTCCTAAATTTACAGCCAGGTAAGAATATATAATTCTTGAGATTCCTACATGTCAGGACCCGAGGTACGGCGTGGATCGGGAGCCTCGAGCCCCCTCCTCCCACTTTTTTTGAAAAAGTATATTAAATAGAAATTAAAAAGAAAGAGAGCAAGAAAGAAAAAATAGCTGCCAGTGTCAAAAAATAATGAGGCATCAAAATATGCTCATTTGAACGTGATTTAATGCCTAAAAACCCCCTCTGCCTTTCCATCCCTCGACTCTCTCCTTCTCACTCCTGAAGCAAGTCATTTTTGCCATTTTTTGTCATTAAATTAAAATGAGAGCAATAAGGAGTTTGTTTTATACTGTTCCTGATTGATTTATGAGTAACATTCTTGGATTAAATACAAAACTTACATGTCTGTCCACGCGTAGTACTGCCTCGCTGCTCCTCCAGTGATGTCAACAATCACCACAGGGACTCCTAAATGGTAGAAAAAAAAGGAATGGTTACTTTATTATTATCATTGTCATTGTCATCAACGTCAACATAAATTCTTAAAGGAACAAACGAAGGATAAACTAGACTTGTGGTCGGAGTTAATACTATGTTTTATTCAACACATATTGTTCATATTACAAACCAATATCAAGAGCTTGTTAAGTTAGATTTTAAATCAAACTCTACTTGCTGAGCATGATCCCAAAGATTTTCGAGGAAAAGTTTCAATATCCTATTGAATATCCTTTAGAAATGTGTTCAGTTTAGTATGTAATAAGTCATTGTAATGTACACACTTTTCAACAGGTGATGGACAAAGCTCTCGAAAGTTCTTGAGCTTGATTTTGGTTTGGAAGCCTTTGCGATCATGTTGGTAACACATTTTGGCAAAATGGCATTTAATCTATCAAGTAATACAGCAAATAATTAATGGACGGTGGCTTAACCCATCCAAACAGTGAAGCCTTCCGCATAAAGCGCGGTAGGTACGTGTTGAGAACTCTCATGAAGAGAATATGCATTTTGTAGCCCTCGGCTCCCATCCAGAATAGAGATGACAGTGTAAAATAGTGGAGGAAGCCAGCTAGGACACAGCAAGGCAGAGGAGGAAATTTGTCCTTACTTCATTCTGTATCAACAGATATCATGACCAGGAAGACGATGTAGAGACAGAGCAGGGAACTGGACAGGGGCAACAGGATCTGGTTGGGTTTGCGATCACGAAGTTTCCTAAAACAGGACAAAACCGTATTATTTATATGTATTATAACACATTTTGCATAGTTAATGCTGTCTCTGGGTGTCGCACAAGTATTGACTCTTGGAACCGCAAGCGATATGTCGTTTTGGCAATTATCTAAATGGACAGTGTTTTGAGAGCATTATTCAAAGATTTCCGAGGACGACGTACCCTTTAAAAGATTCCATGGTATTTCTTATGCTCAAGTGTTGATCATATTAGGAAGAAGACACGAATTGAAGGGCATCAAGTACAGACAGAAGTAAAGAATTTTATTTTTGGGACCGTCTTATTTTCTATGTACCGGTATGTACAAAATTGTAACTCACAATAGATTTTTCTAGCATACACAGCTGCTTTTCTAAAAAATGTTATTTGGTAGCTTTTTTTTAATAATCAAAATTAAGTCTAATGTACGTTTTACCTACGTTTACCGAGCATCTCAGTGATTTTTATAAAACTGGTGACGGTATTAAATTGTCTGCTCAACTGAAGCTTTTCTGAGACCAAACATGAAGTTAATTGATACCCGTTTTCTTCTATTTATGCTTACGACTTCATACCACTTGGTAACTTGTGCAAACAATTGATATTTGAAATGGAATACATTCATATTCGAATCAATCAATCACAACGTGTTGGACATCACAAGACCAGATACCTTATACTGTCACATATACATATTATTCCTGATTATAGAAATGATACTCACTTATTAAAAGCATATGTGAGGATTGTGATGACAAGGCCCCATATTGACATACAGCAACCAACATAGCTTATGATCTCCAGAATAAAATCTTCCTGTGGTGACAATCCTTCTCCTCCATAGATATCCTGTAAAAAATAAAGATATATATATTCAAACGGGACGTCAGCTAAGTCTGACTACTAACATTCATCATAGTCTTCATGCCTCGATCAGATATGACGCGGTGATCTGCGGTTGTTTTTTTTTCTTTCTGTCTTTTCTGGATGACGTATTTAAGACACTTTACATTTATGTAGCTAATAACACAAGGCTCAGTGAATACGCGTAGGATCCTTGTTGCGTCCAGTTGCAATTAATTTCACGTAATAACAAAAAACGCCTCATATCTGAAGGAGACTTTTTTGTCGACCATGTGAAGAACAAGTACATGTACTCAGCAGCCAGGGTTATCCCATACAAGTACAGTACTTGAACCATCTACTTGGATCACGATCAAAACGACTTTCAAAAATTCAACTGAAGGCAATTTCAATAGCCTTGTCTAACGATCAAAAACATAAACAGCGAAGTATTACGTAGTTCGGGCGTGATTTTTCCCTCTCTATGATATATAAAGGGGATTGAAGATGCCCTTAGGTTGATTTCTCGAAAGTAGCTGCAATCGGCTTCATTTATATTTTCCAGACATACAATTGAAATCATTGAACTATCCCATGCAATTAAAATACTTGGATCAGATGGACGATTCGTACATGTCCTTTAAAAAAAAAATATATATATATATAATATGCCTACACATACTTACAAATAACATAAACTCATCTAAAATCAAATCAAGCCACATATTTAATTGGCAACGAAAGACTTACCGCATGCCGTCATCAAAATGAACAGTATAAAAACAAGATTCCTTGTCGCTGACCAAACCATTCTGAATCTTGTGCAAATCCAGTAGTTTCTTGAAGATAAATGAAGACAAACCTATTGCTTGGAAAGAAACCATTCTTAAAATTAGAATTAGTTTAAAGAACCTGTTGCTTATGTCATAATTTCATCTGGTATCGATTTTTGTAAAACTATTTTTGTTTATTTCTGTTGATTATCAAGAACCACTTGGAACTATAATTGTAACAACGTGCCTAGTATGAATCGAATTCAAGATTTACAAATATCGTTTTTCTATGAAGGAAAAGAGATGGTGTCACTGTTACACAATAACAATTCACTTCGTCTTCTACCTGCAACCTGTTAATGTATTGGAAAATACATGGCCATAAACACTACTCCCTGTCAAAGTGAATTCCTTAATTAAAATCTGGACTCACCCTTTAATTAACCTTGAACCGCAAAGCAGACCTTTCAGCAAAACAATAATAATAATAATAATAATAATAATAATAGCCTAATAGTCCACTCCAAATTTTATTAAACCGAAACGGAAATTCTTTTTGCCCAATTGATCGTGAGCCCGGCAGCCACTGAGCAGCGCCAGATCGACGTTGCTCTAGCCCTTATTGTTGAACGCCAAACAAGGTAGCAACAACTCCTATCTTTTAACGTCTTTTGGTATGACGCGGCCGGGGTTCGAACCCAAGACCTCCCGGTTGTGAGGCGGACGCTCTACTGACTGAGCCAACACTCCGGTATAACACTGGCAAACACTGGCAAATTATTATTCAATAATATCTGAGAATGTATACTATTATCTAGATCTATCAGGAATAAATCATTGTCAAAATAATTCGGAAATTTGGGGTAAAAAAAACATATTCCAACTATATGAGCGACAGTGTACATGTATGAATTTCTTAATTGTCATTAAACTCATCAACCATGCAGCTAAGTGCTTACAATTTACAAATTACAAATAAATTAGTGAGACATTTTATAAACTTAAAGGATGTGTATGTTCATAAGGGCATACAATTCACGTCTAGTGTAATACTGCATGCTAAAGGATGAAACGTGAATGCCATAGATAACATTTGTGACGAAATAGATGACCCATAAGTCTTCATTACAAAAAGATTTCGATGAGTGATATAAATTATGATCTTTATGAAAGCAAGTTGTAAGAATATTACAATCGAACCACAAACATTATTCATTACAAAAACAAACAAAATAAGTTTTCCTTTTCCCCGCTCCCTTCTTTTTGATTACAGTCATTTCAAACATTATTTATTCATCAAAACTTGGTGTCGTATATTCGCTATAGAATAAGACCTATCTATAGTATTAATCGATGTAGTAGGAATAGTCGCATTAGGGATGGCAATGATCCGAAAGATTCCACACCATTTAATATTTGCTCGAAATAAAGTCATCGGAGAAGATACTTTTCCTTCTCTTTCGTGAGGATTTCGTTCTAAAACTGTCAAGTAGTGTATTGATCAATTCTAACTTCAATAAATGATACTATGTTTCTATTTCCAAATCTTTGTTATATTTATGGTGCATTTATGACAACATGATCTCGACATAAAGTACCCATTGTCAAACAAACCTTCTAATAATCATTGTGAAATACACACTCCGTGGCGGATCGACGTTTCTCTGGCGAGAGGGAGTGGAAACAAGACCGAAAATTCTCTGACAAGCAAAATAAACCAATACATACAAACAAAAAACAAACAAGACCATTTTTCTTCGTTCATAATTTTTTCTTCTTTCATTCCCCTTTTTTGTCGGCAAAGAACCCTCTTCCCCCTTCCCCCCGGTCTGCAGCTGACACTTTATGATAGGGAAATTACGAAATAATGGCTATATTTTGTATGACATCACCCTGGAACAAAGTCAGGAGAAACGTCAATAAACGTGTAGTAAAAAAAGAAGATATTATGTTAAGAATTGTGTATATTGTCAACGGCAGTAACGGCCAGTGACGTACGCAGGAACTTTTCAAGGGGGGGGGGGGGGGGAGGTATAGTGAGCAATTATTTTCCCCGTTTTTGGCCCCAGAAAATTGAATATCGCGCCGACCGATATTTCGCTCAGTTTGGGGGGGGGGGAGGACCATTACATTTATTTTTACTCGACACCCCGCCCCCCCCCCCCCCTTTTAGCAAAAAAAAAAAAAATATTGAGGGGGGGGGGGGTTAACCCCAAAAACACCACCTGCGTACGCGCCAGGTAACGGTCTTCTTACAGGTAGCCATTGATTGGAGCACACAATATGTATTAAACAGTTAGAGCCAATTTTAGAAGCAAAAGAAGTCTGGTGACGGGAAAATTTTGAAGCACGTTTTCAAACCATGACTACTCCTTGTGTCTTTGAATCATTATATATATGGACATATTACACTAACACATCACGTAGTCCCCATAATTCATACAATGGGTATTTGATTGAGTTGAATTGCTCGAAATTTGATGTACGTTTTCAAACCATTACTACTTGTGTCTTTGAATCATTATATATAGGGACCTATTACACTCACACATCACGTAGTCCCCATAATTCATACAAAGGGTATTAAGTTGAGTTGATTGTTCGAAATGCTTTGCTCTCATGTTTTGGATGATTCGTGTATTGTATGTGCCTACAAATATTTATGAACAGCATGAACACAACTCAAATCAAGTCATTCATTCTCTTGGCCTGGAATGAATTGCTGCATACAATCATCAAGTATTATATTAATGGTTGTAGAGAGGAAAGTACACATTCATCTTGTCTATAACCGTATTTTAAATGATAATTGGGACCAATTAACTAACAAATCAACTCCTGAAATTTCAGTTTCGACATTGGGCATTTTGGCATCACAGCCCGTTTGTGGATAACTTGTCTCCGTTTCATATAGTATTGGTTTGGTTTTATTTTCCGTATAATTAAACTTATGTACATATGGATGAACATAAAAAGATACGGATGGATCGTCATGAAAAGAAAATGAAGAATTGATCGCACAGTCGTGTGAAAGTGTAACATTAGCTTTATTCATAAAACAAAACGAAAGGATATGCGAAAATTAAAGATCACTTGCTTTTGATACAAAAAGAGCAATGTAGAGAATGTAATAACAAAATCCAAAAACGTAAGAGCACATTAAATGCTAGTCTTGTATTACTAATGTTAACTTCTGACGATTCGACCGTTACGTGAACGTACCTACATGCATAACGCTACAATATAATTCAAAACATATAACTACAATTTCTTGGATAATGATCTGATTTTTATCATCTTGAATATCAAACTTACGTAAATGAAACGACATCAATATCAGGTTTTTTACCACTCTTATGAAACTTAACCCCCAAATTTAATAACATCAATATTGAAAAGTTCCTGCAATGCACTTTCATCTTGGATAGATATAATAATAATAATAATGACATCTTTCTCTTTGAAAACCCAAATGTTTTAGTTTCATTAAGAGAAATAACCTGTCTTACCCCCATAAAAGGGTCCCTAAAATGTTACATTTGTTTTATTATTATCATTATTGGTGTTATTATCATTATTATCATTATCATTATTATTGTTATTATTATCATTATTATTCTCATTATTATTATTATTATTATTATTATTATTATTATTGTTATTATTATTGATATAATTAAAATCTCATTATCATCACCATCATTATCGTTATTATCATCTAAAATCAGTCTACCATTTCCCGACCCGACTTGCCTCTCCACTGAGGGAAGAGACAAGAATCTCGGTTCTTCTCTCCTATTCCCCGAAGACATGTAACCCACCCCCCTCCCCCTTTCCCCCTCCAGCGAGTGCACAAAGTCCTGAACAATAAACTTTTCTGATCGTTACACACGACTCGTCAATTTGCTGACTTAGAACTACGTCATTAACAGGTTTAGTCTTTAATGCGCCCGATGAGGGCGACGATGCACAAAGAAAATGATTATAAAATCTAACATTGAACTCTTTGGATTAATACCGGGGTATGGGCAAATTGCCTACATGAATTTGCTTGGCGCGGGTAAAAATGGATAGATATAAAACCGCCACGGGCCTTTTATTATTATTCTCGTTATAACTATTTTTTTTTTATCACTATTTATATTGTCATTATTATCACTATTAATATTGTCATTATTATTCTCGTCATAATTAATATTATAATCAATATTAATTTTGTCATTATTATTTATATTTTTTAAAATAATTATTATCATCATTATCAATAATGTGTAATGGACTAAAATATATTTGAATAAACCATAAACCTACCCCTAAACCTAGAACACACCACCAACTTGCTTATACACATCGATATAAAGGTACTCCATTTCATAAAATACAGCGAAATGATAAATAAAATGGTGAACAGATAAAAGAGCTATGAATAAGAAGGAATTTCTAAATATCATTGTTTGTATATTGTGTTGGTAATTAATACAATATTACTCTTGACTAAAAGATTTCAACAAAAATTATAATCCTTGCTCGGTAATAATAGCCCTGTATTCAGCTGCATTACTAACATGAAATGAGGGGGGAAAAAAGAAGACATCGCTTTGTTCACCTACTATTCAATGAATATTATCTACATTATCATGAATCTTATTATTTCATTAATTCCTCAGGTTAAAAAAAACACTTTAAACTCTTTTTAAACATCATTTACTGAAAGGCTAATCCCTATTTCATAACATAATATTATATTCAGCACTTGTTCAGATATTGCACAGTAACTATGCTTGTTAGTCTTAATCAAATTATCTTTCTCAAAATACACTCACAATCTTAATAGCCTCATGTTTAGTTCACATCCTACTAATTAGCAATATATCTGATCTATACACAGGGTCAAAATGGATAGGAGCAGAAAACTTTATTACAATTCCCAACTCTCCATTAATGTACTATTTGATTGTGCTAGCTAAATTTTAGTCGATGAAAATTCCATATCCCCTTTACTATTAAGTCCGACTAAATATGCGAAATCCTAGAAATTCTACAGATTTCAAATGATATATATATATATATATATATATATTGTAATACTCATTTTATAAAGAAACTTCGTTCACATACAAAACAATTAGTAACATTAAAACGTCAATAAAAAATCACGGGGAAAAAAGTTTGGATATATTATAAATAACTTAAAGGAATGCAAATATGGGTCAATGAATAATTTATAGCATGTCAATTGACACCACCAATTTTGCGATTTTCAGTGACCGTTACAATTTTTTTTCCAAACTGGAACTCTTGAAAGGACGGAAAATTATGTACAACATATTGGCACTTTATCAAACCGAGATCATCTATAAATAAAATTACTTAAAATAGGCGGGTAATAGGCTCAGAAAGATAGGAACTAAAACTAATAGTCTGTACCACACGTCAAGCAAAATAATACATGGTCCATGCGTGTCGCGCTTCTTAGTGATGGTCAACCTCACAATGTTTTGTTTAACGTGCTAGTCAAAACAATTCCCGTACGACAAATTACACTAATATTCAAATTAATTATCACAACCCGCGTGATGACACCTTTACGATTTAAGTCGAAATAAGTTTAATGGAAATGTAGCTGAAAAGGGGAATTGTTTGATGACTACATTTAAGTGATGTATCAATAAACAGGAAAGCTGATAACCAACGACTCCGCCCCATCAATAGCAATTTAACAGACATGACAAATGCTGAATTTACTATGCAAATATGGTCAACTGGTATTCCTTATGTCCCTAATAACCTTCTATGTATAAAATTATTAACATGTTTGAATATATTGCATGTTGCTAGTTGAAAAACACGATTGTTTTATTGGTTGAAAGACTGCATGGGTTAATATTTTAAAACCATTACTACTTGTGTCTTTAAATCACCGTTATCATTTCTGTGTAGTTCCGTACATAATGCAATCTGTCTTTCAAACATTTATCAAGTTTCCTTATATATAGTTATCAAGTCACCACTCGGCCCCATCGTTTTGGTAGGCAGCTCTAGGCAGTCTCTCAGGTTGGGAACGCATTATTGTCTCCGGGCGGAACCCACTGGAATCAGAGTTAGACATCAATCTTGCATTTTGGTTGCCTCTCTGTCCCCTGAGCCTGGCCGAGCTATTCTTGAACGTCGAATTAGTTTGGCCAGAGCTTGAGCCGGACGCCGCAAAAGACTTCGACAAGCAGCAGCTGAACTGTGAGCGCCATGTCCTGCGAACCTGAGGCTGGCGCATGCAGTACAGCATAAAGATGAAGTACCCCTGCAGAGAGTTGAGGATGGTGAAGATTCCTTGGACGACCTCACTGGCCGGTCGGATGATGCTCAGGTAACCTAAAGACCACGTTAGGCCCATCAGGATCAGGATACACACCGCATTCTGGAAACGTCGAAGGCGCTGGCGCTTCTCCGTCTTATCAAGTTGTCTTCCTTTGACGGTTCTGTTCAGTCGTATAATGACACGAATGAAGATAATGATGTTGAAGATCATGACGAAAGCAACTGGAATCAGGAGACCACCGATGAGAGGCCATTTTGCAAGGAAGCAACTACAAAAACAACAACGATGATAGATACATATTAATATTTCAATTTATTATATAATGATTTATCAATTATATTAATGATGAATCTGTATTCAAGATTGTTTCAATTAAATTAATTCACTACGAGCCGGACATCAATATTTTTCATGATATTCCTTATAACCAGTGCAATAGTCGGTTATTCTATTGAATTTAATCGACCTCATTCTAGTTGACATTACACTTCTACTAAATAAAAATATGCGTAAAGCATCAATGAAAATCTATGAACATGAAATTGTCATGTATGTCTCTAATAATTCTAACTATTGTTAAATAGCATTGATTGGACTATTTGAATGTTGAATCTTTTTTTTTAAATCGTGTACATCATATTTTAGCCATTGCAGATCAGTCTTGGGACTGCGAAAAAGGAAGATATTAATTTAAGTCCTCCAAACATTCAGCCATTTTTTAAATGAGTAGGTTAGACTTCAAACAACCTACAAAGTTTTCTTGGGTAGGAATGCATAACATATTTAACGTGTCACATATTTGGAGCCGTGTTATCACGATAGCAATTACCATCATATGCTAAAACAAATCGCGTTCAGTGTATTTAGTGAGGGTATTGACAGAAAATAATAAATCTATTGTACTCTATAGCGGGAATTCATTTCAAATTGCCAAAGTAATACCAATATATAGAAAAGATGATCCGTCATTAGTGTCAAACTATCGTCCAGTATCGATTCTTCCGATTTTCTCGAAGATTTGAGAAAGGCTGGTGTATAAGAAACTAATGAAACTAATACATTTGGGTTTTCAAAAAGAAAGATGTCATTATTATTATTACTATTATATCTATCCAAGACGAAAATCAATTTTGCTTTAGAAAATTCCATTCCACCGATCTTGCTTTAGCACATTTGTACGACAGTGTCAAATGCCTTGGACAATCGTAATCATGTTTTAGGATTATTTATGGATCTTAGCAAGGTATTTGACACCCTTGTAAATTTCATAACTATAGTGTATTAAGAGGATTACCTCTCCAATGGTTTAATGATTATTTAAAACCCATAAAGCAATATGTTTAGTGTAAATATGTCGATTCTAATTTATTACCAATCTCATGTGGTGTCCCGCAGGGATCTGTTCTTGGTCCTGTGTTATTCTTAACTTATGTGGATGTATTTTAAACACACCTAACTTGTTGCAATACATCCTATTTGCCGATGATACTACTGTAGTGTATAAGAGACTGTACGGTTTTAACTACAAAATAATTTATTTAACGAAAATCAATTTTGCTTTAGAAAATTCCATTCCACCGATCTTGTTTTAGCACATTTGTACGACAGTGTCAAATGCCTTGGATAATCGTAATCATGTATTAGGATTATTTATGGATCTTAGCAAGGTATTTGACACCCTTGTAAATTTCATAACTATAGTGTATTAAGAGGATTACCTCTCCAATGGTTTAATGATTATTTAAAACCCATAAAGCAATATGTTTAGTGTAAATATGTCGATTCTAATTTATTACCAATCTCATGTGGTGTCCCGCAGGGATCTGTTCTTGGTCCTGTGTTATTCTTAACTTATGTGTATGTATTTTAAACACACCTAACTTGTTGCAATACATCCTATTTGCCGATGATACTACTGTAGTGTATAAGAGACTGTACGGTTTTCAACTACAAAATAATTTATTTAACGAAAATCAATTTTGCTTTAGAAAATTCCATTCCACCGATCTTGCTTTAGCACATTTGTACGACAGTGTCAAATGCCTTGGCTAATCGTAATCATGTATTAGGATTATTTATGGATCTTAGCAAGGTATTTGACGCCCTTGTAAATTTCGTAACTATAGTGTATTAAGAGGATTAACTCTCCAATGGTTTAATGATTATTTAAAACCCATAAAGCGATATGTTTAGTGTAAATATGTCGATTCTAAATTATTACCAATCTCATGTGGTGTCCCGCAAGGATCTGTTCTTGGTCCTGTGTTATTCTTAACTCATGTGTATGTATTTTTAAACACACCTAACTTGTTGCAATACATCCTATTTGCCGATGATACTACTGTAGTTTATTCTGATTCTAACTCTCCTTTCCTTATTGATACCATGAATAATGAATAACCAAGATTATCTGCATGGTTTGAGTGCAACAAATTATCATTAAATTTGAAAAAGACAAACTTTATTCATTTCCAGAATGTAAAAACTGAGGGACCTGCTTTGGAAATTCATAATGTGGATGGTGTGGTTATTTAAAAGACTAAAAGTGTTAAATTTTAATCGAGGTGTTATCAATGACACTCTGAAGTGGAATGATCATGTTAAATATATTGCAGCAAGAATACCACGTAATGTAGGCATATTCTTTAAACAGCGTCCCTATGTTCCTTCGAATATCTTATTAACGCTGTACAATTCCATGATATTACCTTTTATTTCATATTGTAATTTAATATGGACAAACATTAAGTGGAATACGGATATTACTTATTTGTTAAAAGTTGTTTTCTCAAATGCTGGTTACCCTGACAGTTAATGATATCAAATTTCTACAAACTGCCATTTTCATTTTTCGCCTCTAAAAATATGTCCCTGTGACATTTTCTATTCTGTTTCAACTGAATAAAGATATATATATATTCATTCTACGAAATAATCTGCCTATTGCCATTTGTGCAATCCAAATACTGTTCTCGCCCTTAAATCCATTTGCCACACTGGGCCAGATATATGGAATTCCCTTCCCATTGATACCCGCACTGCGCTTTCACCGCTCTCTTTAAAAAAAAAATCGGTCAAAGCTTTTCTTCTTTCAAAGTACATGTATGTTGCACGACAGATATTTCAATTCTGTGTTACCATAATGAATTTGTATTATCATGTAAACCAGTTATTGTTGTCATGTCATTGTTATTTACTTGGTAATAACCGAGTCAGTAAACTGACCTACACAATCCCTTTATTAAATGCAACAAAAACCTTTCATGTATTAAGACTGATTTACTCAGTAGTTAAGTAACATGTGCCTATTTTGTATATCTCAGCATTTAAATAGAAGTAGCCGCATGTCAATTGTTTCTCCTTCCATCCCTCATTAAATATATATATATATATATATATCCCTCTCTCTCTCTCTCCTGAAGCAAGTCATTTTTCTGTCATTTTTTGTCATTAAATTAAAATGAGAGCAATAAGGAGCGGGAACGTTTGTTTCATATTGTTCCTGATTGATTGATAGGTTACATTCTTGGATTCAATATAAAACTTACACATCTGTCTGCGCGTAGTGCTCCCTCGCTGATCCTCCAGTGATTCCAACAATCACCAAAGGGACTCCTAAATGCAAGAAAAAAAAGGAATGGTTACTTTATTATCATCATTATCATTGTCATTATCATGATGAGGATCGATGATCATCATCGTCAACATCAATTCTTAAAGGAACAAACGAAGGATAAACTAGACTTGTAGTCGGAGTTAATACTATGTTTTATACAACACATATTGCTCATATTGAAAGCCAATATGAACAGCTTGTTATATTAAGTTTTAAAACAAACTCTACTTGCTGAGCACGATCCCAAAGACTTTCGAGGAAAATTTTCAATATCCTATTGAATATCCTTTAGAAATTTGTTCAGTTCAGTATGTAATAAGTCATTGTAATATACACACTTTTCAACAGGTGATGGACAAAGCTATTGAAAGTTTTTGAGCTTGATTTTGGTTTGGAAGCCTTTGCGATCATGTTGGTAACACATTTTGGCAAAATGGCATTTAATCTATCAAGTAAAAAAGCAAATAATTATTGGACGGTGGCTTACCCCATGCAAACAGTGAAGCCTTCCGCATAAAGCGCGGTAGATACGTGTTGAGAACTCGAACGAAGAGAATATGCATGTTGTAGCCCTCGACTCCCATCCAGAATAGAGATGACAGGGTAAAATAGTGGAGGAAGCCAGCTAGGATACAGCAAGGCAGGGGAGGAATTTCTTCCTTACCTCGTTCTGTGTCAACAGATATCATGACCAGGAAGACGATGTATAGACAGAGCAGGGAACTGGAAAGGGACAGCAGGATCTGGTTGGGTTTGCGATCACGAAGTTTCCTAGAAGAGAGGACAAAACCTTATTTATTATATATATTATAACACATTTAACATGGTTAATGCTGTCGCTGGGTGTCGCACAAAATACTGACTCTTGGAACCGCAGGTGATGTGTCGTTTTGGCAATTATCGACGACGTACCCTTTGAAAGATTCCATGGTATTTCCTATGCTCAAGTGATTTTAATTTTCGGACCGTGTTATTTTCTATGTACCGGTATGTACAAAATCGTGACTCATAATGGATTTTTCTAGCATACACAGCTGCTCTTCTAAAAAATGTGATATGGTAACATTTTTCAATGATCAAAATTACGTTTACGGGCAAGCCTAATGTACGTTTTCCCTACGTTTACCGAGCATCTCTGGGATATTTGTAAGACTGGTGACGGTATTAAATTGTCTGCTCAACTAGAGCTTTTCTGAGACCAAATACCACTTGGTAAGTTGTGCAAAAAATTTATATATGAAATGGAATACATTCGAATTCGAATCAATCAATCAACGTGTTGGACATCACAAGATCAGATACCTTATACTGGCCCATATGCATAATATCCCTGAATATAGAAATGTTACTCACTTATTAAAAGCATATGTGAGGATTGTGATGACAAGGCCCCATATTGACATACAGCAACCAACATAGCTTATGATCTCCAGAATAAAATCTGCCTGTGGTGACAATCCTTCTCCTCCATAGATATCCTGTAAAATGTAATGATATATATTTTCAAACAGGACGTCAGCCAAGTCTGACTACTAAAAGTCATCTTAGTCTTCATGCCTCGATCAGATATGACGCGGTGATCTGCGGCGTTTTTTTTCTTCTTTTTCTGGATGACCTATTGAAGTGCAATTAATACACTTTACATTTATGTAGCTAATAACACAAGGCTTAGTGAATACGCGTTGGACCGTTGTCGCGTCCAGTTGTAATTCATTTCTTTTGCCATATCGTTTGACTTTGGCGATCATGCTGTTCCACAACCCTCGGCTCCTAGCCTTCTGTATAAGTACCACTCCCAGTTCTTTCACTCCTCTCTCTTCCAGCAATTTCTGCAGACTGTCCATCCAAATTATCCCCTTCTTCCCCTACACGTTCTTCCCACAATTTTCCCTGTCAAAGCAAGATTATCTAGGCCTTCTTTACGTGTACTGTGACCCATGAACTTCAACTGCCTAATCAACATCTCACGTATCATTTTCCTTTGCACTCCAACTCGTGTATAAGAACTTTCTCATTACTAACTTTGTCAGTCCAGGGGATTTTCATCATTCTTCTTAAAAACCACGTTTCGCAACTTTCCAAACGCTTTTTAGTATCAGAGGCTAAAGTCCATGTTTCACTACCATACATGAGTACTGGGTAGATGTAACAATTCAATACTCTTATTGTGGTCCTCATACTCATTGTTCGATTTGTCAGAATTTTGCCTAACTTTGAGAATGCAGATTTAGCGAGAGCTATCCTTCTCTTGATCTCTGTCTCACATCTGGCATCCTCGGTAATCATGCTGCCGAGGTAGTTAAATGAGGAGACTTGATTAATGATCTGTTCTTTCAGTTTCAAGTTACATTTTGGACTGCTCTTCTTGGATACCACCAGGCACTTTGTCTTGGTATAGTTGATCTCTAGTCCCATTCTCTCACTTTCTTTTACAACTACATCCAGGAGTCTCTGGAGATCTTTCTCTGATTCCGAAAATAAAACAGTGTCATCAGCATATCTAATATTTGTGATTGAATGGCCACCCACTTGTATCCCATTTTCATCTTCCAATTCTCTTAGAATGATTTCACTATACATATTGAACAGGTCTGGTGACATAACACAACCCTGTCTGACTCCCCGTCTGATGTTAATATATTCACTACACTCTCCTTCTACCCTGATGCATGCAAACTGATTCCAATATAGACTTTGTAACAGTCTTAGATCTTTCCTATATATATCAAGCTTTTTCAGCTCTTCAAAAAGTTCTGAAAGTTTAACTTTATCAAAAGCCTTTGAATAATCAATAAAACACATGGACACATCCTTTTGCATTTCGACTGCTCTCTCCGTTATATTTCTAACCACAAATATTGCATTTCTTGTGCCCGCATCCTTTGCAAAACCAAATTGTTCCCTTCCGACCATAGGAGTTATTCTACTTCTTGCTCTCAAAAGCAAAATCCTCAAAATAATCTTAGTGATATGGCAAATAAGGCTGATTGTCCTATATTGCTCACAATCCACGGCTCCCGGTTTCTATGGGAGAGTAATGAAAATGGATCAGCCCCATTCATCTGGAAATGTTCCGTCATCATTATATTTTGTTGATAATTTCTGTTAATCTATCAACACCATATTCCTCTAATGCTTCAAACAGTTCAGTGACCACACCCTCTGGTCCAGCTGCTTTGTTCTTTTTCATCTTTGACATTGCCCAACGGACTTCAGATTTAAGAATTTTCTCCCCTTTGACTTCATCTGCAAAACTCGACATTGCTTCCCTACTATCTTCAAAAAGTTCGCCAATGTATTGCGTCCACCTACTCATTTTGTCCTTCGTTTCAAACAGGATTGACCCATCTTTTCCTTTGATACAGCCAGGGTTTGAACAACCAGACTTTTTGCCTGAAATTTCATTTATTCTTTGGTAAACATTACTATTCTTATCGAATTGATTTTCAATTTCTGCACATTGTTCGTTTAGCCAGCTCTCTTTTGCCTCATTACACTTTTGCCTAATTTGTTTGTCTAATTCATTTCACGTAATAAAAAAACGCCTCATATCTGAAGGAGATTTTTTTGTCAACCATGTGAAGACCAAGTACATTTACTCAGTAGCCAGGGTTTTAGGAGCTGACCATCAAGGAACGAAGCAAGATGAACCTTGCATGTGCATCGATGATATCTAAAGGGTTATGCAAGCAAATTTCCCAATGTTTACAGTCTTATCTACTTTGTGTGCTTTGAAACCAAATGGATATATCCAGAACATGGGAACGGGCATGCCTTACGTAAGTTCAGCTTTTCTAGTTTCCTCATACATTCTATACAAATTGAATGAGGTTTGTTTAATATGGTATTCAATGCAAATAACTAGCAATTAACATACAATTTTACACAATTCGCAAACAAATTTAGTAAAATTAACACTTTAATATCATGAATATTAAAGACAATGGGTTTAGATGAGGATTTCAAGTTTTCCTGTGTCATTGCTGTAACTTTTGCACAGAGGCTACACACATATCCCATGCTAAAGTACGTTACGTGACAGACAAAGGTGATACAAACCATGAGAATGCCGAAGTTGGTAAGGTGATCGCACTCGCATGTAATTCTGGATATGTTGTCATTACTTGTTTTGATGCATCCTCGCGTGGACCATTGGTTATCATCAAAGTCATAAGATACACACGTGGCATTTGTCCCATTCTTGAAATGAAAACAAAATATGGCAATTATCAGGGCTTGAAAATAAAATATATAAACATCTCAAATAAAAAAGAAGACCATTTCTGCCACTGGAAAATATCTGGTTCAAGAGTAACGTGTACATTGCATAATACTGTCTCGTCCAATATGCAAACTTCAACCACATTACTCTACAATTGCTCCGAATTGATATGTCACTTCACATCATCCTCTCATCCTCATCTGTGTGTTCATATCCAATCTTTTTGTATATTCGCGAAATTCCTCAGATTAAAGAGGTTGATTTACATTGAATCACTGCCACATTTCACATCATTGTGCCCCCGCATTTGTTTCTCTACTTGTTTTGTAATGTTATTCAAATCAACAGCAACATTTTGGTTGAGCCATTGCCATGTTACAAATGATAACAAAAATAATAACAGTGGGTACTTTTATAGCGCTCAAGTTTGTCACATTTTACACTCGTGGCACTTCAATTAACACTGATAAAGCATTAGGATGCACTCACCGGATTGGTAGGAGTAAATGCAATCATCACGGGTTCCTCCAAGTTTTCGATTTCTTCGTTATTGATCGACGCCGCTATGATCCTCGAATTCAACTTTCGCAAGAATCCCGTCTGGTTTAGATTAAACTCCGTTAGTCCACTGTCCCTGAAGAGAGCCGTGTTCAAATGTGTTGTAATGACCATCCGGCGGTCCGTCAGCCCGGAGAACCTTTTCGCTAAGACTGATGGAATGAAGAGGGTCGCCTGAGCTGCAAGCGCATCTAGCTTTGTTGTACGATCGCCTCTTGCCACCTGAAAATCCTCGTCTGAAATGCTTCCTCCATCGGCCGTAGCTGACATGAAAACGGTTATACCCTGGCTGAGTCCATCCACAGTCAGATCAAGTACCTGATACACACAAAAATAAATATGATATTGGACATTGATATAGTGTTCATATCCACCACGCTAGGTGCTCGAGGCGCTACAATATTATTCCGGCTGTGGCTAGGGAACCGATTTCGTGCTCACAGCATTCAATGAATTTCATCCTACCGATAACCATTTTGTAACCTTGGATGAGAGTGGGAACTGTGGATAAATGTTATTGCCAAAGGACACCATGTGTCGCGCCGGGGCTCGGACCAGGACCTTCACAACTCCAGTCAAGAGTTTTTTTAAAATTGTTATATGACACCTCCAGAACACAGTTTTCTATGCACGTTATGCAGGATGTCCTTGTATGTCTTCCATAAAGCGATGGCTTTGTTTTTAACGGTAAACGCATTGTCAAAATGATTTGGGTCTACAAAATTAATGTTTTGAGGCAATGAAAAAATAGTATACATGAAGATAATTGCATGAACAGAATGATTTACGTAAAATCCCAAAATAAAAAGTTAAGAATATACAGTAGAATACGTTATATTATACTATTTTACTATAGAAATGATTAAAACATGTCTTTCTGTTGCTTACCTCTGCGGCAATATTGGGCTCAACGATCCGAAGAGTTTCATTTAGCACCTCAACTACAGCGAGTTGTGCTTCAAGGGCTATAACTACACGACTTGGAGCACCACTCGCCTCAGCCATTTCTAGTTCTCCTTCTGGTAGATCCGCAATGTTACTCGCAATATCCACAACAGACTCAGTCACCTGTTGGTCATCAATACGTTTTTGGTTATTTTCCGCTAAGTAAACTGCATGATAACACCAATACAAATACTCATAATAACAACAACAACAATATTAGCTTTGATAATAATATCCATTTATATTAGGTAGCTTAGACAGATACCGAGATGTGATTGGTCTAGAGCTCGTGACGTAACAGTACTTGCGAGGATCGTAGTCGTTATAATTTCCTGGCCGGTCACATTTGGTTATATTCAAGTTAGCTGGTGGAATGAATATATTTTTTAATCCATGCATGTCGCCCTCTTGAGGACTGTTTGTCACCAACTACACGGATATGATACACATGGGACTAAAGCAGACAATCCTTTGTGATCGATCAATGACTGAAAGTCTCGATTGGAATTAAGTTCGACCCGCGAATTTTAAGTTCTACTTTTTACACGTCGCGGGCGACGCCGTACCACAACAACACTTTGAATTGGAGCCCCGATCAGTGTTAATGAGCAATGAGGATCTTGGTACTTGGTACTCGGTTGTTGTTCCTCCAAAAGATTCCTAGTGGAATTTAAACTGGTGGTCGTGGTGACAGAGGGTGGACTTAAGGAGATTTCGGAAGGAGTGCTACTTTAAACTTTGCTGAGTCAGTCAGGGATACTAATGTCGGATCAAGGTTATTCCATGCTCTCAGGCGCGCCGGAAGCAGTTTGGGATTGGATAGATAGATAGATAGATAGAAATGGTTTTTATTAAAAAGATCATCGCAGCCAATGGTTGAATTGCGATCCATTTCACAAGGTTATATACAATACAATTGCAATTCAAATTGAAATAACACAAAATATGACATAAATCAATAATCAAACATATAGACATTTCATAAAAATTCATTGATCAGATTCAAATTTTTGTTAAAAAAAGAAGGCAATAGGGAAAGGTGTAGGAGAGGGAGAGTTGGAGTGATGACAAAGAGAGAGAAGGAGAGAAAGAAAGAGAAGGGGGACGGGAGAGAAAGACGGAAAGAGATAGAGAGGAAGAGAAAGGGAGAGAGAGTTGAAGAGAGGAAGAGACAGACAAAGGGTACCTTATCATTACAGATGAGGGGAGATGGCAAGAAATATTCAGTAATGCAGAAAATTGAAATAAAAACTATCAAAATTCATTTACATAGTTCAATCATGGACTGTGAAATTCTAAAAATATTGGTATTACATTTTATTCAAAAGATTTATAAAGTAAGGAAGAGAGCTGCACTGGAAGCGTTTTGTTTTACATTGGTATTTTTTAAACTTTGATTGAGATCTTAGAGAATAAGTGCTTTGTTGTCTAAGAGGTAAACATTCTTTAAATTGTGGGTGTTTGACAAGTGCATTTGCAAAGTCTATACATAACTGCTTACGTCTTGCTTCTAATGAACATAGATTGCACGTTTCCAATGCTGCTTCATAATTTTCATACTGACGTCCTAAAATGATTTTGCAAGCTCTTTTCTGAATACGTTCTAAAATATATACATGAGTTTTTGTTAAATTACCATTAAAAACCGGTACCCCATAATCTAAAATCGAACGAATGTATCCTTTATATATAAGTAAAAGGTCATCTACAGGCAATCCATACTTCTTAAGGCAACGAAACATAAATAACTTCCTATTACACCTTTTTGTGAGATCGGATACATGACTATCCCACTTTAGGTTTGATTGTAAAATAATTCCGAGGACTTTGGCTTGATGAACATAAATTAATTCTTTGTCGCCAATGAAAATTGAAGTTTGTTCATCACAATTTTTCATAAATGTTATAACCATAGAGAAGCACTTGGACGGATTCAATGTCATATTACTTTTAGCTGACCATTGGTATAGATCAGTGATTGCATTTTGTAGTTTAGACTGAGGTGTTACTTTTCGGCTTTCTACAATCGTTAAGTCGTCAACATATTTATAAATTGGTAAGTTAAAATCATTACAGGCATCATTGATCATTACAATAAATAGAATCGGACCAAGTTTGGTACCTTGCGGAACACCAGCATTGATTGTTTTCAAATTAGATAACTGGCCAAAATATTTTACCCTTTGTTGACGCAACTCGAGGAAACTCAGTATCCAAGATATTACACATGGCCTCACTTGCAAATGGATCAATTTGTTGATTACAATATTATGGTCGATGCGATCAAACGCCTTAGAAAAATCGGTAAGTATGATGGTGGATAAAGATTTGGGTTTATCAGCGTTGGCATATATTTGATGAAGAAGTTGTATCAAGTAGTGGTTAGTGCTTAAGCCAGGCCGATTTCCATACTGATTGGGATCAATATGCCTGGTAATATCTTCAAGTAACCATTTACATATGAAAGATTAAGCAAGTTTTGCAAAGTAAGAAGTAAGTGAAATAGGGCGTAGATTTTGCAATGTGGGTGGTTGTGACTTAGGAATGGGTACAATTTCAGCTTGTTTCCAGAGTTGGGGGACAATAGAGCTCTGAAACGAATCATTCAGAATGTCAGTCAATGGGATACACAATTCGTAAGCAAATTCTCGTATTATTCTTACAGGTAGGTCTCCAGAAATCCCAGCTTTACGTTGATTAAGAGATTGCAATTTCTTGTAAACTTCAAAAGGCTGGATGATTGGACATGTACAATGCGACGGTAAAAATGCAGGCAATTTACATCTATCCAAACAAAGAAGATCAGCTGCTACAAAAGAAAAATGATCATTTATGCAATCAGAAATAACCTTAAAGTTTGAAGGATTGGTAGTATCAGTATTTGGGATTTCAATGGGTGAAGATTGTTTACTATTGTTAGTAAGGATTTTAATTTGTTTGTACCAGCCAGCAGGATTTGTTGTTTTTAGATTAGTACTCTGGTATTATAATACCTGATTTTTTGTTCTTTAATCAAACGTTTAGCTTTGTTTCGAAGGAGACGCCAAAGAGATCGGTCATTTCTGTGAAATGCCAATTGTCTCTGGAGGATGATAGTTTTAACTCTTGCTGTTACCCATGGTTTATCAATTTCATAACACTGAATCTCTTTAGCTGGTAAAAACATATTCAAATGATATTGTACTGTATCTATAAACACTTTGCATTTGTTATGTATGTCATTTTCACAGTAAACATTTTTCCAGTCATAATGAACAATCCAATTGCCGAAACTTCGCATCCCACTACTCTTTAGTGGGCGGATGACCTTCTTCGATTTAAACTTTTTCTGTTTGTAATCGGACCTATTACGAGGCAACCATATAACACAATTATGATCACTTGAACTAATGGGAGACAAAATATTAACCTCTTTGTACAAAGAACTATTATTAGTTATTATTTTGTCCAGAATGTTCTCACCCCTTGTAGCTTGAGTAACAACTTGTTTAAAGCCACCAATGTTTAAGATTGGCTGGGTGTCGAAATCGTTAAAATCCACTAAAATTGAGATTCCAACTTCAGGGTATCTAACAAGCAGGCTGTCAATTGCAGTAAATAGATGATCCGTATAAAGGTGTGCATTAGGGGTTCTCGGAGGGATGTAGATGACACAGACGATCAGGCTAGCTACAATTCGCGGTAACCGTGGTGGCCTCATGTGTATCCATAATGCTTCAACTCCGTCAGGTACCGGGACGTCAAGGATGCTTGCCTGAAGATAATGTTTGGCGTAAAGGGCTACCCCTCCACCTGAACGGTCTTCCCTCGGTTTGGAGAAGAGCGAAAAACCTGGCACTGTAAACATTTCCAGTGGGATATCATGATTGAACCATGTTTCGGTGACAGCTATGGCATCAACCTTATTGACATCAGCTACTACAACTAAATCCTCATATTTATTCCTTAGAGATCTGCAATTAGATAAAAGGACAACTGGAGTATCATACTTTTTAGGCGAACTGCATGACTGTGGTATTACGTCAACTTTAATCAAGCAGGCAGGTAAAGATTCCTCCCTACAACGTCGTGGTGGTAGTCGAGGTCGGATGCGAACCGGAATTGAAATTGGAAAAGAACGATGGCGTTGCTTTCTGATGCCTCCCCGTTTTCCTCGATGACGTGTATGTTTAAAAGAAATTCCCAAATCTTTGATGAGTTTCCGTGTTTGAGTAAGAACACTGTTACTGTTACATAACGGTCGCAAATGGTAAAGTTGGGAAATTGAGTATCGGATAAAAGACTCCTTGTTGCAGTAGTTGTCATGGCGAAAATCTAATGAAGGGCCCGGGTTGGGGTTGATATCACCACATGAAAGGAGTTCAATCTGGAAGGAAGACTCGCCATTGGTATAGTAAAGTATTGGATGCTTAAGGTACGTAAGATGGCGAAGGCATACTTTACTAGATGTGGAGTAGGGTAAATTACTTTGTGTTGCTACGTTGTGTTCATATAGAAAATATACCCCTAGGCAAATACACACAGGCAATAGGCGAACGAAAGTTGCATTCCACATGATAGCTTCACACAACCACACGCTATTCACATACGTCCATTGTCTTTTCAACATGTTTAAGGTTGAGTGACCAGCGGGAAATTTGAATGTACTGTACAGTGTTGTGCTGCTATCGCAAGATGGTCGTGTAGAGTACAATGTATAAAGTCAATGGCGTACACCAAAAAAGTCAAAACACTCATAAACGTTGATAAACAATCTTTTACATAACTTACATGGTCCAGATATATCAGTTCATATACAGTAGTAGAATACTCAGCATCTGAGACTTAAATATGTAGGAAAAGCGATGAAAATACAGGGCAAAGTCATGTAAAGAGAGAGCTCAGACTAACGACGTGCTGCCTGTGAGGCGCCATCCAACGAGGGGGGGGGGCAAACGTTCCAGGGGGCTCACCTTCCAGGGGCAGTGACGTAATGAGAAAAAACGTGCGGAAGGGGGGGGGCAGACAAAAAAATCTGCATCACCATCAGTCTTACACGTTACATGCAGGTCCCGCGGAACGTTTTTGAAAGTGGAGTATTAACGATCAGGTAGAGCGTAAATTGGCGTGGGGTCCAGGGCATGAGCCTTGGCAGGGGGTCAAGGGGCTGAGCCCCCGGAAGCTCAGGGGTTTTAGGTATTTACTTACGGTTAGATGAGCATCCAGAGGCCCTCTTTTAGGCCATTGACGTGTTCTAAGGAGGGGGAGAGCCCCCAGAAGCTCAGAGGTTTTAATATTTAACTACGGTCAGATGAGCATCCAGGGGCGGCTTAGGGCCCTTGGTGGGGTCCGGAGGACAGAGCCCCCTGAAGGTCAGGGGTTTTAGGTATTTAACTACGGTCAGATGAGAATCCAGGGGCCTGCCTTAGGGCCCTTGTTGGGTTCCAGGGGGCAGAGCCCCCGGAAGCTCAGGGGTTTTAGGTATTTAATTACGGTCAAAGGAGCATCCAGGGGGCGGCTTAGGGCCCTTGGTGGGGTCCAGGGGGCAGAGCCCCCGGAAGCTCAGGGGTTTTAGGTATTTAATTACGGTCAAATGAGCATCCAGGGGCCCGCCTTAGGGCCCTTGGTGGGGTCCGGGGCGGAATTCCCGTAAGCTCTGGGATTTTAGGCATTTAATTACGGTCAGATGAGCATTTGTTATACCTTATTTGTGACATTGTCAGGTCACTTAATTTTTCTCTCCGTCTTTCTTTCTTTTTCTCTTTAACATACTTTTTTCCAAAAGTGAGGGGGGGGGCTCGAGCCCAGCCACTTTGCAGACCATGACATAAAGGCTTCTAAATAAGCGTATTTTTAGCCCGACTGTAATTTGGGAATTTCTTATTTTCCAACAACGCATAAAAAGGTATGACTTACCCCAAAATGGAGAAAAATACCGGAAAATCATGTCATAACAGCAACATTTGTAAATCACTGGTATCGAATAAGAAATACACCCCCCCCCCCCCCAACCCCCATCAGTACGCCAGCGTTCAGGGGCTCATGTCTTCTCACCCCTATAACAACAAAAAACAGACACGCTTTCCCATTCTCGCACAATATGTCCACGATATGCGCGTATCGCTATTATAGAGACCTCCATTGATACCGTATAGGTGGCATGCGCAATGTTTATGAAATTTTAATTCCTATGAACTTTCCTTTTCTTTGAATGGAATTGTATATGACTTGTGATTTAATTCAGGTTTTTATTATTGTTATGTTCTTTGGGGTTAAAAATAAAAACCATGTTTACTCCTTTACTGCTTTTTTTTTTTCAGGGGGGGGGGGGGCGTTTTGGGGGGGCAAAAATGCGTTTCCCCCCCCCCCCACACTTTTGTGATTGGGGGGGTAACTGCCCCCCTGCCCCCCCCCCCCCCCCCCACTTCCGGCGCCTATGCATGCTCTGGTTGTGAGTGGAAAAAGTGAGTTTGTATATACATCTAATCTGGTTAATGGTATTTCAAACTGACTTGAGTGCCCGCGTCTGCTTCGATCTGGTTTAGGTTTAATGTGGGTTCGGGCATCTATGTCCAGCCGGCCATGTAACATTTTGTTAAACAGCTTAGGCGGTGAGCTTCGCGTCTGTCTTGGAGAGAGTTCCACTTAAGATCAGCTATTGAACAACAAGGATTCTAAATCTACTACAAATGTGCTGAAAACAAGCATTGAATATATTCAACTGCTTCTGCAGGGCAAAGTCTCTTGACTTCGAAAAAATGGAGAAGGAATACTCCAAGAAAGAATTATGCGATTGCCTTCGATTATTCTACGCAGAGGTGCGGCGAGGAAATGGCGAACTTGATGCAAAGATATCCATGATCACAATACGCTATGGCCTCCAGAAACACTTTCTTAAAACAAAGCCAATAGACATCGTAAACAGTGTTGAATTTAAACGTTCGAACGACATGTTTGTTGCAGTCCTTCATAAGCTCAATGCTGAGGGAAAGGGTGCAACAAGACACAAGGAGCCTATAAGCAAGGAAGACTTTAGCAAAATTATATCTCCGCGAGTGTTGGACCGTTCTACTCCAGAACGCTGTATTTATAAACTTAATGTTAAAATCTGTGTAACACAGGCAGAGAAAATGTTAAAGATCTAAAGATAGATGATTTTGGCATTGCTACAGATTCCAATAACAGGAGGTACGTTTATCTTGCTATGGACAAGTTGACGAAAAATCACAGAAAAGACCAAGATGATGACACATGGGGCCAGTGTGGTCGCATGTACATGACTGTATAAGACAAAGAATGAAACTTTTCCCGTGAAGACGTTTTGTGATTACATTTCACATTTGAACCCTGACTTTTCCTATTTTTGGCAACAGCCAAAATCAAGAGCTCCTGAAGATGTCAATGTTGGATGCGGGTCAGTAGAACAAGAACAACAAAGTGTGCAGTGTGGTATAATCATCAGGTTGTTGGCAGAATCATTAGAAACAACACCATTAGCATTGAAGCTAACGCGTAGTCAGGTCAATATACGGTAAAAACACCCCAACCGAACAGATAGCAGGGAACTACACTTCCACTCTCACACTGCAGCCAAGGCTCCGAAGGTGTATAACATTAAGCAGTTGAAAGTGGACCTGGGTAAAGATCTATGCTCACAACTACTTTTTCGGCATGCCTACACTGGTTGCGATTCGACTTCCAGGATATTCGGAATCGGAAAGAGAGCAGTCTTCCAGAAGCTTGTGAAATGCAGCCCTACTTAAGAATCGAGTGCTAGTACTCTCCTTCTTCCAAGTCAGCCACAGGAACTAATAGAAGAACTTGGTATCAAAGCAATGTCTTTCATGTTTGGTTGCTGCTGTAATGACTCAGTTGCATCATTACGATACAACTTATTTGTAAAAAAAAAAATTGCCAATGCGACTCCCTCCTACGCCAGCCTCCACCGAATTCCACTCCCTCAGAACATACATCCAAGTCATGGCATGGATGGAGAGTGAATCGTAAGACCTGGACGTCACAGACAGGGGCTGGAAATTAGAGGACAATGATGTTGAATACGGAGGTTGTTCCTAGTAATCTTCTTAAGTTGATTCATTGCAACTGCTGTACTGCTTGTAGCACACCTTGCTGTACCTGCATATGTTACAGACTACCATGTAATAGTGTGTGTGTGGACCTTGTCAACTTGATGTATGCCAGAACCATAGAACGAGTCACTTGATAGTGAAGCAGAAGAGGATTTATTCTTACTAAAGTACATTCCTCATCAAAATAAAGGAACATAAAGATCTGCATGTGTATTCGCTATAAGATGACATGAACAACATGAGTTTTTTTTTTTTTAATTGTATGGTAGGTATTATGAATGTGTGTCTAGATATTATTATTAAGTTGTAACCTTGTCTTTGTCTCCCCCCCCCCCCTCCCCTCCCTCCTCGGCCACTCCCTCAGTGTTTACAATGACCTGTCAATAGTTGAATTGACCCTTTTTTTATAAGGGTGAGAAAGAAACATTATAAGTTCATTTCCTGTTTATAAAGTGCGCCCTCTATTGAGAACTCTCAGTGGTTTTGTGGCCCTTCGGACGCCATATTGGATTTCGTGGTTTCCTGAACCACTGCTTAACGTTCTAACTTATCCTAATGGATTCTATTACCCCGAAAACCATAGCATAGACACCCCAATTATGTATCTCGGGTGGATAATAAGTGACTTATGGCCATTTAAATGTTATGGCGGCCATTTTGGACGCCATCTTGGATTTTAGGGTTTCCTAGACCATCACAATTCATTCTTACTTGTCTCAATGGATTCTCTGACCCCCGAAACCATGGGATAGACACCAAAATTATGTCTCTAGGATGGATAATAAGTGATTTATGGCCATTTTTAGGTATCGGCGGCCATCTTGGACGCCATCTTGAAAATAACAGATTTCTGAACCTTCGATTTTGGTATACGTTTAGTATGTTATTCCTGAGGTCAAATACTACTAGAAACCGTTGAAAACCTTTTGTTGCAATTGTTTGGGGTCAAACCATATCTTGACCTGACTAGCGTCTAAAATCTAGGCCTGATCTAGGCCTGACGTTTCAGCTCAGCCTCAGCCTCAACTTCATCTCGTAGAACTAGCGGTGAGCTCAAAGTCCAGAACCCCCAACGAGTCACACTCACAGTCACAGGACCAAATTCACAGTCTGCGCCTTAAAGTCAAACTATGAATTTTGTGTCAAACAAACTTAATTTCCACCAGAAAAAGGTCGTGCAGTATCACTTTCATCAGTGTACTGTAGAGATCATTAACAAGTAGACAAAAAACGCACCCGAGCACCCTGCAAATATGTTGCGTTCGTGTATGTTGAACAGCTGATTGTGACTTTTGACCCGTTGGAAGTTTTTAAACTTTGAGTTATTTGCATGGCATTATTGGATTATTTTGGATTTTTTGGAAACGTTGACAAGTTCTGCAAGAATAAGATATGAAATTGAGTGAGCGACAACTTTATTTCGTTTGTCCGAAATCTAACGTTAGATCTATCTATAGATTAGATTAGAGTCTAATAATACCATGACATTAGTCTTAATCAAGCCGCTGCGCGCTTCGGAAAAATAACTCCGGCGGTCCAAAGCATGTTATATTACACACCCTACCGGTCAATATCTGTATTATATAGCGCATCACATTGATACTTCAATGTACTTTAAATAGATCGAGCTCGTACTGATATAATGCGGTAAATTGCGGCGTGTTTTTTTCTTCTCGTTATTATACAAATAATACATGTCTGAAGTGCATAAGTAAATACGCACTGCGCGCAGGTTAAGTCACATCAGGATAATGAACGAGAGTACGAGACTATACTAATTGTAGAGTTCATTGTCCGTCTCACTGTGACTTAATCAAGTGCAGTGCATATGATCACTAATACACCGAGCTAAAAACAAGCCGAACTATTAGTTATATAAGATCGGTCTACAACAGGTGATCCACTTCGACGCTTCTCATTGGCTACATTCTTGAATCCATTTTATAATATACAAATAATACACACCAGTGAGGGCATTAGTAAGTAATACACACACAAGGTATTGGAACAGTCTAACACGCCCGAAGCTATAGCCGAAGGTGTTTGGACTGTTTCGAAAGTACCTAGTGTGAGTAATTTTACTAATGCCCAAACGAAATGATTCGTATTATTTGTTTTATAACAAGATATAAGTATTTACTAATGACCGCTCATAAGTAAAATGACGTGTTGGGCAAAATAAATGACTGGTCACGTGTACGCTCTCAATCAATCATTTGATTAGGATCCGCTTCATCATCTTATAATACGCGTAAATGAATGGCAACTGCGCGCATCAAAGGTTCTACGCGCATATTAACAGAGTTCAGTGCTATATGGTACAGACATGTGAAGCGTTTTGCATTTTATCCATAAATTATTAAATGCCGCGGTTTACAAAGTTATGTCTGAAAGGCTTTATGGTTTAGTGTTATATACCGCATATTGCAAGATTCTAGCCTTTTGATTAGTAAGAACTACATGCATTATATTAACTTGTGTATGCTGAACAGTATAGCGAAATACATTGACCGGGGTCACCGGGCACACAATCTATTCGCGCGTACGGTGCAAGGACGGGCAGTGAATACGGGAAATCTGACATTTTGAATCGAATCCAATCCGATCCAAAAGATATTTCATATAGCGCCTTTTCCTTGCAGTAACAAAGCGCTGCACACACGCTCCACAATGTTTGGGCCACTCAAAACAAAAGTTGGACACTTCTCAGATATCAGCAAAGTATATGTAGGCTGGTGATAAAGTAATTTCTAGCAGAATAGATGTGACTTGAGTAGTTTCTTGAACTAGTCAACAGATGAGGCCGTCTGACAGCAGTAGGTAGCTGGTTCCACAGTTTTGCAGTAACCGATGGAAAAGACAATTCACCAGCACGTTTCTTAAAGAGACACTGAGTGAGCCAGACGTATGATGATGAGCGGGTAATTTGGACTCGAGGACGACGAACCAAGCAGTCAGCTATGTACAGGGGACATCGCCGGTTGAGAGACTTGTAGACCAGTAGTAGGATCTTAAAAGCTATTCTCTGTCATACAGGCAGCCAACGGAGTTCAAATCGAAGAGGTTGTAATGTATGTGAGTCCGAAGAGGAGCAGAAAAGACAAGCCTTGCCGCTGAGTTTTGTAGTCTCTGAAGGCGATCAAGGTCCCTCTGGCTGAGAACACTGAAGATACTGTTGCAGTAGTCTAGTCTGGGAAGGACAAGAGCCCTCGCCGCAGCGTGGCATGTTGACTTATTGATAAACCGCCTCACCCTCCACAGGTTACGTAGGGGGTACTTTGGGGAAAATGCTCATTTTTCTAATGCGGCGCATAATTACACAATAATTGGCCGATGAATCTGTGGGTCTCGGATAAAACTTTGGCTCCTTTATGATCGTAAGACTACACTATGCCCCCTGCAAAGTGCAGTTTCAAAATCATAACGGGCTCTATAACCGTGCCCCTCAAAGCAGTCCACATATGTATATTAGTATTCCCCCTTCTGGATTTCAAGCCCCCACACAAAT
This sequence comes from Strongylocentrotus purpuratus, assembly GCF_000002235.5. NCBI lineage: Eukaryota > Metazoa > Echinodermata > Echinoidea > Camarodonta > Strongylocentrotidae > Strongylocentrotus > Strongylocentrotus purpuratus. The sequence goes on from NW_022145609.1 coordinate 12,509,690, forward strand.
GTGTACCCTTTCCACTTCTTAGGGAGTGTTCCTACCATTTTTCACCGTTCATATGCATCCGCATTGAGCAATGACAAACACAATCACACTGGCTACCTCGCAGGTACGAATTATCTCTTGGGTGGAGAGTGTCAAATGAATGCAGATTAGGCGCCTTGGATTAATTCGAGTGGCAGTAAACACGCGGCTTTATGCAACGCGGCCTAGTTTGCGTGAAAGCCACAATCGTCCGCACCCCTCTATTCAGAGGCCGGATGCGAAATCCCCGCAGAGAAGAGAAAAGAGAAGAGAGGGAGGAAAAGAGATGAACAGGAGCAAGAGAAAATATTTTCTTTGGAGAGGGCTTTATACCAAGTTCAAAGAAACAAATAATATTTAAAACCTTCCGTAAAATGTGTTTTGCCCATGGGTGTCGATCTGTAATTGATACCTATTCATCAGGGGGGGGGGGGATGATCTATTCATTCATCCCCCCCCCCCCCCCCTGATGAATAGGTATTACGTAAGGATCGACACCCATGGACTTTTGCCTCTATGAGTTAAATGACAATGGAATAGCATAGTCTCCAAACAAGAATTCATGAATCAACACATTGGCTTTATGGCTAGCACGCAATTGTGTATAGCGGCGAGAGAGAAAAAAAACCACTTGTCTTTATTTCCATTAATTGCTGGAGAATTAAATTTGAATGGGGCTCCCATAACCCGTGTGTCTAGATTGACACCTCCAAGTTACCTCCCCGAAAAAAAATCTATTTTTTAAAAATTCATTCGGTTATATATACACAGATAAAACGTAATTGTTTAAAATGCTAACAGTTCATTACAATACAACAACTTGTTAAATTTTTTAAACAGGTCTTATTTCTTGTAAACAACCCTTTTAAACGGTGTTTTTATTGTGCATAATGATCCATTCCAAATATACAGAGTACAGTGCTAATTAGACACGAACTCAAGCTAAGCTAAATAACTTAGTTTAGCCGCAGAGGGAGCTAAACAAGTATGACGAATCTTTCAATGGGTTGAAAATTAATCGCGGTTTTTCTGGCTTGAAACAGACGTCACGGTCTTCGGACACACACAATGCAGCTTTTCGTGGGTAAATCGTGCATCCGGGATTAACTCAATCGGCTTTGATGCATGCGCTCTCTGGTTAAAAAGGTGCAGCTTCTCGCACATGAGAATTAATCCAATGCGCCTTAGTGTCTTGCAAAATCAACTTTTCAAACTCCAAATCTCGCATTTTCCTTCTTTGGAGTATTAAACACGGTTTTCTTTTAAGTTTCAGGCAAGTAATGATTTTCATAAGCTTCAGACACAAAAGCTGTAATTTATACAACGATGTAAGCCTACGTAAGTACTAGGGGTGCAAACATTATTGTAAAGTGTGAAACCTTGTATTGTCTGACACGTTTATATACATATATATATTTTGGAATTGCGAACAAAAATCCGTTCGGGTATCAACAAATTAGCGTTGACAGCTGGTCACACTAGCATTCCCTGTATTAAAAGGGTGTCCGAAAAAAACACTTTGTATTTGCCCCACCTAAGTTATTTAAGTTGCTGTGCTACGTAACAAAAGGTGTAACTGTAATGTCATCAGCCTATTTTTGTTAACGTTTTTCCTGAAACAGCATGAAATTAAAGAAAAATTACAACTTTCTTAACAGAGAGTTAAACAAAAAAGCCATTCAACCAAATTATGTTAGTCATGCACATGCGATGAATGATCTCCTACCCACCTGCACATCAGTAGAATTTATATCTGTGATATTTTTGAGGATATCTGCCACAATCTCCAGACCTTCCGTAGAAAGGGTTTCAGTCATGGACGTTATTTCTGCCACTTCTTCAACTATCATTTCTGCATTTTCCGCTGTGACTTCGGCCTGCCAAAATCAGAGGCAATCAGTTTCTTAACAACAATGATGATAACAAACTTTTTTGTGATATATCATTTTTATAATAAAACTTGCAATGTGCTTCTAAAGTTGACATGAAACTATGTTCAATACCTATTGAATGAAATAAAAATCTGGTTATGTTTTCTTGTATGCATCAAAAAATCTACGGCTTTTAAATCGCCAGGGATTTTGTGATGTGATCAGGGTTTCTTCTAATGAGTAATCGTTACATGGCGCCTTAAGGTGTATCGTAGACTTGAAATATGTTTCAGATCGCTAAAGGCTTGTCCTGCTCTAGCTTTGCTGGTACAACATGACTCTTGGAGCGTTGAAACAAATTACTTTGATTACTGTATCCAAAAAAAGTAGAGAACATTTAGCACATGAATTATTCAGCGGATTTAGTTCGGTCCGGTTAATCGCTACAGCTGCCCCCCCCCCCCCCCCCCACTCCGGGGTCGGAATGACCGCATGCGTGTTACCAAAATGTCCGGTAAAGGGGTTCTTTTCACGCACCAAAGTCCGGTTCGTACATACATAAAATTGACTTTACACACCGGACTTTATAGGGGTGTTTTCAAAAGGAGGGAACACGCATATGCGTACCCTGAATAACACTGAGTGTTATACTGAATGTTGGATAGTTTCATCGCTCTATAAATGGATTATTATTATATTATTATATTATTATATTATTATGAGTGGGGGGGGGGTACAGCTGTAAAACAAGAGGTGCCAATTTCATTTTCATTTCATGCGAAACTTTACCCCTTCGATGTCGGGGGATACCTGGCCGATTTTTCCTTTATACTAATAATAGTGATAGTGAAGTATTGTACAGCGCTCAAGGCTGATAAACTGCTACTCTTGGTGCCAGGCGCGGATCCAGGATATCTTAGGGAGGGGGCCCAACTTTTTTTTTTTTTGCTCCCTAAAATTTGAACATCGCGCCGGCCAAAAAATCGCTCAGTGGGGGAGGGGGGGGGGGGGGAAGAGAGCACATTTTTTTGTTTGGTCCTCGAAAATTTAAAAATTTGCACCCCCTTCCCCCCCCCCCCTTGACCGCCAGGGGGGCCCAACCCCCCAAAAAAGATAAAAATCACGTGTTTTTACATGATTTTTTTCTCAAGGGGGGGCTAGGCCCCCGCCCCCCCCCCCCCCCCCCCCCCCCCTGGATCTGCCACTGCCTGGTGCTCCATCATTACTACCCTTGCTTTATCACGGCTGCCACTACAGCGCTCGAGCATTTCAAGGAATAAATTCCTACCGGGTTTCGTTGGTGGAGTGTGCCAAATGTAGATTGATGTCTTGCCAAAGGACGTAAGTGCTACGACAGGGATTCGAACCCCCAAAACTTGTGGTTCACAGTCCAGATACTTATCTACTGGACCACAACACCTCCACCTTTTGATATTGCAGGAACGATATCGTTCTCTTTCACCTTGCTATGTTGGTTCCCTAAAAGGAATAGACCGTAACGAACCTTTATTATGATCTTGAGAAGTTCATCGGCAGTCAGGTTTTTTCCACAGTTCATCTTGGGTTCCCAAACACAAGCTCGAAGAGTATCACCAACACAAGTGGCTTTTACACGATGGTCCCCTGCGGAAACATAAAAGGTTAATTTGTATGATCCATGCTTTTGCAGATTAGGAGATCAAATCAATTACCATATTTTTAGTTCATAAGGTTATCAACTTTACACTCCTGCAGTTAAATGTTTAGAGTTATCTACTATCTGGTAGCAAATATGAACTGGTTAACCGTATCGTATTGAATAAATTCCAACGAAAAAAAATCACCACAGTTTTACTGCAATAGAGTTTTACTGCACGTAGATTTTTTTTCTCGTTCCAAAGTAGACCTATTTTTCATTTTTACGTAAGACTATTTCCAAAACTTTGACAATCGATAGAACTTTTTTATCATTAATAGACATAAAGGTAGGATAATTTTCTTGGCCAGTCTTTTACTAGCAAACAGATACAAAAACATGAACTATCCGTTGATGAAAATGACTTACGATATACGGTATAATCAGGGCATTTTGTATCGGTTGAGTTAGCTGTGCTGTAGATGACGCCACTGTCAAACATTGCCACATAGCCATAGTTTGTCACATAGGTCCCGGCTGGACAGGTCACTGTCAAGATCATCAGAATAGATGTTGATTGTAGGTGGAAAATTTATGTACTTTACAATATTTTTTGGGGTAATTTTTCTTTATTTTCTTTGTAAATAATATGCAGTTGTTATTGATATCAGTTTGGGTAATATGTCTTCTTTTGTACACGGACTTGCTGAAAAACAGCCTTGCGGCCAAATGCATAATTTTGTTAGCCAAATCGAAATAAATCAAACACATAATATTCTTTCAGCGACAATACTCTACTCAGAATAAAGGGCATTACACATACATACCCGTAGTACAGAAACGCCCTTTTGGTTATTTGTGGCTATCATAATAAATCATCTATGCTGTAGTTACCTGTAATACTTACGTCTTATTTCCATTCGTTATATAAAATTAATTTAAGAAAGTAGTAGTATTGAAAGCAATGGTGACTGGGCAGCACAAAAAGCTATAAAGGAGGTTAATACCAATGGAGCGTTTTTAGTTTTCATGTAACGAAACATTTTTAGATTCGTAGAAATCTAATATAAAGTTATATCAGATGCTAGAACATATAAGCAGCTCTACATGTGAACTCTAGCAACTACATTAAATGCTATAAAGACAGAGCAACAACCAATTTCATATAAACACAAAAGGAAAATAGCTTGAAATTACAGAAAACACATGTACATCGAACCCGATAGCAACTACTTTCGTGAAATCAACGTATGGCTATTTCAACAGCCTTTACGAAAAAAAGCCTGTCCATCAGCTTTAAAAGAAGGCGTGAAATTACAATAATGTATTACCTAACCCAACCATGAATTCTGAAGGATATACAGTAGGTTATTTAAATTGCCCTTGAGTTGACCTTTTAAGGTAGTGGCGATCAGGTTATCAGCAAACATTTACTGTAATGATAAAACTCACCTGCACTAAAGGATTGAACAGAAGCTGGGTCCAGGAAGTTAGGGTTCCCCTCAGCAAGGCTTGTAATTGTAGAACTGATGATGGACAGTTGTTCACCATCGGGTATTGAACCATTGTATACATAGATACCGAATTCTGTAATCACGCTTCCAGGTGAGAAGGAGTTCACTCCAACTGCAACGGTGGCTTCAAAATTATTCTGGAGAGGTGTCAGGATCTGAAAGCAACACAGAATATCATTTGAGTGCCAGTCACGGTCAACCTAATCTATGCAACGTGAATTAGAATATAAAGGGATTGAATTCAAATTTGTTTCCTTGTGGGAATATTTTGTATAATTTTCTTGACAGTATAGACGAATTCAATAAACAGTGTTAAGTAAGAGGTGAATAGCCCAAAAGCAGAGATGCATTTGGAACACAGTGTACAAGTAAAATGAAACGTGCTACTGTTATGTAACATGCTTTATATGTAAGGTGCTGAAATGAAACGTGCTATGTAAGGTGCACGGCTATAAAATGTTATATATATATGGCATCTGAATTAATTAATTAATGAATGGTGATTTCTTTTTAGATAAATGACACATAGATATTTATAGATGATTGAAAAACAATTCAGAATATCTATGTAAATTTAAATTTAAGCCATTTTAGACAAAATATAATGGTTTAGAATGAAAGGGAGCAGTAAATTAGTCATCAGATCAGATAATTTAATAATCATACTCACAAAATTGATTAATTCCTTTGAGAGCTGCTGAAAGTATGAGGAAGTTCTATCGGAAAGACTGCTGTTGAAAGTCTTGTTGAATGACGCCACTACTACATAGTTATCAACACCTGGAAATAACACAAAAGTCATAACGAATTTTTAAAAAAGCAATAGAAACCTTGTAATAATTTACTATTATATAAATTAGGCAACAGATTAAACTAAACATAGAGTATCACATAAACGATTGACACATGGGGCATCTAAAGAAGTGCACTGGCTTTGATATAAAAGATTAATATAGTTACATTTCCCCCTCGAATCACTTTTTTAAAGTTATGCCTAGGTCACATTTGCCGCGGCGGCCGTGCGGTCCAAAATATATACGGCCAATAACAATTATAGGACTGCCAAAGCATTCGAACGGTCACATCCGGTAGTGGTCACATATAATTTATTAGGGTAGCCGCACGCCGTGTTTTGAATTGCGGTGACAGAAGATTTGCGGCTGCCGTAGGGCCTTTGAAGTAGGATGCACAGTCGCCTTAAGTCATCCCTGCGGTGGCCATAGCTCTTTGACAATTACTAAGGGAGACGCAAGGTAGACGCAAGGCGGCTGAATGGGGACCATACGGCGACCATGCGGCCAGACTGGTGCTACCGCTTCGCCCCTGGAGTATATAAAACGCAAGGTCACCGTACGCCTAACGTACGGTCGCGGTGGAATCGCTCTATGGCATGGCTACGGCGTGTCTAATCGCAACAGCTAACCTAGAAATTAAAATAAATCCGCGTTAAAATCCCACGGCGACCTGTACGGCCTGTAAAGATAGGGATACGTCATAGGGGACCCTGAGGCCACTGCAGATTCTCTGCGGCCGCCGCAAGTATCTTTCGGGGGCCTATACAACCGCCGTATCCTAGCCGTAGAGCAAATGTGACCTAGGCATTACGATAATGCAAACAAATATTATTTCTTATTGATGTGAGGGAATAATGGTATTGTGAGTTATTGTTCATTATAATGTCCAGGCGCCTTGAAGAATAACCACAACTGGCCTCACACAGGTGTATGTTGAAGGTCATTGTTAAGGACATGACAGGACATGAAACATCCAAGCGTGAATAAACGGACATTAAACAAGTATGATAAAGATATGAGTAGGAGATAAGACTAGGAGAGTTAAAGATCGTACTAGGTTCTTTAAACATATTATGCTACCATTCGCCAACTACAAACTACAAACCAACCATTGACTGTCAACAAAGCTTGTTTTGTGGACAAAGTTTTGCCGTCCTCCCCGACAGCAGTGCAATAATAGTATCCCTGGTCCTCGGCCAGAGCTGGATTGATAACTAACGGGGACCTGTTCTCACTTCCCAAGATGGGGACGCTGTCTTTGTACCACTTGTAACTTTGCGCGTTCTGGAAGGAACAGGAGAAGGTGACCCGCTCCTCTACATCTGCCATCTGAGACAACGGGTTCGTGAAAACCGCAAGGGGTTCTGCAAATGTGATATAATCATTATATAATAAACAATACTATATTTCTTATGCATCATATTCCATGATAGGTTGATAGGATTCTAGAGAAGTATTGGTTATTTGAAAGTATCGAAAGTATTTGATATAAAGATTTTAAAAGTATTTGCATGAATCATAGAATATTCCACTATTACGGGTAGATAGGGTTCACAAGAAGTATTGTTTATTCGAAAGTATTTCATATAAATAAAGAAAACTGTATTTTGTGTGTATCATGAAATATTTCGAAATGACTTTGTAGATGTAGTTTGAGATAAATAATGTTTATTCAAAAGTATGCGGTATAAATTTATGAGGTGTGCATAGTCTTGATTCAGTGAACCATTTCGACAATTTGTCAAGACTAAATCCGGTGTCATATAAATATAAATATAAATCAAATTATGCATACACATACATGCAGGTGAAACATTCATTTACACCCACTCACTCTCACATACACCCTAACAACATTAAACACACACACACAAACATACATGTACATATGTATTTTATTGCTTGGACTATTTTGTCATCACAATAAAAGCTGAAGATGACCAGGGGCTAAAAGTTATTCTAACTAATTATAGTGATATCTGATTGCTTGCTTGAGAAAGATTCGGAAAGATTTATGATATAGCACATGATGACAGTTTAACAGTTTATATTGTGATTTTCTGGAATCATCAAAATGATTAAAGATATAACGAGATACGTGTGGACGCCTTTACCATTCGGTTGAACCATGTTAAATATACTGAAATATGTAGATATAATTATGGAACAGAATGGATATTGACATGCCATTTTTATAAAAACATGTTGCTCATTGAAGCAGCTATGATTTATCGAAATCATAGTATAATTTGGAAGCACATTACTTCTACTTTATGAAGAGCAATAAACTATTTTTATATAGATCATAGTTTTCTCACAATTCCCCTTTGCTTCGAGGTATGGTTTTTCTGGGGGGACGCACTGTATATCGAAGGCATATACATGCGCACACGCACGCACACACGTACACACACATACACACACACACTTATACGTACACACCCACACCTATCTTACCTTGCTCCCTAATCTGAGTGTTACAATTAACATCAGTGTACGATTCTGCACACGTGCAAACATACGATGCTCCATCGTCGCTAGTCGTACAAGTGCCTCCATTTAGACAAGGTGACAGGGCACAAGGTTTAGTGGCTGTGGGTGAAGTTAAACCGTGACATGTAAAGATAATTTTGAGTTACTTCAGATATGTGATCGCTTGTGAAAGATTCGGAAAAGGTTGTATAATATAGCACACGGTGACAGCACACCAGTGTAGATTGTGAGTTTCTGGAATCATCAAAATGATAAGAAATTTACAGTCTCTGTGGAGATCACATGCACTTCTTATAGAAATGGGTACGGCTCATATGGGAATACACAACACAATCTAGACTAACTTTGTCAGCTCTCCCTTGTTATCTTTCCAATAATATATAGAAGTCCGTTACAGGGGACATTTCTACTGCGAAATTGATTTAAGCTGATATACAAACAACTGAGATACTTTTACCATTTCCTATTAATTCTACAAGTCCTATTTTTGGTTTGTTTCGTTTGTTTTTCCTTATTTTTTGGTTTGGAAGTGGGGGGGGGGGGCTCAATAAAGACATATTATATGTGAATGGGAAATTACGATATAAGGCGTCAAGGTGCATATTTGAATATTGATACCACCTTAATCAATTTATTTTCACTATAAAAACTGACTACATTTTTTCTTCCTGAAACAGAAATATATCTTATTTGTCACTCTTGAAAGCTCATTCATGACAGTGGTCTGGTCCAAAATATTTATGGCACAACAAGTACAGTACTTTGTGTAAGTACTATACCTTCGCAAGAGGTCCCGGTGCCGGTGAATCCCTCCATACATGTGCACAAGTAGCTGCCACTTAAATCGGTGCAAAATGCGTTACTGTCACACACTTGGGGTGACCCGGCACATTCGTTGATGTTGACACAGGGGTATGGAGTCCTGTCATCCGTTACGGTTGTGTATCCAGCGTTACACACACAGTCGTAGCTATTGATACTCCCGGTACAGGTTGAGACCCTTGGGCAGGGTGTGAGCCTTTGACACATGTCAATGACTGGACGTGTAAAGAGAGATATGACACACAATAATGCTAATCTTAATGCTAATTTAGCTTACGGATGTAATGTAGAATTTTACCGAGGTTAGCCTCATTATTGTTGTAACAGTGCCCTCATTCGACCTGGGTCGAGAGGGACAAATGTGTTAAAACGCTAGTCTGCAAACTGACACTAATTTGACACTAAAACACGATTCAATGAAGCCTCGACCAGAACCTAGCTCTGTCAATCTCTGGCTGTGTCAGGTAAGGTTAACTATTAAAATTATAGGAATAACTTGTATGATTCACATATGTTCAGCGTCTCGATCTAACAAGTCAACACATTGTAATCATTTCGCTGAAAAGACTATTGTGTAACACATTGGGTGCTTTCATATACGAAACGACCATCTTGAGAATATACGAAGTCCATATAACTATACTCTGTTCCCTGAAGATTTCCGACACATAGTTCAAGCAAAAGCATAGAGATGTTTGCAGCAGCTCGTCTTATCTATCGTATTAGGAAACATGAATCTTTGTCTCTTTTTTTAAGAGACTTACACTGGCTACCCATTCACTCTCGCATTTTATTCAAATATTGTTGTTAGCTTATGAATGTTGTTATGATTTTGCGCCTCCTTATTTGATAGAGCTATTAATATTGTACAAACCTTCTAGAAATCTTCGTTCTAATAAGAAAAAATTATTTGTTATTCCACCAGTGATGACCAGGTCATATGGTGAGCGCAGCTTTGCTCACACTGCCTCAACTTTATGGAACAATCTCCCGGAACATGTAAAAAAAACATTGACTCCATTGTTAAGTTTAAGATTGCTTTAAAGACGCACTTATTTAACATTTAATTCATCCATTTTGTCTGTTACCCAGTACATCTTGTATTTGTATTTTGTTGTGTTTTTCTCTAGAGCGCTTAGGGACATGTTTTAATACTATTTGTTATGCGCTATACAAGAACGGTTAATTATTAGTATTATTATTATTATTATTATTATTATTATAATTTAATACTTTCCATATTCTTATTAAAAATGAAATTATCTACAAACATATACATTGCACACGGGATTTTTATTTTAACATGTAGAACTATCACACTCAGTCCTGGACTTTGTTACAAGAACTGAAATATGTTTAAAGTTATTCGTGTGAATTTTCTAATAATAATTGTCAGATTGACATGCCTTCACAAGTTGGTAGATCAGCGGACAACGCCCCACTAGCCTGACACATGACAGACGAGTTACCGATGAGGTCATATCCGGGCTGACATTCATACATGCACGATGTGTTGTAGTCTCTCCTCATCTCTGTACCGCATTGTGTGTTGTCAGTGGTGAGGTTTGCCGGAAAAGATGGGATGCTACACGTGACAACTGCCAAGACAATTAAGATAGGAAATAACAATGGTAATGCGTTCACATTGCCCGGCTACAATACATAGGAAACGATTGCAAAGTCTTTTCAGAAATCAACCCAAGGACAATTCCTATTCCCGCTTGTATTCGTGTAGAAATTATGTTTGAATTGCATAACATTGAAATGTGATATATGTTTAAACACTTGACTGTAGATGCGAAGGTTGTGGGTTCTATCCCCGTAAAGGTACTCATGTCATTACACAAGATATTTCATATGTATTGCTCCTCGCAATCCATGTGTTTGCAGACCCCGAAGACACTTCACGTGAACAGACTTCTGGTAGTGGACAGACTACGACTGAAAAGAAGAAGCAGAACAATAAATTTCATGTTCATGAAACTCACATACTGCATGATAATTCACTTAGAGCATCACACCACAGAATGATTACTTGTATTACTTAATAGATCTACATTGTAAAATCTAACATTGAAAATGAATGGTCTTACTTTGACATCTTAGAATGTCATCAGAGAAGGTTCCGTTGGCTAGGCAGGCAAGAGATGACATCCCACCAATAAGGTCGTAGCCAATGTTGCAGGAAAATGCACATTTTGCATTGTATGCCACATTCTGTCCCTCCTTGCATGAAGATGAAAGGTAAGGTGGCAGCTGTGGTACGTTACAGGTCACAACTGTAAATAAATGTTCATAACAATAATGGCAGGTAAACTAATTGGTGAAATAATGCATGTTTAAATTTTATTGAATGGAGCGAAAGATCATTTAGAAAATATGATTGTGCACATAAATTGTACAGAATCGGTTGTTTGGAGAGAGATCATTCGAAGAACCTGATACGGGTTTTATTCTTGAAAAAAAAACAGTTATATTCGTTACAATAGACAAGCCCCACGTAATCTGTGTTATACACATTAGTCTTCTTTTAAATATATATTATATCGCTAAATTGTATATATTAGGGGCATTAGACAAGTAGTTGTGTTACTATGAAAGCATTCTCTTTTTAAATAAGGGCTAACAAACCGACCTCAGCAAATGTCTTTTTACCACGGATCCTTCAAATGCCTCTTAAAATCTGTCATAGATAAAATCATATAGAACTTAAAGTCGTCAACAAAAATTTCCCCTTTTTGAAAAATTGATAGAATATTTTTACCTTCACATAAAGGGAGAAAATCAGAGAGAGACGTGTTTGCCAGACACATTACTGATGCAGATCCAACAAGATTATATCCTTCATCACATGAGTATGAACAGCTTTCTGTGTAAGAGATGGATAGTCCTGCATCGCATTGTGACGCCATAGGAGATAGACGTGGTTGAAGCTCGGGTATGGAACATGATACAGCTGTTAACAAAAGGAAAATGTATGATGTGTTTTAAAATAAACAGGCAGGTTTTAAACCATGACTTGGGAAGCGTTTTGATTACAGCATTTTCCTTTCTTAGGGTTTAACATGAAGCATATGAAATGAAGTATATTAATGGCATGAGAAATTGATTATGTGTAAAAATTGAAACATTTTACCACGCAAAACTCCAACATTAAAAATGAGGGTGAGATGAGCAGTTCCAAAGTTGTCAAGAGATAAAGGTTTTTCGGGAACATTGAAAATATTTTAGATCTCAACAAAACATGACAATGAATAAATCTTTCTACTACCCAGCGTCATAACTAATCCAAAAGAAAAAACATCAACAGACTTACCCGCACAGGTAGGAAAAGGTGCTGATAGTTCTCCATCACTCTGACAGGTGACATCCTCTCCACCGATCACAGTATATCCTATGGAGCACTCAAAGATACAGGTTGTTTCGAAGTCAATAGAGCTCCCTGCATCACAGTTTCCAGATAGAGAAGAGAGTTCTGCCGAGAATACCTCAGGAAGTGGACAAGTCACAACTATTAGAAAGAAGCATGAAAATTGGAGAAAAAGTGAGGAAACAAAAACACATTGAAATATTTAAGATTATAACCTTAAATATTCGACATTAAATTTGAGCCAAGACCAACTAAGCAGTTAATGATATTTACATCGTCTCCTGATAGACATATGGCCGCTAAGGTAAAACTTTACACATTGACTTTTTCCTGGGATTTGTGAGACTATAGAGCCAGGTGTCGTAGTCGAATGGTTTAAACACTTGACTGTAGATGCGGAGGTCATGGGTTCTATCTCCATCACAGTACTTATGTCCTTACGCAAGATGTTTATTCTGCATTGCTTCTCTTCGTCCATGTGGTTTCAGCCCCGGAGACAGTTCACGAGAAAAGACTTCTGGTAGCAGACAGACCACAACTAACAAAAAGACGCAGAACAGTACAGTTCATGCGCGTGAAAACTCACATGTTGCATGAGAACTCGCTCTTAGCATCACACCACAGAATGATTTACATGAATCACATAATCAATTTAACATCGTTATATCTTATATTGACAAATTAATAGTCGTACTTTGACATGTAGAATATCATCAGAGAAGGTTCCGTTGGCTAGGCAGGCTAGAGATGACATCCCAATAAGGTTTCTATATCCCCTCCGACTTCGTCTGCGAGGGGCTAATTACTTAGTAGTATGATTATCAAAATGTAATTGATTAAACTATTTTTTTCTGCAAAACATTGTTTCGTTTGTTTATTTGTTTTACCTGACCGGTAAGAAATCACGTGTATGCTTCTAAATGCTTGTTAAGTTAGTAAGCAGTCTACGGAAACCTACAGCCTTAATTCCTCTCAAGGGACTTGGTAACGAGGACGAATGCCTTACCAAAGGGCAGAAGCGCATCGACTTGGTTTCGAACCCGAGACTTACCGGTTACGAGACCACTGTACTGGTCTTCCACTGGGCCATCAAACCTCATCAAATACGTCTTCAAAATTAATAAACCCACCTTCGCACGAAGGGAGAGGAGCTGACAAAGTAGTGTCCTCCAGACAGGTCACAGACGATTCGCCAGTTAGATTGTATCCAACATCACAAACGAAATGACAGGTCGTATTGTAAGTCACACTCCCAAGGCACAATACATTGGATGTTAAGAGATTGGATGGTAGCTGGGGAACTTCACAAGCTACGACTGTAAAAAAGCAAGATATTAGCACAATCGCAAAGCATTTCTAAAAAATCGACTTAAAGGGATCGTTTATAAATCTTAAATCTGGGATACACGGCCATACGTGTTATGATGTCACCCCTGATTTTACCCATCGGCACGCCTCGCCTCAGGATGCGACATCCCATAGAGCCTATAAACAACTATTCCTCTCACAGCAGTCATAATATCTATACTATAACATAATAACTTTACATTGTAAAAACTTATGTAAGAATAACAGTAAAGATAAATCAATCTTCTTACTTTCACATGTTGGAACGTCATCAGAGAACGTTCCGTTGGCTAGGCAGGCTAGAGATGACATCCCAATAAGGTCGTAGCCAAGGTTGCAGGAAAAATCGCATGTTGTATTGTATGCAACATTCTGTCCCTCCGTGCATGAAGATTGGAGGTTGGGTGGCAGCTGTGGTACGTTACAGGTCTCAACTGCACATAAATGTTGATAACAATAGTGGCAGGTAAACTAATTGGTGAAAAAATACATGTTTAAATGTTACTGAACGAAGCGACAGATCATTTAAAAAGCATGATTTTGCACATTAATTGTACAGAATCGGTTGTTTGGAGAGAGATCATTCGAAGAACCTGAAACAGGTTTTATTCTCGAAAATAAGACAGTCATATTCGTTACAATAGACAAGCCCCACCTAATCTGTATTATACACATTAGTCTTCCTTTAAAATATATATTATATCGCTAACTTGTATATTTTAGGGGCATTAGAAAAGTTGTTGTGTTACTGTGAAAGCATCCTCTTTTCATATAAAAGCTAACAAGTGACTTTTGACGTTGAATCTTCAAATGTTTCCAACAATCAGTCATTGAAAAAAATAATATACAAATTGAAATCGTCAACAAAAATCTACCCTCATTTGAAAAATTCATGGAAAGTGAGAGAGAGAGAGAGAGAGAGAGAGGGAGAGATACGTGTTTGCCAGACATTGGTACACAAGGAGATCCTACAACATTGTATCCCACATCACAGACAATATGATACTTTCAACCAAGTCATTGTGCTCATTCATTTGAAAACTACTTTTTCAGCTGTCGTAGTGTCTAAGAGGATAATCTAAGATCAGGAAAATATCGACGGGAAAATCTTTGGATCTCTAGATAAGTTATCCAATCACCAACTAAATATTTTAGGGAAAAAAAATTGTACAAAATGTCAACTCCTTTAAAAATATGATTTAAAAAATTTTACCTTCACATTGAGGCAGAAAATCAGAGAGAGACGTGTTTGCCAGACACCTTACTGATGCAGATCCAACAAGATTATATCCTACATCACATGAGTATAAACAGCTTTCTGTGTAATTGATGGATAGTCCTGCATCGCATTGTGACGCCATAGGAGATAGACGTGGTGGAAGCTCGGGTACGGAACAGGATACAACTGATTACAAAAGGAAAATGTATGTTGTGTTTTAAAATAAACAGGCAGGTTTTAAACCATGACTTGGGAAGTGTTTTGATTTCAGCTTTTCTTTTCTTGGGGTTTGACATGAAGCATCTGAAATGAAGTGCATGAATGGCATAATAAATTGACTACCGGGTATGTGTAAATATTGACACATTTTACCGTAAAAAACTCCGAAGTTAAAACTAAGACTGAGATGAAAAGTTCCCAATTTGTCAAGAGAATAAAGGTTTTTCGCGATTAAATCCATTCATACTCATTCAAAGATATGGCATTTAATTGGAACCGAGTATCAATACAAGAAAACCATAGTTATTGCCAATTTGAAGAATGAAAGTTAATCAACTTATGCTTTAAAGAACAAAAATCTGTCTCTTAGCATCACCCCACAGAATGATTTACATGAATCACATAATCAATTTAACATCGTTATATCTTATATTGACAGATTAATAGTCGTACTTTGACATGTTGGAATATCATTAGAGAAGGTTCCGTTGGCTAGGCAGGCTAGAGATGACATCCCAATAAGGTCGTAGCCAATGTTGCAGGAAAAATCACATGTTTTATTGTATGCCACATTCTGTCCCTCCATGCATAAAGATGAAAGGTTGAATGGCAGCTGAGAAACGTTGCAGGTCTCAACTAGACATTAAAGTTGATATCATAATGGCATGTAAAAGGATAAATAAAAAACATGTGTTCATATGTAGTGAATGAAGCGAAAAATTGAATGATTGACAGTTATTTTCATTATTATAAACAAGCTACATCTACTTTCTATTAAATACCTTAAAATTCCTTTAAATAAAATTGTGAATTATCGCGTTAGACAGATTGTTGTGTTACTGTGATAGCATTCTCTTTTGTATAAGGACTAACAAGCCGACCTCAGCAAATGACTTTTTACCACGGATCCTTCAAATGCCTCTTAAAATCTGTCATAGATAAAATCATATATAACTTGAAGTCGTCAACAAAAATCTACCCTTTTTTGAAAAATTGATAGAAAGTTTTTACCTTCACATGAAGGCAAAAAATCAGAGAGAGACGTGTTTGCCAGACATGTTACTGATGCAGATCCAACACGATTATATCCTACATCACATGAGTATGAACAGCTTTCTGTGTAATTGATGGATAGTCCTGCATCGCATTGTGACGCCACAGGAGATAGACGTGGTGGAAGCTCGGGTATGGAACAGGATACAACTGATTACAAAAGGAAAATGTATGATGTGTTATAAAATAAACAGGCAGGTTTTAAACCATGACTTGGGAAGTGTTTTGATTTAATCATTTTCCTTTCTTAGGGTTTAACATAAAGCATATGAAATGAAGAACATTAATGGCATGAGAAATTGATTATGTGTAAAAATTGAAACATTTTACCACGCAAAACTCCAACATTAAAAATGAGGGTGAGATGATCAGTTCCAAAGTTGTCAAGAGAATAAAGGTTTTTCGGGAACATTGAAGGACTATTTAAAACATATTGTGATGATTCAATAACGATTTCTTTATTGGAAAAGTGAAGGTCATAGAATTTGTGTGAATTAAAAAATATTTTAGATCTCAACAAAACATGACAATGAATAAATCTTTCTACTACCCAGCGTCATAACTAATCCAAGAGAAAAACATCAACAGACTTACCCGCACAGGTAGGAAAAGGTGCTGATAGTTCTCCATCACTCTGACAGGTGACATCCTCTCCACCGATCACAGTATATCCTATGGAGCACTCAAAGATACAGGTTGTTTCGAAGTCAATAGAGCTCCCTGCATCACAGTTTCCAGATAGAGAAGAGAGTTCTGCCGAGAATACCTCAGGAAGCGGACAAGTCACAACTATTAGAAAGAGGCATGAAAATTGGAGAAAAAGTGAGGAAACAAAAACAAATGGAAATATTTAAGATTATAACCTTAAATATTCGACATTAAATTTGAGCCAAGAACAACTAAGCAGTTAATGATATTTACATCGTCTCCTGATAGACATATGGCCGCTAAGGTAAAACTTTACACATTGACTTTTTCCTGGGATTTGTGAGACTATAGAGCCAGGTGTCGTAGTCGAATGGTTTAAACACTTGACTGTAGATGCGGAAGTCATGGGTTCTATCTCCATCACAGTACTTATGTCCTTACGCAAGATGTTTATTCTGCATTGCTTCTCTTCGTCCATGTGGTTTCAGCCCCGGAGACAGTTCACGAGAAAAGACTTCTGGTAGCAGACAGACCACAACTAACAAAAAGACGCAGAACAGTACAGTTCATGCGCGTGAAAACTCACATGTTGCATGAGAACTCGCTCTTAGCATCACCCCACAGAATGATTTACATGAATCACATAATCAATTTAACATCGTTATATCTTATATTGACAGATTAATAGTCGTACTTTGACATGTTAGAATATATCATCAGAGAAGGTTCCGTTGGCTAGGCAGGCTAGAGATGACATCCCAATAAGGTTTCTATATCTACTCCGACTTCGTCTGCGAGGGGCTAATTACTTAGTAGTATGATTATCAAAATGTAATTGAATAAACTCTTTTTTCTGCAAAACATTGTTTCGTTTGTTTATTTGTTTTACCTGACCGGTAAGAAATCACGTGTATGCTTCTAAATGCTTGTTAAGTTAGTAAGCAGCCTACGGAAACCTACGGCCTTAATTCCTCTCAAGGGACTTGGTAACGAGGACGAATGCCTTACCAAAGGGCAGAAGCGCATCGACTTGGTTTCGAACCCGAGACTTACCGGTTACGAGACCACTGTACTGGTCTTCCACTGGGCCATCAAACCTCATCAAATACGTCTTCAAAATTAATAAACCCACCTTCGCACGAAGGGAGAGGAGCTGACAAAGTAGTGTCCTCCAGACAGGTCACGGACGATTCGCCAGTTAGATTGTATCCAACATCACAAACGAAATGACAGGTCGTATTGTAAGTCACACTTCCAAGGCACAATACATTGGATGTTAAGAGATTGGATGGTAGCTGGGGAACTTCACAAGCTACGACTGTAAAAAAGCAAGATATTAGCACAATCGCAAAGCATTTCTAAAAAAATCGACTTAAAGGGATCGTTTATAAATCTTAAATCTGGGATACACGGCCCTACGTGTTATGATGTCACCCCTGATTTCACCCATCGGCACGCCTCGCCTCAGGATGCGTCATCCCATACAGCCTATAAACAACTATTCCTCTCACAGCAGTCATAATATCTATACTATAACATAATAACTTTACATTGTAAAAACTTATGTAAGAATAACAGTAAAGATAAATCAATCTTCTTACTTTCACATGTTGGAACGTCATCAGAGAACGTTCCGTTGGCTAGGCAGGCTAGAGATGACATCCCAATAAGGTCGTAGCCAAGGTTGCAGGAAAAATCGCATGTTGTATTGTATGCAACATTCTGTCCCTCCGTGCATGAAGATTGGAGGTTGGGTGGCAGCTGTGGTACGTTACAGGTCTCAACTGCACATAAATGTTGATAACAATAGTGGCAGGTAAACTAATTGGTGAAAAAATACATGTTTAAATGTTACTGAACGAAGCGACAGATCATTTAAAAAGCATGATTTTGCACATTAATTGTACAGAATCGGTTGTTTGGAGAGAGATCATTCGAAGAACCTGAAACAGGTTTTATTCTCGAAAATAAGACAGTCATATTCGTTACAATAGACAAGCCCCACCTAATCTGTATTATACACATTAGTCTTCCTTTAAAATATATATTATATCGCTAACTTGTATATTTTAGGGGCATTAGAAAAGTTGTTGTGTTACTGTGAAAGCATCCTCTTTTCATATAAAAGCTAACAAGTGACTTTTGACGTTGAATCTTCAAATGTTTCCAACAATCAGTCATTGAAAAAAATAATATACAAATTGAAATCGTCAACAAAAATCTACCCTCATTTGAAAAATTCATGGAAAGTGAGAGAGAGAGAGAGAGAGAGAGAGGGAGAGATACGTGTTTGCCAGACATTGGTACACAAGGAGATCCTACAACATTGTATCCCACATCACAGACAATATGATACTTTCAACCAAGTCATTGTGCTCATTCATTTGAAAACTACTTTTTCAGCTGTCGTAGTGTCTAAGAGGATAATCTAAGATCAGGAAAATATCGACGGGAAAATCTTTGGATCTCTAGATAAGTTATCCAATCACCAACTAAATATTTTAGGGAAAAAAAATTGTACAAAATGTCAACTCCTTTAAAAATATGATTTAAAAAATTTTACCTTCACATTGAGGCAGAAAATCAGAGAGAGACGTGTTTGCCAGACACCTTACTGATGCAGATCCAACAAGATTATATCCTACATCACATGAGTATAAACAGCTTTCTGTGTAATTGATGGATAGTCCTGCATCGCATTGTGACGCCATAGGAGATAGACGTGGTGGAAGCTCGGGTACGGAACAGGATACAACTGATTACAAAAGGAAAATGTATGTTGTGTTTTAAAATAAACAGGCAGGTTTTAAACCATGACTTGGGAAGTGTTTTGATTTCAGCTTTTCTTTTCTTGGGGTTTGACATGAAGCATCTGAAATGAAGTGCATGAATGGCATAATAAATTGACTACCGGGTATGTGTAAATATTGACACATTTTACCGTAAAAAACTCCGAAGCTAAAACTAAGACTGAGATGAAAAGTTCCCAATTTGTCAAGAGAATAAAGGTTTTTCGCGATTAAATCCATTCATACTCATTCAAAGATATGGCATTTAATTGGAACCGAGTATCAATACAAGAAAACCATAGTTATTGCCAATTTGAAGAATGAAAGTTAATCAACTTATGCTTTAAAGAACAAAAATCTGTCTCTTAGCATCACCCCACAGAATGATTTACATGAATCACATAATCAATTTAACATCGTTATATCTTATATTGACAGATTAATAGTCGTACTTTGACATGTTGGAATATCATTAGAGAAGGTTCCGTTGGCTAGGCAGGCTAGAGATGACATCCCAATAAGGTCGTAGCCAATGTTGCAGGAAAAATCACATGTTTTATTGTATGCCACATTCTGTCCCTCCATGCATAAAGATGAAAGGTTGAATGGCAGCTGAGAAACGTTGCAGGTCTCAACTAGACATTAAAGTTGATATCATAATGGCATGTAAAAGGATAAATAAAAAACATGTGTTCATATGTAGTGTTTGTCCAGTACCTCTTTATTCCTGCTGGGATGAATAGGAACATAGACAAAGGATGTTTGTCGACTTTGAAATACAGCACAAGAGAACTTTTTGATATCAAGAAGGCAATTAAGACCACTCCATTGAATCGGATTGATGACAGTCTATGGGAAGAACTCTGTGACTTAAACATAGCTAAGAGGCGTACAAGCAGAGCTGGTAGGAAGGTTGCAAGAAAGGCATTGTCTGCTCCACCAAGATCCATTTCTTCTCATGTATCCTGTAATACGCGATCTCTTCGTTTCGTCAGCAAAAGAGATAACATAGATGATGCCCTCATCAGAATTGAATTGCCTAGAAATCGTTGTGAATCTCAGCCCACACGTTTCGCACTCTGGAATGCGAGATCGATCAAGGCCAAAGGGAAAGCCACGACTGTTTGTGACTATGTCATACAAGATCGCATTGATGTGTTAGCCCTTACTGAGACCTGGCTAACAAACACAGACAGAGATCACCATGCCATTGCAACCATCCGCAAGACATTGGTGAATTATGACTTTCATCACATCCCACGGGCAACATCCACAGGTGGAGGAGTTGGTGTGATCCTGCATAAAGCTTTCGATGTCGTGTTCCATGACAGGCATGCCTTCTCTTCGTTTGAATACAGTGACCTTACCATCCACTCGTCGACAAAGCATCTCCGCCTAGTCACTGTATACAGACCTCCAACATCGAAGAAAAATAAACACTCGATCGCAGATTTTTGTCAAGAATTCTCTTCCTTCATTGAGATTCTCCAGGCGTCAAACAAGCCTCTACTACTTGTAGGAGACTTTAACATCCACGTCGACAACGAAGCTGATGCTAATTCTAGAGCATTCCTTGAGCTCCTTGATGGGGTTAGTTTCAGTAATCATGTTTGCTGTCCTACACATAAGGCTAAGCACACACTTGACCTGATCATCACCAGGGGAGAGAACCAGTTGGTTTCCAATGTTACAACCAGTCAGTCACTGCCATCTGACCATTCTGTTGTTACATGCGACCTCAAATTATCACGTCCTGCGCATATTCAGAAGAAATTTAAGTCCCGATCCCTCAAGACCATCGACCTGAGTTCATTCGCAGCTGATCTAGCATCATCAAGTGTCATCACCAACCCCCCAGATGATCCAGAACAGCTAGCGAACTTATTAGACAGTGAACTTCGAAACATTCTAGATTTACATGCTCCAGAACTTGAGAAGAATGTTATTCTACGTCCACACGCCCCCTGGTACAACCAACATCTTAGAAAGGCGAAACAAGAACGTAGACGCTGCGAGAGGAGAGCAACAAAGCCAACAAGCTTGCAAATCGACAAAGAGATCTACCAGAAACATTGCAAGCTCTACAATGATCTACTTTATGAAACCAAGGAATTGTATTTTCAGAACAAGATACAGGATGCAGATCAGAAGCAGCTTTTCCGCATAATGAATGATCTGACTTCTCCTACTGCAGGTTCCTGTTTACCACAGCACACAAGTCCATCTGAGCTCGCTCAAGATTTTAGTGACTTCTTCACAACCAAGATTAGACGTCTTCGCGACAACCTTGATCAGCAAATCTATGAAGACATCTCGGCTGATATTTCTTCATCAACCCATCATCACTTCATGAATTTTGACGAAGTCTCACAGGACGAGGTTTTGTCAATCATTAAGACCTCATCTTCAGCATCCTGTGCCTTGGACCCCTTGCCCACCATCCTCCTGAAGCGTTGCACATCTATTCTTGCTCCTCTCATCACAAAGTTCGTCAACCTGAGTTTCCAGACGGGCATATTTCCCACAGCCTTGAAACACGCTATAGTGTTTCCAAAACTTAAGAAATCGAATCTACCAGTCAACGAACTCAAGAATTTCAGACCAATCTCAAACATCCCCTACATGTCGAAGGTAGTAGAAAGGGCTGTCATGGGGCAATTTCTAGAGTACCTTGAAGAAAATGCCTTACTTCCTAAAACACAGTCAGCTTACCGAAAGCACCATAGTGTAGAAACAGCTCTTCTACGCGTAGAAAATGACTGCTTAGAGGCCTTAGACACCCATAAAGAAGTGATCCTCGTACTCCTAGATTTTACGGCCGCGTTCGACACTATAGACCATCCAATACTCCTGGAGAGACTTTCTGAGAATTTTGGAGTTTCAGGAAATGCAATGAAATGGTTCCACTCTTACCTTGCAGGAAGGAATCATGTGGTAAGAGTGAGCCTTGCTTCTTCAGGACCAGTAGAGGACACATGCGGCGTACCCCAAGGTTCGGTACTTGGACCGCTGCTGTTTACCCTGTACACTGCCCCAATCCATGACATCATATCTGATCATGGAATTCAGTCAATGTTATATGCTGACGACACTCAGATCTACCTGTCTTTCGACCCATCAGAGAGAGCATCTGCCGTTCTTCGAGTGAACAGATGCATAGCTGACATCCGCTCCTGGGCAGGCTTAAACAAGTTAAAAATTAATGACGGCAAAACGGAAGTTCTTCACTTTTCCTCCAGATTCCTCCCAAGAACACCCTCTGTTACGGTAACAGTCGGTGAGTCAGTTATTGAAGCCAAGGCCGAGGCTAGGAACTTGGGAATCATATTCGATGAGCACGCCACTAGGAAATCTCATGTCGCAGGGGTGTGTCGCTCTGCCATGTCATCCATCAGAAAGATAGGTCAAATTCGTAGGGTTTTAGACCGGAAGACAACTCTCACCCTCATTCATGCCTTCGTCACCTCCAAACTTGACACATGCAATGCACTTCTTCCTAATCTTCCTGCCAACGAACTGATGAAGCTTCAAAGAATTCAAAACATCGCAGCCAGAATCACAGAGGAAGCAACTGGTCTCACTTCTACCACATCCCTTCTCCGTAACCTCCACTGGCTCCCAATCAACAAGCGGATTCACTTTAAGATCCTACTTCTCACCTACAAGTCTCTCTCTAACTCTACCCCTTCTTATCTGTCTGAACTCATTCACACCTACACACCCTCCCGTGCTCTCAGATCCCAGAACAAACATCTTCTCCAGATTCCTCGTTTTAAGACCCAGTACTACGGCCGTAGCTCCTTCACCTTCAATGCTCCCACCCTCTGGAACTCTCTCCCGCTCGCCATTCGAACTGCACCTTCCATCCAGACCTTCAAGACTGCACTTAAGACCTACCTTTTTAAGAATTAATTATTAATCTATAATTTGAATTGAAATTGTATATGCCTACAACTTGTAATATATAAATAAAATCTTGAACCATAATTGTTGTATCATTATTTAAGAATGAATTATAATGTTTATCTATCTAGTTACTGTTATACTATTTTAGTTAAGATCTTGTCAGAATTTTTGTTTGAGGATAGTTCAATAGTAGTAATAATATGTAATAAATTAAGCTTGTAATACAATGTAAAGCGCATAGAGACATACCTTGTATAATGCGCTATAGAAATATAATTTATTATTATTATTATTATTATAGTGAATGAAGCGAAAAATTGAAGGATTGACAGTTATTTTCATTATTATAAACAAGCTACATCTACTTTCTATTAAAAACCTTAAAATTCCTTTAAATAAAATTGTGAATTATCGCGTTAGACAGATTGTTGTGTTACTGTGATAGCATTCTCTTTTGTATAAGGACTAACAAGCCGACCTCAGCAAATGACTTTTTACCACGGATCCTTCAAATGCCTCTTAAAATCTGTCATAGATAAAATCATATATAACTTGAAGTCGTCAACAAAAATCTACCCTTTTTTGAAAAATTGATAGAAAGTTTTTACCTTCACATGAAGGCAAAAAATCAGAGAGAGACGTGTTTGCCAGACATGTTACTGATGCAGATCCAACACGATTATATCCTACATCACATGAGTATGAACAGCTTTCTGTGTAATTGATGGATAGTCCTGCATCGCATTGTGACGCCACAGGAGATAGACGTGGTGGAAGCTCGGGTATGGAACAGGATACAACTGATTACATAAGGAAAATGTATGATGTGTTATAAAATAAACAGTCAGGTTTTAAACCATGACTTGGGAAGTGTTTTGATTTAATCATTTTCCTTTCTTAGGGTTTAACATAAAGCATATGAAATGAAGTACATTAATGGCATGAGAAATTGATTATGTGTAAAAATTGAAACATTTTACCACGCAAAACTCCAACATTAAAAATGAGGGTGAGATGATCAGTTCCAAAGTTGTCAAGAGAATAAAGGTTTTTCGGGAACATTGAAGGACTATTAAAAACATATTGTGATGATTCAATAACGATTTCTTTATTGGAAAAGTGAAGGTCATAGAATTTGTGTGAATTAAAAAATATTTTAGATCTCAACAAAACATGACAATGAATAAATCTTTCTACTACCCAGCGTCATAACTAATCCAAGAGAAAAACATCAACAGACTTACCCGCACAGGTAGGAAAAGGTGCTGATAGTTCTCCATCACTCTGACAGGTGACATCCTCTCCACTGATCACAGTATATCCTATGGAGCACTCAAAGATACAGGTTGTTTCGAAGTCAATAGAGCTCCCTGCATCACAGTTTCCAGATAGAGAAGAGAGTTCTGCCGAGAATACCTCAGGAAGCGGACAAGTCACAACTATTAGAAAGAGGCATGAAAATTGGAGAAAAAGTGAGGAAACAAAAACAAATGGAAATATTTAAGATTATAACCTTAAATATTCGACATTAAATTTGAGCCAAGAACAACTAAGCAGTTAATGATATTTACATCGTCTCCTGATAGACATATGGCCGCTAAGGTAAAACTTTACACATTGACTTTTTCCTGGGATTTGTGAGACTATAGAGCCAGGTGTCGTAGTCGAATGGTTTAAACACTTGACTGTAGATGCGGAAGTCATGGGTTCTATCTCCATCACAGTACTTATGTCCTTACGCAAGATGTTTATTCTGCATTGCTTCTCTTCGTCCATGTGGTTTCAGCCCCGGAGACAGTTCACGAGAAAAGACTTCTGGTAGCAGACAGACCACAACTAACAAAAAGACGCAGAACAGTACAGTTCATGCGCGTGAAAACTCACATGTTGCATGAGAACTCGCTCTTAGCATCACCCCACAGAATGATTTACATGAATCACATAATCAATTTAACATCGTTATATCTTATATTGACAGATTAATAGTCGTACTTTGACATGTTAGAATATATCATCAGAGAAGGTTCCGTTGGCTAGGCAGGCTAGAGATGACATCCCAATAAGGTTTCTATATCTACTCCGACTTCGTCTGCGAGGGGCTAATTACTTAGTAGTATGATTATCAAAATGTAATTGAATAAACTCTTTTTTCTGCAAAACATTGTTTCGTTTGTTTATTTGTTTTACCTGACCGGTAAGAAATCACGTGTATGCTTCTAAATGCTTGTTAAGTTAGTAAGCAGCCTACGGAAACCTACGGCCTTAATTCCTCTCAAGGGACTTGGTAACGAGGACGAATGCCTTACCAAAGGGCAGAAGCGCATCGACTTGGTTTCGAACCCGAGACTTACCGGTTACGAGACCACTGTACTGGTCTTCCACTGGGCCATCAAACCTCATCAAATACGTCTTCAAAATTAATAAACCCACCTTCGCACGAAGGGAGAGGAGCTGACAAAGTAGTGTCCTCCAGACAGGTCACGGACGATTCGCCAGTTAGATTGTATCCAACATCACAAACGAAATGACAGGTCGTATTGTAAGTCACACTTCCAAGGCACAATACATTGGATGTTAAGAGATTGGATGGTAGCTGGGGAACTTCACAAGCTACGACTGTAAAAAAGCAAGATATTAGCACAATCGCAAAGCATTTCTAAAAAAATCGACTTAAAGGGATCGTTTATAAATCTTAAATCTGGGATACACGGCCCTACGTGTTATGATGTCACCCCTGATTTCACCCATCGGCACGCCTCGCCTCAGGATGCGTCATCCCATACAGCCTATAAACAACTATTCCTCTCACAGCAGTCATAATATCTATACTATAACATAATAACTTTACATTGTAAAAACTTATGTAAGAATAACAGTAAAGATAAATCAATCTTCTTACTTTCACATGTTGGAACGTCATCAGAGAACGTTCCGTTGGCTAGGCAGGCTAGAGATGACATCCCAATAAGGTCGTAGCCAAGGTTGCAGGAAAAATCGCATGTTGTATTGTATGCAACATTCTGTCCCTCCGTGCATGAAGATTGGAGGTTGGGTGGCAGCTGTGGTACGTTACAGGTCTCAACTGCACATAAATGTTGATAACAATAGTGGCAGGTAAACTAATTGGTGAAAAAATACATGTTTAAATGTTACTGAACGAAGCGACAGATCATTTAAAAAGCATGATTTTGCACATTAATTGTACAGAATCGGTTGTTTGGAGAGAGATCATTCGAAGAACCTGAAACAGGTTTTATTCTCGAAAATAAGACAGTCATATTCGTTACAATAGACAAGCCCCACCTAATCTGTATTATACACATTAGTCTTCCTTTAAAATATATATTATATCGCTAACTTGTATATTTTAGGGGCATTAGAAAAGTTGTTGTGTTACTGTGAAAGCATCCTCTTTTCATATAAAAGCTAACAAGTGACTTTTGACGTTGAATCTTCAAATGTTTCCAACAATCAGTCATTGAAAAAAATAATATACAAATTGAAATCGTCAACAAAAATCTACCCTCATTTGAAAAATTCATGGAAAGTGAGAGAGAGAGAGAGAGAGAGAGAGGGAGAGATACGTGTTTGCCAGACATTGGTACACAAGGAGATCCTACAACATTGTATCCCACATCACAGACAATATGATACTTTCAACCAAGTCATTGTGCTCATTCATTTGAAAACTACTTTTTCAGCTGTCGTAGTGTCTAAGAGGATAATCTAAGATCAGGAAAATATCGACGGGAAAATCTTTGGATCTCTAGATAAGTTATCCAATCACCAACTAAATATTTTAGGGAAAAAAAATTGTACAAAATGTCAACTCCTTTAAAAATATGATTTAAAAAATTTTACCTTCACATTGAGGCAGAAAATCAGAGAGAGACGTGTTTGCCAGACACCTTACTGATGCAGATCCAACAAGATTATATCCTACATCACATGAGTATAAACAGCTTTCTGTGTAATTGATGGATAGTCCTGCATCGCATTGTGACGCCATAGGAGATAGACGTGGTGGAAGCTCGGGTACGGAACAGGATACAACTGATTACAAAAGGAAAATGTATGTTGTGTTTTAAAATAAACAGGCAGGTTTTAAACCATGACTTGGGAAGTGTTTTGATTTCAGCTTTTCTTTTCTTGGGGTTTGACATGAAGCATCTGAAATGAAGTGCATGAATGGCATAATAAATTGACTACCGGGTATGTGTAAATATTGACACATTTTACCGTAAAAAACTCCGAAGCTAAAACTAAGACTGAGATGAAAAGTTCCCAATTTGTCAAGAGAATAAAGGTTTTTCGCGATTAAATCCATTCATACTCATTCAAAGATATGGCATTTAATTGGAACCGAGTATCAATACAAGAAAACCATAGTTATTGCCAATTTGAAGAATGAAAGTTAATCAACTTATGCTTTAAAGAACAAAAATCTGTCTCTTAGCATCACCCCACAGAATGATTTACATGAATCACATAATCAATTTAACATCGTTATATCTTATATTGACAGATTAATAGTCGTACTTTGACATGTTGGAATATCATTAGAGAAGGTTCCGTTGGCTAGGCAGGCTAGAGATGACATCCCAATAAGGTCGTAGCCAATGTTGCAGGAAAAATCACATGTTTTATTGTATGCCACATTCTGTCCCTCCATGCATAAAGATGAAAGGTTGAATGGCAGCTGAGAAACGTTGCAGGTCTCAACTAGACATTAAAGTTGATATCATAATGGCATGTAAAAGGATAAATAAAAAACATGTGTTCATATGTAGTGTTTGTCCAGTACCTCTTTATTCCTGCTGGGATGAATAGGAACATAGACAAAGGATGTTTGTCGACTTTGAAATACAGCACAAGAGAACTTTTTGATATCAAGAAGGCAATTAAGACCACTCCATTGAATCGGATTGATGACAGTCTATGGGAAGAACTCTGTGACTTAAACATAGCTAAGAGGCGTACAAGCAGAGCTGGTAGGAAGGTTGCAAGAAAGGCATTGTCTGCTCCACCAAGATCCATTTCTTCTCATGTATCCTGTAATACGCGATCTCTTCGTTTCGTCAGCAAAAGAGATAACATAGATGATGCCCTCATCAGAATTGAATTGCCTAGAAATCGTTGTGAATCTCAGCCCACACGTTTCGCACTCTGGAATGCGAGATCGATCAAGGCCAAAGGGAAAGCCACGACTGTTTGTGACTATGTCATACAAGATCGCATTGATGTGTTAGCCCTTACTGAGACCTGGCTAACAAACACAGACAGAGATCACCATGCCATTGCAACCATCCGCAAGACATTGGTGAATTATGACTTTCATCACATCCCACGGGCAACATCCACAGGTGGAGGAGTTGGTGTGATCCTGCATAAAGCTTTCGATGTCGTGTTCCATGACAGGCATGCCTTCTCTTCGTTTGAATACAGTGACCTTACCATCCACTCGTCGACAAAGCATCTCCGCCTAGTCACTGTATACAGACCTCCAACATCGAAGAAAAATAAACACTCGATCGCAGATTTTTGTCAAGAATTCTCTTCCTTCATTGAGATTCTCCAGGCGTCAAACAAGCCTCTACTACTTGTAGGAGACTTTAACATCCACGTCGACAACGAAGCTGATGCTAATTCTAGAGCATTCCTTGAGCTCCTTGATGGGGTTAGTTTCAGTAATCATGTTTGCTGTCCTACACATAAGGCTAAGCACACACTTGACCTGATCATCACCAGGGGAGAGAACCAGTTGGTTTCCAATGTTACAACCAGTCAGTCACTGCCATCTGACCATTCTGTTGTTACATGCGACCTCAAATTATCACGTCCTGCGCATATTCAGAAGAAATTTAAGTCCCGATCCCTCAAGACCATCGACCTGAGTTCATTCGCAGCTGATCTAGCATCATCAAGTGTCATCACCAACCCCCCAGATGATCCAGAACAGCTAGCGAACTTATTAGACAGTGAACTTCGAAACATTCTAGATTTACATGCTCCAGAACTTGAGAAGAATGTTATTCTACGTCCACACGCCCCCTGGTACAACCAACATCTTAGAAAGGCGAAACAAGAACGTAGACGCTGCGAGAGGAGAGCAACAAAGCCAACAAGCTTGCAAATCGACAAAGAGATCTACCAGAAACATTGCAAGCTCTACAATGATCTACTTTATGAAACCAAGGAATTGTATTTTCAGAACAAGATACAGGATGCAGATCAGAAGCAGCTTTTCCGCATAATGAATGATCTGACTTCTCCTACTGCAGGTTCCTGTTTACCACAGCACACAAGTCCATCTGAGCTCGCTCAAGATTTTAGTGACTTCTTCACAACCAAGATTAGACGTCTTCGCGACAACCTTGATCAGCAAATCTATGAAGACATCTCGGCTGATATTTCTTCATCAACCCATCATCACTTCATGAATTTTGACGAAGTCTCACAGGACGAGGTTTTGTCAATCATTAAGACCTCATCTTCAGCATCCTGTGCCTTGGACCCCTTGCCCACCATCCTCCTGAAGCGTTGCACATCTATTCTTGCTCCTCTCATCACAAAGTTCGTCAACCTGAGTTTCCAGACGGGCATATTTCCCACAGCCTTGAAACACGCTATAGTGTTTCCAAAACTTAAGAAATCGAATCTACCAGTCAACGAACTCAAGAATTTCAGACCAATCTCAAACATCCCCTACATGTCGAAGGTAGTAGAAAGGGCTGTCATGGGGCAATTTCTAGAGTACCTTGAAGAAAATGCCTTACTTCCTAAAACACAGTCAGCTTACCGAAAGCACCATAGTGTAGAAACAGCTCTTCTACGCGTAGAAAATGACTGCTTAGAGGCCTTAGACACCCATAAAGAAGTGATCCTCGTACTCCTAGATTTTACGGCCGCGTTCGACACTATAGACCATCCAATACTCCTGGAGAGACTTTCTGAGAATTTTGGAGTTTCAGGAAATGCAATGAAATGGTTCCACTCTTACCTTGCAGGAAGGAATCATGTGGTAAGAGTGAGCCTTGCTTCTTCAGGACCAGTAGAGGACACATGCGGCGTACCCCAAGGTTCGGTACTTGGACCGCTGCTGTTTACCCTGTACACTGCCCCAATCCATGACATCATATCTGATCATGGAATTCAGTCAATGTTATATGCTGACGACACTCAGATCTACCTGTCTTTCGACCCATCAGAGAGAGCATCTGCCGTTCTTCGAGTGAACAGATGCATAGCTGACATCCGCTCCTGGGCAGGCTTAAACAAGTTAAAAATTAATGACGGCAAAACGGAAGTTCTTCACTTTTCCTCCAGATTCCTCCCAAGAACACCCTCTGTTACGGTAACAGTCGGTGAGTCAGTTATTGAAGCCAAGGCCGAGGCTAGGAACTTGGGAATCATATTCGATGAGCACGCCACTAGGAAATCTCATGTCGCAGGGGTGTGTCGCTCTGCCATGTCATCCATCAGAAAGATAGGTCAAATTCGTAGGGTTTTAGACCGGAAGACAACTCTCACCCTCATTCATGCCTTCGTCACCTCCAAACTTGACACATGCAATGCACTTCTTCCTAATCTTCCTGCCAACGAACTGATGAAGCTTCAAAGAATTCAAAACATCGCAGCCAGAATCACAGAGGAAGCAACTGGTCTCACTTCTACCACATCCCTTCTCCGTAACCTCCACTGGCTCCCAATCAACAAGCGGATTCACTTTAAGATCCTACTTCTCACCTACAAGTCTCTCTCTAACTCTACCCCTTCTTATCTGTCTGAACTCATTCACACCTACACACCCTCCCGTGCTCTCAGATCCCAGAACAAACATCTTCTCCAGATTCCTCGTTTTAAGACCCAGTACTACGGCCGTAGCTCCTTCACCTTCAATGCTCCCACCCTCTGGAACTCTCTCCCGCTCGCCATTCGAACTGCACCTTCCATCCAGACCTTCAAGACTGCACTTAAGACCTACCTTTTTAAGAATTAATTATTAATCTATAATTTGAATTGAAATTGTATATGCCTACAACTTGTAATATATAAATAAAATCTTGAACCATAATTGTTGTATCATTATTTAAGAATGAATTATAATGTTTATCTATCTAGTTACTGTTATACTATTTTAGTTAAGATCTTGTCAGAATTTTTGTTTGAGGATAGTTCAATAGTAGTAATAATATGTAATAAATTAAGCTTGTAATACAATGTAAAGCGCATAGAGACATACCTTGTATAATGCGCTATAGAAATATAATTTATTATTATTATTATTATTATAGTGAATGAAGCGAAAAATTGAAGGATTGACAGTTATTTTCATTATTATAAACAAGCTACATCTACTTTCTATTAAAAACCTTAAAATTCCTTTAAATAAAATTGTGAATTATCGCGTTAGACAGATTGTTGTGTTACTGTGATAGCATTCTCTTTTGTATAAGGACTAACAAGCCGACCTCAGCAAATGACTTTTTACCACGGATCCTTCAAATGCCTCTTAAAATCTGTCATAGATAAAATCATATATAACTTGAAGTCGTCAACAAAAATCTACCCTTTTTTGAAAAATTGATAGAAAGTTTTTACCTTCACATGAAGGCAAAAAATCAGAGAGAGACGTGTTTGCCAGACATGTTACTGATGCAGATCCAACACGATTATATCCTACATCACATGAGTATGAACAGCTTTCTGTGTAATTGATGGATAGTCCTGCATCGCATTGTGACGCCACAGGAGATAGACGTGGTGGAAGCTCGGGTATGGAACAGGATACAACTGATTACATAAGGAAAATGTATGATGTGTTATAAAATAAACAGTCAGGTTTTAAACCATGACTTGGGAAGTGTTTTGATTTAATCATTTTCCTTTCTTAGGGTTTAACATAAAGCATATGAAATGAAGTACATTAATGGCATGAGAAATTGATTATGTGTAAAAATTGAAACATTTTACCACGCAAAACTCCAACATTAAAAATGAGGGTGAGATGATCAGTTCCAAAGTTGTCAAGAGAATAAAGGTTTTTCGGGAACATTGAAGGACTATTAAAAACATATTGTGATGATTCAATAACGATTTCTTTATTGGAAAAGTGAAGGTCATAGAATTTGTGTGAATTAAAAAATATTTTAGATCTCAACAAAACATGACAATGAATAAATCTTTCTACTACCCAGCGTCATAACTAATCCAAGAGAAAAACATCAACAGACTTACCCGCACAGGTAGGAAAAGGTGCTGATAGTTCTCCATCACTCTGACAGGTGACATCCTCTCCACTGATCACAGTATATCCTATGGAGCACTCAAAGATACAGGTTGTTTCGAAGTCAATAGAGCTCCCTGCATCACAGTTTCCAGATAGAGAAGAGAGTTCTGCCGAGAATACCTCAGGAAGCGGACAAGTCACAACTATTAGAAAGAGGCATGAAAATTGGAGAAAAAGTGAGGAAACAAAAACAAATGGAAATATTTAAGATTATAACCTTAAATATTCGACATTAAATTTGAGCCAAGAACAACTAAGCAGTTAATGATATTTACATCGTCTCCTGATAGACATATGGCCGCTAAGGTAAAACTTTACACATTGACTTTTTCCTGGGATTTGTGAGACTATAGAGCCAGGTGTCGTAGTCGAATGGTTTAAACACTTGACTGTAGATGCGGAAGTCATGGGTTCTATCTCCATCACAGTACTTATGTCCTTACGCAAGATGTTTATTCTGCATTGCTTCTCTTCGTCCATGTGGTTTCAGCCCCGGAGACAGTTCACGAGAAAAGACTTCTGGTAGCAGACAGACCACAACTAACAAAAAGACGCAGAACAGTACAGTTCATGCGCGTGAAAACTCACATGTTGCATGAGAACTCGCTCTTAGCATCACCCCACAGAATGATTTACATGAATCACATAATCAATTTAACATCGTTATATCTTATATTGACAGATTAATAGTCGTACTTTGACATGTTAGAATATATCATCAGAGAAGGTTCCGTTGGCTAGGCAGGCTAGAGATGACATCCCAATAAGGTTTCTATATCTACTCCGACTTCGTCTGCGAGGGGCTAATTACTTAGTAGTATGATTATCAAAATGTAATTGAATAAACTCTTTTTTCTGCAAAACATTGTTTCGTTTGTTTATTTGTTTTACCTGACCGGTAAGAAATCACGTGTATGCTTCTAAATGCTTGTTAAGTTAGTAAGCAGCCTACGGAAACCTACGGCCTTAATTCCTCTCAAGGGACTTGGTAACGAGGACGAATGCCTTACCAAAGGGCAGAAGCGCATCGACTTGGTTTCGAACCCGAGACTTACCGGTTACGAGACCACTGTACTGGTCTTCCACTGGGCCATCAAACCTCATCAAATACGTCTTCAAAATTAATAAACCCACCTTCGCACGAAGGGAGAGGAGCTGACAAAGTAGTGTCCTCCAGACAGGTCACGGACGATTCGCCAGTTAGATTGTATCCAACATCACAAACGAAATGACAGGTCGTATTGTAAGTCACACTTCCAAGGCACAATACATTGGATGTTAAGAGATTGGATGGTAGCTGGGGAACTTCACAAGCTACGACTGTAAAAAAGCAAGATATTAGCACAATCGCAAAGCATTTCTAAAAAAATCGACTTAAAGGGATCGTTTATAAATCTTAAATCTGGGATACACGGCCCTACGTGTTATGATGTCACCCCTGATTTCACCCATCGGCACGCCTCGCCTCAGGATGCGTCATCCCATACAGCCTATAAACAACTATTCCTCTCACAGCAGTCATAATATCTATACTATAACATAATAACTTTACATTGTAAAAACTTATGTAAGAATAACAGTAAAGATAAATCAATCTTCTTACTTTCACATGTTGGAACGTCATCAGAGAACGTTCCGTTGGCTAGGCAGGCTAGAGATGACATCCCAATAAGGTCGTAGCCAAGGTTGCAGGAAAAATCGCATGTTGTATTGTATGCAACATTCTGTCCCTCCGTGCATGAAGATTGGAGGTTGGGTGGCAGCTGTGGTACGTTACAGGTCTCAACTGCACATAAATGTTGATAACAATAGTGGCAGGTAAACTAATTGGTGAAAAAATACATGTTTAAATGTTACTGAACGAAGCGACAGATCATTTAAAAAGCATGATTTTGCACATTAATTGTACAGAATCGGTTGTTTGGAGAGAGATCATTCGAAGAACCTGAAACAGGTTTTATTCTCGAAAATAAGACAGTCATATTCGTTACAATAGACAAGCCCCACCTAATCTGTATTATACACATTAGTCTTCCTTTAAAATATATATTATATCGCTAACTTGTATATTTTAGGGGCATTAGAAAAGTTGTTGTGTTACTGTGAAAGCATCCTCTTTTCATATAAAAGCTAACAAGTGACTTTTGACGTTGAATCTTCAAATGTTTCCAACAATCAGTCATTGAAAAAAATAATATACAAATTGAAATCGTCAACAAAAATCTACCCTCATTTGAAAAATTCATGGAAAGTGAGAGAGAGAGAGAGAGAGAGAGAGAGGGAGAGATACGTGTTTGCCAGACATTGGTACACAAGGAGATCCTACAACATTGTATCCCACATCACAGACAATATGATACTTTCAACCAAGTCATTGTGCTCATTCATTTGAAAACTACTTTTTCAGCTGTCGTAGTGTCTAAGAGGATAATCTAAGATCAGGAAAATATCGACGGGAAAATCTTTGGATCTCTAGATAAGTTATCCAATCACCAACTAAATATTTTAGGGAAAAAAAATTGTACAAAATGTCAACTCCTTTAAAAATATGATTTAAAAAATTTTACCTTCACATTGAGGCAGAAAATCAGAGAGAGACGTGTTTGCCAGACACCTTACTGATGCAGATCCAACAAGATTATATCCTACATCACATGAGTATAAACAGCTTTCTGTGTAATTGATGGATAGTCCTGCATCGCATTGTGACGCCATAGGAGATAGACGTGGTGGAAGCTCGGGTACGGAACAGGATACAACTGATTACAAAAGGAAAATGTATGTTGTGTTTTAAAATAAACAGGCAGGTTTTAAACCATGACTTGGGAAGTGTTTTGATTTCAGCTTTTCTTTTCTTGGGGTTTGACATGAAGCATCTGAAATGAAGTGCATGAATGGCATAATAAATTGACTACCGGGTATGTGTAAATATTGACACATTTTACCGTAAAAAACTCCGAAGCTAAAACTAAGACTGAGATGAAAAGTTCCCAATTTGTCAAGAGAATAAAGGTTTTTCGCGATTAAATCCATTCATACTCATTCAAAGATATGGCATTTAATTGGAACCGAGTATCAATACAAGAAAACCATAGTTATTGCCAATTTGAAGAATGAAAGTTAATCAACTTATGCTTTAAAGAACAAAAATCTGTCTCTTAGCATCACCCCACAGAATGATTTACATGAATCACATAATCAATTTAACATCGTTATATCTTATATTGACAGATTAATAGTCGTACTTTGACATGTTGGAATATCATTAGAGAAGGTTCCGTTGGCTAGGCAGGCTAGAGATGACATCCCAATAAGGTCGTAGCCAATGTTGCAGGAAAAATCACATGTTTTATTGTATGCCACATTCTGTCCCTCCATGCATAAAGATGAAAGGTTGAATGGCAGCTGAGAAACGTTGCAGGTCTCAACTAGACATTAAAGTTGATATCATAATGGCATGTAAAAGGATAAATAAAAAACATGTGTTCATATGTAGTGTTTGTCCAGTACCTCTTTATTCCTGCTGGGATGAATAGGAACATAGACAAAGGATGTTTGTCGACTTTGAAATACAGCACAAGAGAACTTTTTGATATCAAGAAGGCAATTAAGACCACTCCATTGAATCGGATTGATGACAGTCTATGGGAAGAACTCTGTGACTTAAACATAGCTAAGAGGCGTACAAGCAGAGCTGGTAGGAAGGTTGCAAGAAAGGCATTGTCTGCTCCACCAAGATCCATTTCTTCTCATGTATCCTGTAATACGCGATCTCTTCGTTTCGTCAGCAAAAGAGATAACATAGATGATGCCCTCATCAGAATTGAATTGCCTAGAAATCGTTGTGAATCTCAGCCCACACGTTTCGCACTCTGGAATGCGAGATCGATCAAGGCCAAAGGGAAAGCCACGACTGTTTGTGACTATGTCATACAAGATCGCATTGATGTGTTAGCCCTTACTGAGACCTGGCTAACAAACACAGACAGAGATCACCATGCCATTGCAACCATCCGCAAGACATTGGTGAATTATGACTTTCATCACATCCCACGGGCAACATCCACAGGTGGAGGAGTTGGTGTGATCCTGCATAAAGCTTTCGATGTCGTGTTCCATGACAGGCATGCCTTCTCTTCGTTTGAATACAGTGACCTTACCATCCACTCGTCGACAAAGCATCTCCGCCTAGTCACTGTATACAGACCTCCAACATCGAAGAAAAATAAACACTCGATCGCAGATTTTTGTCAAGAATTCTCTTCCTTCATTGAGATTCTCCAGGCGTCAAACAAGCCTCTACTACTTGTAGGAGACTTTAACATCCACGTCGACAACGAAGCTGATGCTAATTCTAGAGCATTCCTTGAGCTCCTTGATGGGGTTAGTTTCAGTAATCATGTTTGCTGTCCTACACATAAGGCTAAGCACACACTTGACCTGATCATCACCAGGGGAGAGAACCAGTTGGTTTCCAATGTTACAACCAGTCAGTCACTGCCATCTGACCATTCTGTTGTTACATGCGACCTCAAATTATCACGTCCTGCGCATATTCAGAAGAAATTTAAGTCCCGATCCCTCAAGACCATCGACCTGAGTTCATTCGCAGCTGATCTAGCATCATCAAGTGTCATCACCAACCCCCCAGATGATCCAGAACAGCTAGCGAACTTATTAGACAGTGAACTTCGAAACATTCTAGATTTACATGCTCCAGAACTTGAGAAGAATGTTATTCTACGTCCACACGCCCCCTGGTACAACCAACATCTTAGAAAGGCGAAACAAGAACGTAGACGCTGCGAGAGGAGAGCAACAAAGCCAACAAGCTTGCAAATCGACAAAGAGATCTACCAGAAACATTGCAAGCTCTACAATGATCTACTTTATGAAACCAAGGAATTGTATTTTCAGAACAAGATACAGGATGCAGATCAGAAGCAGCTTTTCCGCATAATGAATGATCTGACTTCTCCTACTGCAGGTTCCTGTTTACCACAGCACACAAGTCCATCTGAGCTCGCTCAAGATTTTAGTGACTTCTTCACAACCAAGATTAGACGTCTTCGCGACAACCTTGATCAGCAAATCTATGAAGACATCTCGGCTGATATTTCTTCATCAACCCATCATCACTTCATGAATTTTGACGAAGTCTCACAGGACGAGGTTTTGTCAATCATTAAGACCTCATCTTCAGCATCCTGTGCCTTGGACCCCTTGCCCACCATCCTCCTGAAGCGTTGCACATCTATTCTTGCTCCTCTCATCACAAAGTTCGTCAACCTGAGTTTCCAGACGGGCATATTTCCCACAGCCTTGAAACACGCTATAGTGTTTCCAAAACTTAAGAAATCGAATCTACCAGTCAACGAACTCAAGAATTTCAGACCAATCTCAAACATCCCCTACATGTCGAAGGTAGTAGAAAGGGCTGTCATGGGGCAATTTCTAGAGTACCTTGAAGAAAATGCCTTACTTCCTAAAACACAGTCAGCTTACCGAAAGCACCATAGTGTAGAAACAGCTCTTCTACGCGTAGAAAATGACTGCTTAGAGGCCTTAGACACCCATAAAGAAGTGATCCTCGTACTCCTAGATTTTACGGCCGCGTTCGACACTATAGACCATCCAATACTCCTGGAGAGACTTTCTGAGAATTTTGGAGTTTCAGGAAATGCAATGAAATGGTTCCACTCTTACCTTGCAGGAAGGAATCATGTGGTAAGAGTGAGCCTTGCTTCTTCAGGACCAGTAGAGGACACATGCGGCGTACCCCAAGGTTCGGTACTTGGACCGCTGCTGTTTACCCTGTACACTGCCCCAATCCATGACATCATATCTGATCATGGAATTCAGTCAATGTTATATGCTGACGACACTCAGATCTACCTGTCTTTCGACCCATCAGAGAGAGCATCTGCCGTTCTTCGAGTGAACAGATGCATAGCTGACATCCGCTCCTGGGCAGGCTTAAACAAGTTAAAAATTAATGACGGCAAAACGGAAGTTCTTCACTTTTCCTCCAGATTCCTCCCAAGAACACCCTCTGTTACGGTAACAGTCGGTGAGTCAGTTATTGAAGCCAAGGCCGAGGCTAGGAACTTGGGAATCATATTCGATGAGCACGCCACTAGGAAATCTCATGTCGCAGGGGTGT
The DNA here is from genome assembly GCF_000002235.5 of Strongylocentrotus purpuratus. Taxonomy (NCBI): domain Eukaryota; kingdom Metazoa; phylum Echinodermata; class Echinoidea; order Camarodonta; family Strongylocentrotidae; genus Strongylocentrotus; species Strongylocentrotus purpuratus. The sequence continues at coordinate 12,548,820 of NW_022145609.1, forward strand.
GTCGCTCTGCCATGTCATCCATCAGAAAGATAGGTCAAATTCGTAGGGTTTTAGACCGGAAGACAACTCTCACCCTCATTCATGCCTTCGTCACCTCCAAACTTGACACATGCAATGCACTTCTTCCTAATCTTCCTGCCAACGAACTGATGAAGCTTCAAAGAATTCAAAACATCGCAGCCAGAATCACAGAGGAAGCAACTGGTCTCACTTCTACCACATCCCTTCTCCGTAACCTCCACTGGCTCCCAATCAACAAGCGGATTCACTTTAAGATCCTACTTCTCACCTACAAGTCTCTCTCTAACTCTACCCCTTCTTATCTGTCTGAACTCATTCACACCTACACACCCTCCCGTGCTCTCAGATCCCAGAACAAACATCTTCTCCAGATTCCTCGTTTTAAGACCCAGTACTACGGCCGTAGCTCCTTCACCTTCAATGCTCCCACCCTCTGGAACTCTCTCCCGCTCGCCATTCGAACTGCACCTTCCATCCAGACCTTCAAGACTGCACTTAAGACCTACCTTTTTAAGAATTAATTATTAATCTATAATTTGAATTGAAATTGTATATGCCTACAACTTGTAATATATAAATAAAATCTTGAACCATAATTGTTGTATCATTATTTAAGAATGAATTATAATGTTTATCTATCTAGTTACTGTTATACTATTTTAGTTAAGATCTTGTCAGAATTTTTGTTTGAGGATAGTTCAATAGTAGTAATAATATGTAATAAATTAAGCTTGTAATACAATGTAAAGCGCATAGAGACATACCTTGTATAATGCGCTATAGAAATATAATTTATTATTATTATTATTATTATAGTGAATGAAGCGAAAAATTGAAGGATTGACAGTTATTTTCATTATTATAAACAAGCTACATCTACTTTCTATTAAAAACCTTAAAATTCCTTTAAATAAAATTGTGAATTATCGCGTTAGACAGATTGTTGTGTTACTGTGATAGCATTCTCTTTTGTATAAGGACTAACAAGCCGACCTCAGCAAATGACTTTTTACCACGGATCCTTCAAATGCCTCTTAAAATCTGTCATAGATAAAATCATATATAACTTGAAGTCGTCAACAAAAATCTACCCTTTTTTGAAAAATTGATAGAAAGTTTTTACCTTCACATGAAGGCAAAAAATCAGAGAGAGACGTGTTTGCCAGACATGTTACTGATGCAGATCCAACACGATTATATCCTACATCACATGAGTATGAACAGCTTTCTGTGTAATTGATGGATAGTCCTGCATCGCATTGTGACGCCACAGGAGATAGACGTGGTGGAAGCTCGGGTATGGAACAGGATACAACTGATTACATAAGGAAAATGTATGATGTGTTATAAAATAAACAGTCAGGTTTTAAACCATGACTTGGGAAGTGTTTTGATTTAATCATTTTCCTTTCTTAGGGTTTAACATAAAGCATATGAAATGAAGTACATTAATGGCATGAGAAATTGATTATGTGTAAAAATTGAAACATTTTACCACGCAAAACTCCAACATTAAAAATGAGGGTGAGATGATCAGTTCCAAAGTTGTCAAGAGAATAAAGGTTTTTCGGGAACATTGAAGGACTATTAAAAACATATTGTGATGATTCAATAACGATTTCTTTATTGGAAAAGTGAAGGTCATAGAATTTGTGTGAATTAAAAAATATTTTAGATCTCAACAAAACATGACAATGAATAAATCTTTCTACTACCCAGCGTCATAACTAATCCAAGAGAAAAACATCAACAGACTTACCCGCACAGGTAGGAAAAGGTGCTGATAGTTCTCCATCACTCTGACAGGTGACATCCTCTCCACTGATCACAGTATATCCTATGGAGCACTCAAAGATACAGGTTGTTTCGAAGTCAATAGAGCTCCCTGCATCACAGTTTCCAGATAGAGAAGAGAGTTCTGCCGAGAATACCTCAGGAAGCGGACAAGTCACAACTATTAGAAAGAGGCATGAAAATTGGAGAAAAAGTGAGGAAACAAAAACAAATGGAAATATTTAAGATTATAACCTTAAATATTCGACATTAAATTTGAGCCAAGAACAACTAAGCAGTTAATGATATTTACATCGTCTCCTGATAGACATATGGCCGCTAAGGTAAAACTTTACACATTGACTTTTTCCTGGGATTTGTGAGACTATAGAGCCAGGTGTCGTAGTCGAATGGTTTAAACACTTGACTGTAGATGCGGAAGTCATGGGTTCTATCTCCATCACAGTACTTATGTCCTTACGCAAGATGTTTATTCTGCATTGCTTCTCTTCGTCCATGTGGTTTCAGCCCCGGAGACAGTTCACGAGAAAAGACTTCTGGTAGCAGACAGACCACAACTAACAAAAAGACGCAGAACAGTACAGTTCATGCGCGTGAAAACTCACATGTTGCATGAGAACTCGCTCTTAGCATCACCCCACAGAATGATTTACATGAATCACATAATCAATTTAACATCGTTATATCTTATATTGACAGATTAATAGTCGTACTTTGACATGTTAGAATATATCATCAGAGAAGGTTCCGTTGGCTAGGCAGGCTAGAGATGACATCCCAATAAGGTTTCTATATCTACTCCGACTTCGTCTGCGAGGGGCTAATTACTTAGTAGTATGATTATCAAAATGTAATTGAATAAACTCTTTTTTCTGCAAAACATTGTTTCGTTTGTTTATTTGTTTTACCTGACCGGTAAGAAATCACGTGTATGCTTCTAAATGCTTGTTAAGTTAGTAAGCAGCCTACGGAAACCTACGGCCTTAATTCCTCTCAAGGGACTTGGTAACGAGGACGAATGCCTTACCAAAGGGCAGAAGCGCATCGACTTGGTTTCGAACCCGAGACTTACCGGTTACGAGACCACTGTACTGGTCTTCCACTGGGCCATCAAACCTCATCAAATACGTCTTCAAAATTAATAAACCCACCTTCGCACGAAGGGAGAGGAGCTGACAAAGTAGTGTCCTCCAGACAGGTCACGGACGATTCGCCAGTTAGATTGTATCCAACATCACAAACGAAATGACAGGTCGTATTGTAAGTCACACTTCCAAGGCACAATACATTGGATGTTAAGAGATTGGATGGTAGCTGGGGAACTTCACAAGCTACGACTGTAAAAAAGCAAGATATTAGCACAATCGCAAAGCATTTCTAAAAAAATCGACTTAAAGGGATCGTTTATAAATCTTAAATCTGGGATACACGGCCCTACGTGTTATGATGTCACCCCTGATTTCACCCATCGGCACGCCTCGCCTCAGGATGCGTCATCCCATACAGCCTATAAACAACTATTCCTCTCACAGCAGTCATAATATCTATACTATAACATAATAACTTTACATTGTAAAAACTTATGTAAGAATAACAGTAAAGATAAATCAATCTTCTTACTTTCACATGTTGGAACGTCATCAGAGAACGTTCCGTTGGCTAGGCAGGCTAGAGATGACATCCCAATAAGGTCGTAGCCAAGGTTGCAGGAAAAATCGCATGTTGTATTGTATGCAACATTCTGTCCCTCCGTGCATGAAGATTGGAGGTTGGGTGGCAGCTGTGGTACGTTACAGGTCTCAACTGCACATAAATGTTGATAACAATAGTGGCAGGTAAACTAATTGGTGAAAAAATACATGTTTAAATGTTACTGAACGAAGCGACAGATCATTTAAAAAGCATGATTTTGCACATTAATTGTACAGAATCGGTTGTTTGGAGAGAGATCATTCGAAGAACCTGAAACAGGTTTTATTCTCGAAAATAAGACAGTCATATTCGTTACAATAGACAAGCCCCACCTAATCTGTATTATACACATTAGTCTTCCTTTAAAATATATATTATATCGCTAACTTGTATATTTTAGGGGCATTAGAAAAGTTGTTGTGTTACTGTGAAAGCATCCTCTTTTCATATAAAAGCTAACAAGTGACTTTTGACGTTGAATCTTCAAATGTTTCCAACAATCAGTCATTGAAAAAAATAATATACAAATTGAAATCGTCAACAAAAATCTACCCTCATTTGAAAAATTCATGGAAAGTGAGAGAGAGAGAGAGAGAGAGAGAGGGAGAGATACGTGTTTGCCAGACATTGGTACACAAGGAGATCCTACAACATTGTATCCCACATCACAGACAATATGATACTTTCAACCAAGTCATTGTGCTCATTCATTTGAAAACTACTTTTTCAGCTGTCGTAGTGTCTAAGAGGATAATCTAAGATCAGGAAAATATCGACGGGAAAATCTTTGGATCTCTAGATAAGTTATCCAATCACCAACTAAATATTTTAGGGAAAAAAAATTGTACAAAATGTCAACTCCTTTAAAAATATGATTTAAAAAATTTTACCTTCACATTGAGGCAGAAAATCAGAGAGAGACGTGTTTGCCAGACACCTTACTGATGCAGATCCAACAAGATTATATCCTACATCACATGAGTATAAACAGCTTTCTGTGTAATTGATGGATAGTCCTGCATCGCATTGTGACGCCATAGGAGATAGACGTGGTGGAAGCTCGGGTACGGAACAGGATACAACTGATTACAAAAGGAAAATGTATGTTGTGTTTTAAAATAAACAGGCAGGTTTTAAACCATGACTTGGGAAGTGTTTTGATTTCAGCTTTTCTTTTCTTGGGGTTTGACATGAAGCATCTGAAATGAAGTGCATGAATGGCATAATAAATTGACTACCGGGTATGTGTAAATATTGACACATTTTACCGTAAAAAACTCCGAAGCTAAAACTAAGACTGAGATGAAAAGTTCCCAATTTGTCAAGAGAATAAAGGTTTTTCGCGATTAAATCCATTCATACTCATTCAAAGATATGGCATTTAATTGGAACCGAGTATCAATACAAGAAAACCATAGTTATTGCCAATTTGAAGAATGAAAGTTAATCAACTTATGCTTTAAAGAACAAAAATCTGTCTCTTAGCATCACCCCACAGAATGATTTACATGAATCACATAATCAATTTAACATCGTTATATCTTATATTGACAGATTAATAGTCGTACTTTGACATGTTGGAATATCATTAGAGAAGGTTCCGTTGGCTAGGCAGGCTAGAGATGACATCCCAATAAGGTCGTAGCCAATGTTGCAGGAAAAATCACATGTTTTATTGTATGCCACATTCTGTCCCTCCATGCATAAAGATGAAAGGTTGAATGGCAGCTGAGAAACGTTGCAGGTCTCAACTAGACATTAAAGTTGATATCATAATGGCATGTAAAAGGATAAATAAAAAACATGTGTTCATATGTAGTGTTTGTCCAGTACCTCTTTATTCCTGCTGGGATGAATAGGAACATAGACAAAGGATGTTTGTCGACTTTGAAATACAGCACAAGAGAACTTTTTGATATCAAGAAGGCAATTAAGACCACTCCATTGAATCGGATTGATGACAGTCTATGGGAAGAACTCTGTGACTTAAACATAGCTAAGAGGCGTACAAGCAGAGCTGGTAGGAAGGTTGCAAGAAAGGCATTGTCTGCTCCACCAAGATCCATTTCTTCTCATGTATCCTGTAATACGCGATCTCTTCGTTTCGTCAGCAAAAGAGATAACATAGATGATGCCCTCATCAGAATTGAATTGCCTAGAAATCGTTGTGAATCTCAGCCCACACGTTTCGCACTCTGGAATGCGAGATCGATCAAGGCCAAAGGGAAAGCCACGACTGTTTGTGACTATGTCATACAAGATCGCATTGATGTGTTAGCCCTTACTGAGACCTGGCTAACAAACACAGACAGAGATCACCATGCCATTGCAACCATCCGCAAGACATTGGTGAATTATGACTTTCATCACATCCCACGGGCAACATCCACAGGTGGAGGAGTTGGTGTGATCCTGCATAAAGCTTTCGATGTCGTGTTCCATGACAGGCATGCCTTCTCTTCGTTTGAATACAGTGACCTTACCATCCACTCGTCGACAAAGCATCTCCGCCTAGTCACTGTATACAGACCTCCAACATCGAAGAAAAATAAACACTCGATCGCAGATTTTTGTCAAGAATTCTCTTCCTTCATTGAGATTCTCCAGGCGTCAAACAAGCCTCTACTACTTGTAGGAGACTTTAACATCCACGTCGACAACGAAGCTGATGCTAATTCTAGAGCATTCCTTGAGCTCCTTGATGGGGTTAGTTTCAGTAATCATGTTTGCTGTCCTACACATAAGGCTAAGCACACACTTGACCTGATCATCACCAGGGGAGAGAACCAGTTGGTTTCCAATGTTACAACCAGTCAGTCACTGCCATCTGACCATTCTGTTGTTACATGCGACCTCAAATTATCACGTCCTGCGCATATTCAGAAGAAATTTAAGTCCCGATCCCTCAAGACCATCGACCTGAGTTCATTCGCAGCTGATCTAGCATCATCAAGTGTCATCACCAACCCCCCAGATGATCCAGAACAGCTAGCGAACTTATTAGACAGTGAACTTCGAAACATTCTAGATTTACATGCTCCAGAACTTGAGAAGAATGTTATTCTACGTCCACACGCCCCCTGGTACAACCAACATCTTAGAAAGGCGAAACAAGAACGTAGACGCTGCGAGAGGAGAGCAACAAAGCCAACAAGCTTGCAAATCGACAAAGAGATCTACCAGAAACATTGCAAGCTCTACAATGATCTACTTTATGAAACCAAGGAATTGTATTTTCAGAACAAGATACAGGATGCAGATCAGAAGCAGCTTTTCCGCATAATGAATGATCTGACTTCTCCTACTGCAGGTTCCTGTTTACCACAGCACACAAGTCCATCTGAGCTCGCTCAAGATTTTAGTGACTTCTTCACAACCAAGATTAGACGTCTTCGCGACAACCTTGATCAGCAAATCTATGAAGACATCTCGGCTGATATTTCTTCATCAACCCATCATCACTTCATGAATTTTGACGAAGTCTCACAGGACGAGGTTTTGTCAATCATTAAGACCTCATCTTCAGCATCCTGTGCCTTGGACCCCTTGCCCACCATCCTCCTGAAGCGTTGCACATCTATTCTTGCTCCTCTCATCACAAAGTTCGTCAACCTGAGTTTCCAGACGGGCATATTTCCCACAGCCTTGAAACACGCTATAGTGTTTCCAAAACTTAAGAAATCGAATCTACCAGTCAACGAACTCAAGAATTTCAGACCAATCTCAAACATCCCCTACATGTCGAAGGTAGTAGAAAGGGCTGTCATGGGGCAATTTCTAGAGTACCTTGAAGAAAATGCCTTACTTCCTAAAACACAGTCAGCTTACCGAAAGCACCATAGTGTAGAAACAGCTCTTCTACGCGTAGAAAATGACTGCTTAGAGGCCTTAGACACCCATAAAGAAGTGATCCTCGTACTCCTAGATTTTACGGCCGCGTTCGACACTATAGACCATCCAATACTCCTGGAGAGACTTTCTGAGAATTTTGGAGTTTCAGGAAATGCAATGAAATGGTTCCACTCTTACCTTGCAGGAAGGAATCATGTGGTAAGAGTGAGCCTTGCTTCTTCAGGACCAGTAGAGGACACATGCGGCGTACCCCAAGGTTCGGTACTTGGACCGCTGCTGTTTACCCTGTACACTGCCCCAATCCATGACATCATATCTGATCATGGAATTCAGTCAATGTTATATGCTGACGACACTCAGATCTACCTGTCTTTCGACCCATCAGAGAGAGCATCTGCCGTTCTTCGAGTGAACAGATGCATAGCTGACATCCGCTCCTGGGCAGGCTTAAACAAGTTAAAAATTAATGACGGCAAAACGGAAGTTCTTCACTTTTCCTCCAGATTCCTCCCAAGAACACCCTCTGTTACGGTAACAGTCGGTGAGTCAGTTATTGAAGCCAAGGCCGAGGCTAGGAACTTGGGAATCATATTCGATGAGCACGCCACTAGGAAATCTCATGTCGCAGGGGTGTGTCGCTCTGCCATGTCATCCATCAGAAAGATAGGTCAAATTCGTAGGGTTTTAGACCGGAAGACAACTCTCACCCTCATTCATGCCTTCGTCACCTCCAAACTTGACACATGCAATGCACTTCTTCCTAATCTTCCTGCCAACGAACTGATGAAGCTTCAAAGAATTCAAAACATCGCAGCCAGAATCACAGAGGAAGCAACTGGTCTCACTTCTACCACATCCCTTCTCCGTAACCTCCACTGGCTCCCAATCAACAAGCGGATTCACTTTAAGATCCTACTTCTCACCTACAAGTCTCTCTCTAACTCTACCCCTTCTTATCTGTCTGAACTCATTCACACCTACACACCCTCCCGTGCTCTCAGATCCCAGAACAAACATCTTCTCCAGATTCCTCGTTTTAAGACCCAGTACTACGGCCGTAGCTCCTTCACCTTCAATGCTCCCACCCTCTGGAACTCTCTCCCGCTCGCCATTCGAACTGCACCTTCCATCCAGACCTTCAAGACTGCACTTAAGACCTACCTTTTTAAGAATTAATTATTAATCTATAATTTGAATTGAAATTGTATATGCCTACAACTTGTAATATATAAATAAAATCTTGAACCATAATTGTTGTATCATTATTTAAGAATGAATTATAATGTTTATCTATCTAGTTACTGTTATACTATTTTAGTTAAGATCTTGTCAGAATTTTTGTTTGAGGATAGTTCAATAGTAGTAATAATATGTAATAAATTAAGCTTGTAATACAATGTAAAGCGCATAGAGACATACCTTGTATAATGCGCTATAGAAATATAATTTATTATTATTATTATTATTATAGTGAATGAAGCGAAAAATTGAAGGATTGACAGTTATTTTCATTATTATAAACAAGCTACATCTACTTTCTATTAAAAACCTTAAAATTCCTTTAAATAAAATTGTGAATTATCGCGTTAGACAGATTGTTGTGTTACTGTGATAGCATTCTCTTTTGTATAAGGACTAACAAGCCGACCTCAGCAAATGACTTTTTACCACGGATCCTTCAAATGCCTCTTAAAATCTGTCATAGATAAAATCATATATAACTTGAAGTCGTCAACAAAAATCTACCCTTTTTTGAAAAATTGATAGAAAGTTTTTACCTTCACATGAAGGCAAAAAATCAGAGAGAGACGTGTTTGCCAGACATGTTACTGATGCAGATCCAACACGATTATATCCTACATCACATGAGTATGAACAGCTTTCTGTGTAATTGATGGATAGTCCTGCATCGCATTGTGACGCCACAGGAGATAGACGTGGTGGAAGCTCGGGTATGGAACAGGATACAACTGATTACATAAGGAAAATGTATGATGTGTTATAAAATAAACAGTCAGGTTTTAAACCATGACTTGGGAAGTGTTTTGATTTAATCATTTTCCTTTCTTAGGGTTTAACATAAAGCATATGAAATGAAGTACATTAATGGCATGAGAAATTGATTATGTGTAAAAATTGAAACATTTTACCACGCAAAACTCCAACATTAAAAATGAGGGTGAGATGATCAGTTCCAAAGTTGTCAAGAGAATAAAGGTTTTTCGGGAACATTGAAGGACTATTAAAAACATATTGTGATGATTCAATAACGATTTCTTTATTGGAAAAGTGAAGGTCATAGAATTTGTGTGAATTAAAAAATATTTTAGATCTCAACAAAACATGACAATGAATAAATCTTTCTACTACCCAGCGTCATAACTAATCCAAGAGAAAAACATCAACAGACTTACCCGCACAGGTAGGAAAAGGTGCTGATAGTTCTCCATCACTCTGACAGGTGACATCCTCTCCACTGATCACAGTATATCCTATGGAGCACTCAAAGATACAGGTTGTTTCGAAGTCAATAGAGCTCCCTGCATCACAGTTTCCAGATAGAGAAGAGAGTTCTGCCGAGAATACCTCAGGAAGCGGACAAGTCACAACTATTAGAAAGAGGCATGAAAATTGGAGAAAAAGTGAGGAAACAAAAACAAATGGAAATATTTAAGATTATAACCTTAAATATTCGACATTAAATTTGAGCCAAGAACAACTAAGCAGTTAATGATATTTACATCGTCTCCTGATAGACATATGGCCGCTAAGGTAAAACTTTACACATTGACTTTTTCCTGGGATTTGTGAGACTATAGAGCCAGGTGTCGTAGTCGAATGGTTTAAACACTTGACTGTAGATGCGGAAGTCATGGGTTCTATCTCCATCACAGTACTTATGTCCTTACGCAAGATGTTTATTCTGCATTGCTTCTCTTCGTCCATGTGGTTTCAGCCCCGGAGACAGTTCACGAGAAAAGACTTCTGGTAGCAGACAGACCACAACTAACAAAAAGACGCAGAACAGTACAGTTCATGCGCGTGAAAACTCACATGTTGCATGAGAACTCGCTCTTAGCATCACCCCACAGAATGATTTACATGAATCACATAATCAATTTAACATCGTTATATCTTATATTGACAGATTAATAGTCGTACTTTGACATGTTAGAATATATCATCAGAGAAGGTTCCGTTGGCTAGGCAGGCTAGAGATGACATCCCAATAAGGTTTCTATATCTACTCCGACTTCGTCTGCGAGGGGCTAATTACTTAGTAGTATGATTATCAAAATGTAATTGAATAAACTCTTTTTTCTGCAAAACATTGTTTCGTTTGTTTATTTGTTTTACCTGACCGGTAAGAAATCACGTGTATGCTTCTAAATGCTTGTTAAGTTAGTAAGCAGCCTACGGAAACCTACGGCCTTAATTCCTCTCAAGGGACTTGGTAACGAGGACGAATGCCTTACCAAAGGGCAGAAGCGCATCGACTTGGTTTCGAACCCGAGACTTACCGGTTACGAGACCACTGTACTGGTCTTCCACTGGGCCATCAAACCTCATCAAATACGTCTTCAAAATTAATAAACCCACCTTCGCACGAAGGGAGAGGAGCTGACAAAGTAGTGTCCTCCAGACAGGTCACGGACGATTCGCCAGTTAGATTGTATCCAACATCACAAACGAAATGACAGGTCGTATTGTAAGTCACACTTCCAAGGCACAATACATTGGATGTTAAGAGATTGGATGGTAGCTGGGGAACTTCACAAGCTACGACTGTAAAAAAGCAAGATATTAGCACAATCGCAAAGCATTTCTAAAAAAATCGACTTAAAGGGATCGTTTATAAATCTTAAATCTGGGATACACGGCCCTACGTGTTATGATGTCACCCCTGATTTCACCCATCGGCACGCCTCGCCTCAGGATGCGACATCCCATAGAGCCTATAAACAACTATTCCTCTCACAGCAGTCATAATATCTATACTATAACATAATAACTTTACATTTTAAAAACTTATGTAAGAATAACAGTAAAGATAAATCAATCTTCTTACTTTCACATGTTGGAACGTCATCAGAGAACGTTCCGTTGGCTAGGCAGGCTAGAGATGACATCCCAATAAGGTCGTAGCCAAGGTTGCAGGAAAAATCGCATGTTGTATTGTATGCAACATTCTGTCCCTCCGTGCATGAAGATTGGAGGTTGGGTGGCAGCTGTGGTACGTTACAGGTCTCAACTGCACATAAATGTTGATAACAATAGTGGCAGGTAAACTAATTGGTGAAAAAATACATGTTTAAATGTTACTGAACGAAGCGACAGATCATTTAAAAAGCATGATTTTGCACATTAATTGTACAGAATCGGTTGTTTGGAGAGAGATCATTCGAAGAACCTGAAACAGGTTTTATTCTCGAAAATAAGACAGTCATATTCGTTACAATAGACAAGCCCCACCTAATCTGTATTATACACATTAGTCTTCCTTTAAAATATATATTATATCGCTAACTTGTATATTTTAGGGGCATTAGAAAAGTTGTTGTGTTACTGTGAAAGCATCCTCTTTTCATATAAAAGCTAACAAGTGACTTTGGACGTTGAATCTTCAAATGTTTCCAACAATCAGTCATTGAAAAAAATAATATACAAATTGAAATCGTCAACAAAAATCTACCCTCATTTGAAAAACTCATGGAAAGTGAGAGAGAGAGAGAGGGAGAGATACGTGTTTGCCAGACATTGGTACACAAGGAGATCCTACAACATTGTATCCCACATCACAGACAATATGATACTTTCAACCAAGTCATTGTGCTCATTCATTTGAAAACTACTTTTTCAGCTGTCGTAGTGTCTAAGAGGATAATCTAAGATCAGGAAAATATCGACGGGAAAATCTTTGGATCTCTAGATAAGTTATCCAATCACCAACTAAATATTTTAGGGAAAAAAAATTGTACAAAATGTCAACTCCTTTAAAAATATGATTTAACAAATTTTACCTTCACATTGAGGCAGAAAATCAGAGAGAGACGTGTTTGCCAGACACCTTACTGATGCAGATCCAACAAGATTATATCCTACATCACATGAGTATAAACAGCTTTCTGTGTAATTGATGGATAGTCCTGCATCGCATTGTGACGCCATAGGAGATAGACGTGGTGGAAGCTCGGGTACGGAACAGGATACAACTGATTACAAAAGGAAAATGTATGTTGTGTTTTAAAATAAACAGGCAGGTTTTAAACCATGACTTGGGAAGTGTTTTGATTTCAGCTTTTCTTTTCTTGGGGTTTGACATGAAGCATCTGAAATGAAGTGCATGAATGGCATAATAAATTGACTACCGGGTATGTGTAAATATTGACACATTTTACCGTAAAAAACTCCGAAGTTAAAACTAAGACTGAGATGAAAAGTTCCCAATTTGTCAAGAGAATAAAGGTTTTTCGCGATTAAATCCATTCATACTCATTCAAAGATATGGCATTTAATTGGAACCGAGTATCAATACAAGAAAACCATAGTTATTGCCAATTTGAAGAATGAAAGTTAATCAACTTATGCTTTAAAGAACAAAAATCTGTCTCTTAGCATCACCCCACAGAATGATTTACATGAATCACATAATCAATTTAACATCGTTATATCTTATATTGACAGATTAATAGTCGTACTTTGACATGTTGGAATATCATTAGAGAAGGTTCCGTTGGCTAGGCAGGCTAGAGATGACATCCCAATAAGGTCGTAGCCAATGTTGCAGGAAAAATCACATGTTTTATTGTATGCCACATTCTGTCCCTCCATGCATAAAGATGAAAGGTTGAATGGCAGCTGAGAAACGTTGCAGGTCTCAACTAGACATTAAAGTTGATATCATAATGGCATGTAAAAGGATAAATAAAAAACATGTGTTCATATGTAGTGAATGAAGCGAAAAATTGAATGATTGACAGTTATTTTCATTATTATAAACAAGCTACATCTACTTTCTATTAAATACCTTAAAATTCCTTTAAATAAAATTGTGAATTATCGCGTTAGACAGATTGTTGTGTTACTGTGATAGCATTCTCTTTTGTATAAGGACTAACAAGCCGACCTCAGCAAATGACTTTTTACCACGGATCCTTCAAATGCCTCTTAAAATCTGTCATAGATAAAATCATATATAACTTGAAGTCGTCAACAAAAATCTACCCTTTTTTGAAAAATTGATAGAAAGTTTTTACCTTCACATGAAGGCAAAAAATCAGAGAGAGACGTGTTTGCCAGACATGTTACTGATGCAGATCCAACACGATTATATCCTACATCACATGAGTATGAACAGCTTTCTGTGTAATTGATGGATAGTCCTGCATCGCATTGTGACGCCACAGGAGATAGACGTGGTGGAAGCTCGGGTATGGAACAGGATACAACTGATTACAAAAGGAAAATGTATGATGTGTTATAAAATAAACAGGCAGGTTTTAAACCATGACTTGGGAAGTGTTTTGATTTAATCATTTTCCTTTCTTAGGGTTTAACATAAAGCATATGAAATGAAGAACATTAATGGCATGAGAAATTGATTATGTGTAAAAATTGAAACATTTTACCACGCAAAACTCCAACATTAAAAATGAGGGTGAGATGATCAGTTCCAAAGTTGTCAAGAGAATAAAGGTTTTTCGGGAACATTGAAGGACTATTTAAAACATATTGTGATGATTCAATAACGATTTCTTTATTGGAAAAGTCAAGTTCATAGAATTTTTGTGAATTAAAAATCATTTTAGATCTCAACAATACTCTTTTTACTACCCAGCGTCATAACTAATCCAAGAGAAAAAAAACATCAACAGACTTACCCCCACAGGTAGGAATAGGTGCTGATAGTTCTCCATCACTCTGACAGGTGACATCCTCTCCACCGATCACAGTATATCCTATGGAGCACTCAAAGAAACAGGTTGTTTCGAAGTCAATAGAGCTCCCTGCATCACAGTTTCCAGATAGAGAAGAGAGTTCTGCCGAGAATACCTCAGGAAGTTGACAAGTCACAACTATTAGAAAGAAGCATGAAAATTGGAGAAAAAATGGAGAAAAAAACAAACATGGAAATATTTAACATTATAACCTTAAATATTCATCATTAAATTTGAGCAAAGAACAACAAAGCAGTTAATGATATTTACATCGTCTCCTGATAGACACATCACATGAATATGAACAGCTTTCTGAGTAATTGACGGATAGCCCTCCGTCGCCTTGTGACGTCAGAGGAGATAGACGTGGTTGAAGCTAATATATGAAACAGGATATGAGTGAGAAAGTAATTAACGATTTTAGGAGACAAGAAAGTATCAGTGGGGGTAGAAGGATCATTCATAAGGATTTAGGGAATGTTTTTGTGCTTAGATATTATGTGTATGTGCAATTTGGTGCAAAACGTTCTTCGAAGTGCGACTTTGCGAGGTTGCTATACATTTGAAGTGCATACAGTTGATAAGCATGCCATGTAAGAAGAGAAAGACCTCTTCATGTAAACAAGTTTAAAGTTACATAAATTCTAAATATCCATAGTTTCAACTATATTAAGGATGTGGTACAGGCGTAAATGATATACAAATGTTTAAAGTCGTAATTGAACACAACATAATATTTAACAAGTCAACGCAAAGCGTGGCATCCCCTCGCAGGGTAAAAATGGCCTATATACATCAGAACAAGTGACTTCCATTGGACCATACTATTATATTATTATTAGGCAAGGAAGTTAACCACATTTTGACATTATATAATTAGGTGTTTTTGCATATTTAATGAGCTATGACCTTTCACCTTTAACCTACATACTCAGAAATTGAACTTAGGCTGTGCATGTATCTTGATCAGTACCATGTACCTTCAAATTATATTTTATTACAATTTGTCAATTATACTCAAGTTATCGAATGGAAACCAGATCCGCATATTTTTACCTTTGATCTACATACTCTGAAATTGAACTTAGGCTGTATTTTGATACCATGAACCTTCATATCAAATATCATTCAAATTTGTCAAACATTACTCAAGTTATCGAATGGAAACCAGATTCGCATATTTAATGAGCTATGACCTTTGACCTACATACTCGGAACTTGAACTTAGGCTGTGTTTTTTTATTCCATGTACCTTCATATCGAATTTCATTAAAATTCGTCAAACATTACTCAAGTTATCGAATGGAAACCTGATTTTCATATTTAATGACTTATGACCTTTGACCTACATACTCGGAAATTGAACTTACATGTAGGCTGTGTTTTTATACCATGTACCTTCATATCGAATTTCATTAAAATTCGTCAAACATTACTAAAGTTATCGATCGGAAACCAGATGTGTATATTATTGCATATTTAATGAGCTATGACCTTTGACCTACGTACTCCACAATCGAACTTTGCCTGTATTTTGATATCATGTACCTTCATATCAAATTTAATTAAAATCCGTCAAACATTACTAAAATTGGTAAGCAAGCCATTTAAAAAGAGAAAGACCTCATGTACAAACTTTTAAAGTTACATAAATTCTAAATATCCATAGTTTCAACTATATTATGGATGTGGAACAGGCGTAAATGATTAATGTTTTAAGTCGATATTGAACACAACATAATATTTAATTACTAATTATGATCATCAAAATGTAATTGATTAAACTCTTTTTTCTGCAAAACATTGTTTCGTTTGTTTATTTGTTTTACCTGACCGGTAAGAAATCATGTGTATGCTTCTAAGTGCTTGTTAAGTTAGTAAGCAGCCTACGGAAACCTACGGCCTAAGTCCTCTCAAGGGACTTGGTAACGAGGACGAATGCCTTACCAAAGGGCTGAAGCGGATCGACTTGGTTTCGAACCCGGTAACGAGACCACTGTACTGTTCTTCCACTGGGCCATCAAACCTCATCAAATACGTCTTCAAAATTAATAAACCCACCTTCGCACGAAGGGAGAGGAGCTGACAAAGTAGTGTCCTCCAGACAGGTCACAGACGATTCGCCAGTTAGATTGTATCCAACATCACAAACGAAATGACAGGTCGTATTGTAAGTCACACTCCCAAGGCACAGTAAGTTGGATGTTAAGAGATTGGATGGTAGCCGGGGAACTTCACAAGCTACGGCTGTAAGAAAGCAACATATTAGCACAATCGCAAAGCATTTCTAAAAAGTCGACTTAAAGGGATCGTTTATAAATCTTAAATCTGGGATACACGGCCCTACGTGTTATGATGTCACCCCTGATGTCACCCCTCGGCACGCCTCGGGCGATATCAGGATGCGACATCCACTAGAGCCTATAAACAACTATTCCTCTCACAGCAGTCATTATATCTATATTATGTCCCTCCGTGCATGAAGATGAAAGGTTGGGTGGCAGCTGTGGTACGTTACAGGTTTCAACTGCACATAAATGTTGATAACAATAATGGCAGGTAAACTAATTGGTGAAATTAATACATGTTTTAATCTTACTGAACGAAGCCAAAGATCATTTTAAAAGTATGATTGTGTACATTAATTGTACAGAATCGGTTGTTTGGAGAGAGATCATTCGAAGAACCTGATACAGGTTTTATTCTCGAAAATAAGACATATTCGTTACAATAGACAAGTCCCACCTAATCTGTGTTGTACACATTAGTCTTCTTTTAAAATATATATTATATCGCTAAACTTGTATATATTAGGGGCATTAGACAAGTTGTTGTGTAACTGTGAAAGCGTTCATATAAGAGCTAACAAGTGGCTTTTGACGTTGAATCTTCAAATGTCTCCAACAATCAGTCATTGAGAAAAAAAATGTACAAATTTAAATCGTCAACAAAAATCTACCCTCATTTGAAAAATTTATAGAAAGTGTTTATCTCCACATGAAGGCAGAACATCAGAGAGAGAGAGAGAGAGACGTGTTTGCCAGACATTGGTACACAAGGAGATCCTACAACATTGTATCCCACATCACAGACAATAGGATACTTTCAACCAAGTCATTGTGCTCATTCATTTGAAAACTACTTTTTCAGCTGTCGTAGTGTCTAAGAGGATAATCTAAGATCAGGAAAATATCGACGGAAAAATCTTTGGATCCCTAGATAAATTATCCAATCACCAACTAAATATTTTAGGGGAAAATATTGTACAAAATGTCAACTCCTTTAAAAAAATGGTATCGAAAAGTTTACCTTCACATTGAGGTAGAAAATCAGAGAGAGAGGTGTTTGCCAGACATGTTACTGATGCAGATCCAACAAGATTATATCCTACATCACATGAGTATGAACAGCTTTCTGTGTAATTGATGGATAGTCCTGCACTGCATTGTGACGTCATAGGAGAAAGACGTGGTGGAAGCTCGGGTATGGAACAGGATACAACTGATAACAAAAGGAAAATGTATGATGCGTTTTAAAATAAACAGGCAGTTTTAAAACCATGACTTGGGAAGTGTTTTAATTTCAGCATTTCCTATCTCGGGGAGTTGAAATGACGTATATAAAAATGAAGTGCATGCATGGCGTAAGAAATTGACTACCGGGTATGTGTAAAAATTGACACATTTTACCATGAAAAAACTTCAAAGTTAAAAATGAAAGTCAGATGAAAAGTTCCCAATTTGTCAAGAGAATACAACAAATTCTCGATTCAATCCATTCTTACTCATTAAAAGATATGGCATTTAATTAGAACCGAGTATCAATAAAAAGAAACCATATTATTGCCAATATGAAGAATGGAAGAATATCAATTTATCTTTTGAAGAAAAACGATCTGTCTGCAGAAGTTACCTAGAATTGTGACTGTGAATGTGCAAGTAGCTTTGTTTCCATGTAGATCACTGGTTGTGATGTTAACAACCGTGGTACCAATAGGGAACATAGATCCGGACACAGGAATGGCTATTGGAGGTGTTGTGAAGTTGGAATTATCCCTTATCACGGGAGGTGACCAGTTCGTATTAGTAAGGGGACTTCCGAGAGTTTGATTCCGAATGATATCGTCTGGGCAAGTGATGTTAGGGGCTTCAGCATCTGCGAGCAATCATAATTCATGGTGAACTTCAAAAAACATAGTTTGCAGGCACAACCCCTATATATATATATATATATATATGGATAACAGAGGGTCTGAGTTACGAGACTATACAGAGCCAAAATAGAGTCTGTTCCTGTGAACTATTTAAAACATATATGCCATTCTATTTCGTTTATGCATTGCGTCATAGTTCGCATACCCCGGACGCTAAATTCTTATTCCTACGAACTAGTTATACCTGCGCATGCGCACGTCATTATCGGCGACCTCCTAAATATACGGCTTATTTCGTAAGACTGGTCAACATCGCAGCCATATGTATATATAAAGCGCAACCAGTCGGTGTTGCGTGATGGGACAGAGTACTGCGCTTGCGACTGAAAGGTCTCGAGTTCGAATCTGGGTGGGACGATCTATGAAATCAGTTTTCTTTTGCTGATATTATAGTAAGGAAACTTAGAGAAAATACAAGTACAGTATTATAGTTGTAGTTTCTCTCGAAGTCGTCAAAGCGGATAAAAAAAACTAGTTCGTAGAAAAAGAATTTCGCATCCCGCACTTGGTGAAATTTAACAGGAAATTACTCGTTGCTTTGTAAGAAATATCGCACGCAACATCAGCGCAATTCTGTTTCCCACCAAGACATCCTGCGAGGAACTAGGAAACCTCTTTAGTCACCTTTTCATAGTTTTTAAGCAAGGGGGAGGGGGCCTACTGAATTAACTAAAATCAAAATATCCCCATGAAAATATAATCAATCGGTTATATATAACATTTCAAAATGTGGTTGAGAGGATGCGCCTACTTTGCTCTTTAAATGTTCAAATTTCATCAAAGATAATTCTGGACAAAATATTTTAAAAGTGTCGGGAAAAAACTTACCTGTTCTGAGCCTTTGGTCTTAAGATACATTTTTGTTTTGATTAGTTCAAAGTTCATAGTTCATTTTATTTCTTCTTTCACAAACATTTGTACATAAAATTTCAAATTAAGTAACTGGAACAGCAGATTATCAAATTAACAAACATAATTTGAAGTGTGCAATAATTATGTTCAACATACAACTCTTGTTATTAACTAAAGAAATTACATTTAATAAAAAGTTACTTCTGTATAAAGATCATGTTCTATACATGAACGAAAGAGGAGGCCTTATAGAACTCTGGGCTTGTTAGAGCATGGTCCCTAAACAGAATATAATACCTGAATGCTTTAATTTCTTTGAAGAAAAAATGCATAACAACTAAACAACTAAACTTAACAACTAAAGGAGAACATGGAAAGATATATATATATATATAAGGATGGAGAGCGAAAGCGCAAAACAGAACAAAACAATAACAGAGAAAAGTTGAGAAAGAGGAAAGTTATATGTAGGGGAAATGGTGATGGGGAATAAATAGAAGAGAGAGAGAGAGAGAAAAAAAAGAAAAAGTACATTAGAGTAAAACAGAACAAAAAGAGTTTGCTAATAAATGAAGAAATGTTGGTAAGGTCAGGTAAGGGTCAGCCTGGAAAAGAGAGGGGAGGAGACAATGAAGCAAGAAAAAGAAAATTACATACAATATCATATGTGATGACATAGTTTTTATATTAAATGCTTTCAGCATAATTACTCAATAAATGTAATTTCAGTTTGCGTTTAAAAACAGTGACACTGATATAGTTACATCAATAGGAAGTGAGTTCTAAAACTTGGGACCAGTACCAGCTAATGTATTCAAAGCAAAGGCATTTTTCACACGTGGTATATGGAGTGCAGCTGCCTGTCTTGTATTATAACAGTGAATTTGACTGTTCTTTCTCAATAGCTGTACTAACGTATTTGGGAGAGTACCATTTTCAAAATCATACATGATTGAACCTAACTGCAAGAGATAGATACCTTTAATAGTTTATTACTATGAAACAAAACATTAGTATGAGCACGATAATTTACATATTCTAATCACCCTCTTCTGAGCGACAAATAGCTTATTTAGTTTCGTTTTTAATGACTTCCCCCATGCGAACACTCCATATTTCAGATAAGGCAAAATCAGAGTAGAGTATAAACTAAGCAAAATTTCTTGTGGCACAACAGAACGTTATATATAAATTACATCAGTATTTTTAGAAATAACTTTACAAATATTGCTACAATGTATACCCAAGTCAGCTTCTCATCAATGTGTATTAAACCCAAGAAACTTGGTGTAAGTTACCCTCACAATAATAGCATTATCAAAAGTACGCCTCCATGTAAGTCTCTTAGGGTAAGTCTCTAGGGAATTACTAAAAAGCATATACTTTGTCTTTTGAAGGTTCAAAGACAACTTATTTGCACGGATCCACAAAGTTACTTTTTTTAATTCACTATTAACTGTTTCTAAGAGAAAAAATACACTTGAATCATTTGCAAAAAAAAATGAATGATAGGACGTCAGATGAAAAATGAGGAAAAAAATCATTAATATATGATACAAAAGGAGGGGGCCAAGAAAGGATCCCTGAGGGACTCCACAGGATATATTTCGATTACTTGAGTTAATTTCATTTAATGATCCATATTGTTTCCTGTCAGTTAAATAGCTCCTGAACCAACTAAGAGCGATGTATTCGGTTCGTGCATAAAATCAAAAAAGTTCTTCTGACATCTAAAGATAGGGTCCTGAAGTTTCAACCCAAAATTACAAAAATATTCGTTAAACTTATCCACAATAATGTGTGTATCTTCTAAGGAACAACCATTCACATTTATACATTTAATATTTGAAGTTTTTAAAGGTAATTTAAAAATACTTCTAATTACTTTCCATGTATTTTTAATGTTATTAAATGTCATTTTGAATCGAGCAGAATAATATTGTTTCTTTGCAGTACGTAGAAAGAGGTAGGAGTATTTCTATAATTAGAATACTTTCTCCACATAAAATCAGAGCTTCTCGTTTTATATTGATAATACAACTTGTTTTCTTAGTAATAGACTTTAATATTGATTTAGTTATCGATGGCATACGAGGAACTTTATTATAGTTCTTCTTTTTGTATTCTGTAGGTGGGACATTCTCATCATACAACAAATGAATTTATTAAAGAAATTTTCAAAAGCCCATTCAACATTTTGATCTAAAAGAACATCAGTCAAATCAGTTGCTATTAAAATGCTTCTCTCAATTTGGCAATATTTTTAGGAGTGCCTTTGCGTACAGATTTGCTGCCTCTGGATTCACAATTCAATTTTCCCAAAGATAACCTACAATATACAGGATGATGATCAGATATATTAGATCCTATAATTACAAAGGGTGGATATGGTTCTAACTATGCAAATCATGGTCAAGCAATTAGCCGTTCTAGGATAAAAGTTACATCAGTGTACATACTCACCTAAAACTGTAACCGTGACACTACAGTTTCCTTGGTTTCCGGCAGGGTCTTCAGCGTCAAACGTAACTATGAAAGAACCTATATCTACATCGTATATGCTATCATTGCCAAATTGAGTCCCAGAAATGGAGTTATCTGTAACGTTTGGCGAGGGTATTACAATCACTGCATATGGCAAGCCGGGTAGGGTGTAAGCAATGATGTCAGACGGGCAGGTGAGTACAGGGGCTTCATCGTCTATCAAAGCAAGCAAGTAGTCAGAGCATTTAGGTTTGACTGATGTGTTAGTTGAACTACTAAACCTCCTCCAGTGACAAGAGCTCCGCGGTAATTTATTACATACACTAACCATGCTGAACGAAATCCTAACTTGAAGCCAACCCTAACCCAAACCCCAAACCTTAACGCTAACTCTAACCCTAATCATAAACCCTAATCGTAACTTAAATGCTACATTATGCTTATGCAACCTTCATTTCTGAACCGTTTTCGATTAAAAACGTAATTGCTATTCTGGACAGATAAACCCTTGAAGAAAAAAATGAGCTAGAAGAAACATTAGATGAGTTTGGGTTTACTTTTAAGTACATTTGATCAAAAAGCACCCCCTCCCTCCTCTTATTTACACAACTTATTTGTACGGATCCACAAAGTTACTTTTTTTAATTCACTATTTACTGTTTCTAATTTTAAAAAAAAAATTATGAGAAAAAAATACTTTTGAATCATCTGCAAAAAAAAAATGAATGATAGGACGTCAGATGATTTTTTTTTTTAAAATCATTAATATGTGATACAAAAGGAGGGGGCCAAGAAGGGATCCCTGAGGGACTCCACAGGATATAGTTCGATGACTTAGGTTAATTTCATTGATACATATTGTTTCCTGTCAGTTAAATAGCTCCTGAACCAACTAAGAGCGATGCCTATGACTCCATAATATGACAATTTACTAACTAGAATTTCATGATCAACAGTATCAAACGCCTTTGAGAAATCCAAGAGCATGCCTATTGTGTAAAGGTGATTATCTAACGCTTGGGCTACTTTATCAATACTATGTATAATAGCATAGGTAGTGGTATGTTTTTCACGAAAACCAAACTGGAATTTTGGTCTTATTTAAAAATGTAACTGTTCTATCATATATTAGCTTTTCTAAAATTTTGGAAAAAGATGTCAATAATGAAATGGGTCCATAATTACCTGTTTGAGGATCACCCTTTATAAAAATTGGCACTACCTTAGCAATTTTCATTCGTTTTCAATGGTACAATACCAGATAAGAGAAATAAGTTAGAAATATAGACCAGCGCTATCACAATTCCATGTACGATATCCTTAATTAACTCATTTTTTATGAGATCAAAGCCAGGGCTCTTTTTACTTTTAAGCGAGTTCACAAGTTTAGGCAGTTCTCCTTCATTCGTGGGCATTAAAATTAGGCTGCCTGTATTCTGTTCTTGAATTAAATCAAAAGAGTTTTACTGACATCTAGAGATGGAGTCCTGAAATTTTAACCCAACATTACAAAAATATTCGTTAAACTTATCCACAATAATGTGTGTTTCTTCTACAGAACAACCATTCACATTTATACATTTAATATTTGAAATTTGTAAAGGTAATTTAAAAATACTTCTAATTACTTTCCATGTATTTTTAATATTATTAAATGTCATTTTGAATCGAGCAGAATAATATTGTTTATTTTCAGTACGTATTACAGAGGTAAGAGTATTTCTATAATTAGAATACTTTCTACACATAAAATCAGAGCTTCTCGTTTTATATTGATAATACAACTTGTTTTCTTAGTAATCGACTTTAATATTGATTTAGTTATCGGTGGCATACAAGGAACTTTATTATAGTTTTTCTTTTTGTATTCAGTAGGTGAGACATTCTCATCATACAACAAAATGAATTTATTAAAGAAATTTTCAAAAGCCCTTTCAACATTTTGATCTGAAAGAACATCAGTCCAATCAGTTGCTATTAAAATGCTTCTCTCAATTTTGCAATATTTTCAGGAGTGTCTTTGCGTACAGATTTGCTGCCTCTGGATTCACAATTCAATTTTCCCAAAGACAACCTACAATACACAGGATAATGATCTGATATATTAGATCCTATAATTCCGGAGGGTGGATATGGTTCTAACTATGCAAATCATGGTCAAGCAATTTGCCGTTCTAGGATAAAAGTTACATCAGTGTACATACTCACCTAAAACTGTAATCGTGAGACTACAGTTTCCTTGGTTTCCGGCAGGGTCTTCAGCTGGGAACGTAACTATGAAAGAACCTATATCTACATCGAGTATGCTATCATTGCCAGATCGAGTCCCAGAAATGGAGTTATCTGTAACGTTTGGCGAGGGTATTACAATCACTGCATATGGCAAGCCGGGAAGGGTGTAAGCAGTGATGTCAGACGGGCAGGTGAGTACAGGGGCTTCATCGTCTATCAAAGCAAGCAAGTAGTCAGAGCATTTAGGTTTGACTGATGTGTTAGTTGAACTACTAAGCCTAGTGACAAGAGCTCCGCGGTAATTTATTACATACACTAACCATGCTGAACGAAATCCTAACTTGGAGCCAACCCGAAACCCTAACCGTAACTTAAATGCTACCTTATGCTTAGGCAACCTTAATTTCTGGATCGTTTTCGATTAAAAACATAATTGCTATTACGGACAGATAAACCCTTGAAGAAACAAACGAGCTAGAAGAAATATTAGATGAGTTTTGGGTTTACTTTTAAGTACATTTGATCAAACAGCACCCCCTCACTCCCCTGCCCTGTTCAAAAATATGGAAAATATTCATCGAATCTAAATGTACTTCATATTGAATAAAATACGTCTTTATGTTTGATTTGAATTTCCGTTTAATTGAGATTTGTTTTTTTATAGATGAACAGAACCTCCAGGAATGTAGAAAATAAGGGTACAAATGTATAACTGATGTATTATGAATGTATTACTAATGAAAAAGAAGGGGAAAAAAGGAGGAAACGAAAAGATATCAAATGTATAAAAATATGCTCATCTGACATTAAAGATGAAGTTGAGTTCTGGTCATGCGATTGCATTGTGAAAGAAACGGTGTGGAACCGACCAGAAAAGGTTGATCATCTAGCATATAAGAATTTGTGTGTATTGCAAGGTTCTGGAATCATCAAAATGATAAGAAATTTGGCCAAGTCTTGGTAAAGTTACAAACACTTGCACAGAAAGATGTATATGGGACTACACGAACACGTGGCGTAAAAAGCCGCCCCCCCCCCCCGATTTTTACGATGTTACATGCATATTTAGAATATGAAGGCAATTGAAGAGCCATGCTTTTCAGGGAACATGTCTTAACTGATGTTCTTCCACACTTGCATAATAAGAATGAGTAATGCTCACAAATTATTTTTCACCTCTTCCCAGAACTCAACCTTCTCTTTAAATAAATGCCTAAAACCCCTTGACTTCCGGTGGCTCTGCCCCCTGGACGCCACCTAGGGCCCTAAGTTTGACGACTGGATGCTAATCTGGCGGTAATTTGATACTTAAAACCCCTGAGCTTCTGGGGTCTCGGCCCCTGGACCTCACGCCAATTAGTGTCATGCCATTGTCACAAATAAGGTATCAACATATGTTCATCTGACCGTAATTAAATAAAATCCCTAAGTTTCCGGGGCTCTACCCCCTCGACCCCACCAGGGGCCATAAGGCGGGCCCCTGCATGCTTGTCTGACCGTTATAAGATTCCCAAAAACCGTGAGCTTCCGGGGGCTCCGCCCCCTTGATCCCACGCCAATGCGTGACCTGCCAGTGTTACAAATAAGGTATAAAAATATGCTCATCTGACGATAATTTAATATATGAAACCCCTGAGCTTCTGTGGGCTCCGTCCTCCGGACCCAACACTAATTTGTGTCCTGCCAGTGTCACAAATAAGGTATACAAATATGCTCCACCCCCTGGACCCAACGCCAATTCGTGACCTGCCAGTTTCACAAATAAGGTATAAAATCATGCTCATCTGACAGTAATTTACTGCCCAAAACCCCTGAGCTTCCGGGGGCACCGCCCCCTGGACCCCACGCCAATTCGTGACCTGCCAGTGTCACAAATTAGGTATAAAATATGCTCATCTGACGGTAATTTAATGTATAAAACCCCTGAGCTTCTTGGTGCTCCGCCCCTGGATCCAACAGCAATTTGTGTCCTGCCAGTGTCACCAATAGATATAAAAAATATGCTCATTTGACCGTTATTTATTGCCCCTAACCCCTGAGCTTCCGGGGGCTTCCCCCCCCCCCGGACCCTACGCCATTTCGTGACGTGCCAGTGTCACAAATTAGGTATAAAATATGCACATCTGACGATAATTTAATGTATAAAACCCCTGAGCTTCTGGGGGCTCCGCCCCCTGCACCCAACAACAATTTATGTCTTGCCAGTGTCACGAATACGGTAAAAAAAAATATGCTCATCTGACCGTTATTTATTGCCCGAAACCCTGATCTTCCGGGGACTCCGCCCCCTGGACCCCACGCCAATTCGTGACGTGCCAGTGTCACAAATTAGGTATAAAATATGCACATCTGACGATAATTTAATGTATAAAACCCCTGAGCTTCTGGGGGCTCCGTCCCCTGCACCCAACACCAATTTATGTCTTGCCAGTGTCACAAATACGGTAAAAAAAAATATGCTCATCTGACCGTTAATTATTGCCCGAAACCCTGATCTTCCGGGGGCTCCGCCCCGTGGACCCCACGCCAATTCGTGACCTGCCAGTGTCACAAATAAGGTTTAAAATTATGCTCATTCGACAATAATTTGATGTATAAAACCCCAAAGCTTCTGAGGGCTCCTTTCTTGGAAAAAAACGTGTAAAAACACGTTAATTTTACCCTTTTTTGGAGATAGCCCCCCCCCCCCCTTGAACACCAGGGGGGGTGCGATTTTTCAGCAAAGTGGCTTAGATATTTTCGCTTCTTCCGGGCTGTCGTTGTGCTGCATGAACACATTTAATTTTAACAGGTGAGATAACAAAAAAAATCCTTCTTCTCGGGGTTAATTGGGTTGTACGTTATCTGAATTATAAAGTAATATATAATATGTAGACGCACCTCCAGGTTAGATACTTTGATACTGTCATTTGTACACAAAGTCAGAGAAAGCCTTGTGACCTTTTAGTTATAAATAAATTCATATGACTGTATGGCAAATCCTTTCGAAAAATCAAACTAAGGCATGATATCCTGGTTACGTATTAAAGTGACCTATTAAACATGACAATGACGCATTGTGTAACCCGACCATGATTTATATGGGTCATACGAAAGGATTTTGAAATTGCTCTTGAGTTAATTTGTCAAAAATATTTTTCATCGCGTTTAAAGGGATAGTTGAGTTTTGTTGCAGAGGGCGCTACACAAAATAATTTTGTTGTGAGATAATGCGTGATGAACGGGGGACACTCAACAGGATATTTTGGAATTAATAGAGGGGTAAGACAAGGCGACCCCCTATCTCCATATTTATTTGTAATAGTTATCGAATTACTAGCTCGTTATATTAGGAAAGATGAGAGCATTAAAGGGGTAGGATTCGGGAATAAAGAAATAAAGCAAGTTTTGTATGCAGATGATATTACATTGTTTTTAAAAGATATGGATTCAATTAATAAAGTGAAGAAAGTTTTCAAAAACTTTGAAAAAATAAGTGGATTGAAGATAAATATGGATGAGACAAATTTTATGTGGTTAGGAGAGGAAAGTGATAGGCCGGGTTTACCCTTTTTTGGACATAGGGTACAACATATAAAGATCCTAGGGGTATATTTCGCACGTCATTCCAAAATAAAAGATGATTTGAACTATAAGGAAATTTTGAGCAAAATCAAAAGACTAATCGGTTGGTGGAAGCAACGAGATTTAACGATGTTTGGCAAAATTAAATTGTTGAAGATATATGTATTTTCAAAACTAAATTATGTTTCGTCTCTTATGACAGTCCCACAAAACATTTTTGAAGAAATCGAAAAGATTTCTTTTAATTTTATTTGGGGAGGGAGAGACAGAATAAAACGGAAAATATTATATCAAGATTACTGCGCTGGTGGACTCAGAGTAACGAATTTTAAGATATTTATCAAGACTCAGAGAATAATGTGGATCAAACGGTTGCTCTATGGAGAAAAGTATTCAGGTTGGAAAGTAACCTTTGACCACTTTTTCAGATCACTGGGGGGTCGAATTATATTTCTTTGTAATTATGATATAAATAAAATGGACTTGAAGGGTATACCATCTTTTTATAAAGACATGTTGAAGGCATGGCAAGAATTAGATAAATGCAGACACTTTGGAGAAAATAAGAATAATCCGATTATATTTAGCAATAAGTGTATATGTCTCAGCAATAAAACATTTTTTGATGTCGAACTATTTCAGAAAGGTATACTTCAAGCATCAGATATAATTGTCAGAGGTCATTTAAAACCGATCTTACATTTTTTAAATTTGGGTTTTGCAACTAAAAGCTTGCTTAGAATTCAAAAGATCTTTTCAGCAATCAGAAACGAATGGATACAAAGTGATTTTATGGAAGTGGACATTGAAAATTTTGAAATAGAATTGATGATATATGGACGTTTACAGAAGCTATGTGATATAAAATCTAGGCGGTTATATGATTACTTCATTGAGGACCTTCAAAAAGAGTATACATTACATGTTACAGATGGCAACTGTCAATTTGATCTTGGAATGACGGAGTTGAAAGAAACATTCACAAGGATGAAAGGTGCAATGCTTTGTAATATACATAGAGAGTTTCAATACAAACAATTACAAGGGGCTGTATATACGAAAAGAGAGCTCTTTAAATTTGGTTTTGAGTCAGACCATTTTTGTTCCTTTTGTGGACTTGAAGTAGAGACATACCAACATTTATTTTTAGATTGTCTTAAAGTTAAAAGATTATGGCAGGAGGTAATTCAAAAGTTACATTTAATCGAAATCGACATTGATGATTGGAAACCCATATTTATGGGACTATCCGGAAATACTACTAGAATATTTGTAATAAATTGTATCATATTTTTAGTAAAGTATATCATTTTTATTTCTAGAAAAGAAGGAACTTTGCCATCTGTACAGAAAACAGTACATATGCTTAAGAATTACAGAGACGAGGAATACAAAATAGCCTTCAAAAAGGGGAAACTGGGGATGCACTTACAGAAATGGGAACAAATCGATGCATTTTTACCTTAATGGACGTGGGTATTATGTGGGTATTATTATTAGTAGTAGTATTATTAATTCTCTCTCGTGTACAGGTGGACAAACCGGAACAGGTTGCATGCAGCGTGTGTGTCGGCGTGAAGGGTGTGTGAGATGGGTGGGCTAGGGGGGGGGGGGGGTGAAGAGTCTGTGTGATGTGAGTTGAGGGAACAGGTTGCATGCAGTGTGTGTTTGTGTTTGTATGGCTGTTTATGTGTGTGAAAGGGGGTGTGGTGTGGGTGGGCTAGAGGGGGGGGGTGTGAGAGTGTTGTGATAGGATGGTAATATGTAACTTTAAACCTTCCTCTACTGTTATTTTGATTATACACTGATACATGCAAGACTTTTTTTTTTTTTCCTTTTTTTTCCCCTTTATGTTCATTGATTAATGTAACTTATGATATGTCTTGTATCAAAGAATTTGTTTCATATTGCTTATCTTGACAATTTCTTGTTATGTGAATTTCTTGCTATGTGAAATTATGAGGAAGGAAATAAAATATCATTTAAAACGAAAAAAATCTACACTTTAAACCTTCCTCTACGGTTATTTTGATTATACACTGTTACATGCAAGAATTTTTTTCCCCTTTTTTTTCTATGTTCATTGATTGATGTAACTCATGAAATGTTTTGTATCAAAGATCTTGTTTTATATTGCTTAATTTGATAATTTCTTGTTAAGTGAATTTCTTGTTATGTGAAATTATGAGGAAGGAAATAAAATATCATTTAAAACAAAAAAAATATGCTCCGTTTATATATGTGTGGGTGGGCTAGAGGGGGGGGGGGGGTGTGAGAGTGTTGTGATAGGATGGTAATATGTAACTTTAAACCTTCCTCTACTGTTATTTTGATTATACACTGATACATGCAAGACTTTTTTTTTTCCCCCTTTTTTTTCCCCTTTATGTTCATTGATTAATGTAACTTATGATATGTCTTGTATCAAAGAATTTGTTTCATATTGCTTATCTTGACAATTTCTTGTTATGTGAATTTCTTGCTATGTGAAATTATGAGGAAGGAAATAAAATATCATTTAAAACGAAAAAAATCTACACTTTAAACCTTCCTCTACGGTTATTTTGATTATACACTGTTACATGCAAGAATATTTTTCCCCTTTTTTTTCTATGTTCATTGATTGATGTAACTCATGAAATGTTTTGTATCAAAGATCTTGCTTTATATTGCTTAATTTGATAATTTCTTGTTATGTGAATTTCTTGTTATGTGAAATGATGAGGAAGGAAATAAAATATCATTTAAAACAACAACAACAAAAAAACCAAAAAAAAAAAAAAATAATGAAAAACTGAGTGTTAAACTTGAAAGAACATACAATTTAAATGACAAAATTATTTATGTTTGATCAAGATCGGTTTAGAGACGGCTAAAATATCCATAAATATAGCATTTTCTAATATTTTTGGTGCCCCACAAACATTCGATAATTGGAACCAGCCGTTGTAAATACGATGCCGATGTTGGCTTTTTGTTGGCTTTTTCGTGATGGCTATAGTCTGCACAACCAGCCGGCCCGTTTATTGATATTTTTGATTGATTAATTAACAGTCACCGTAGGATTGGTATGATCATATTGGCTAAATTTCACACATAGCCTATAGGAAATAGATAGTTTAGCAGCTATGACTTGCCTATGACTGTGACATTGAACAAGCAGTTCGCAACGTTTCCACTGAAATCAAAAGCAGAGATTTCCACCCAGAATGTTTGGTCTGCACGAAACAGGGTGCCTGATGGGATATTTTCAGATGTGTAGAACTGTCCAGAATTATCAGAAACAACCGGATCTTCCCATGTAACATTTGCGTAGTATTCACCAGGTTGGTTAGGTACAGTGATGTCTGCTGGACAGGTGATGTCCGGTAGCTCTCGATCTGTTTGTTTAAACAAGACTCTGTAATATTACGTAATGAAGTCTTAGGGCCATGCGCCATACAAGCATGTCTGTTCTTAGCATGTCTCTCCAATTCAATATAATTAGATAGGTAAGGAATCCGTTATTCTCTGATATACAAAGTTATCATATTGTAGATTTCTGAATCGACAGAACGTTTTATATTGTTATCAAACCAAGCCTGTCAAAGAAAAAAATAAATGAATTCTGGGGAATCAATTTGAATCATATTTGCCATCGATATCGACCGAAATAGTGTTATTAATTCAAAAAACCGTGAAGATGTTGCATAACCTTTCCCGTTTTATTCGTTGTAATCGTTGATTTAAAATACATATTTATTTGTCATCATCTGTAATAATAGCTTATCTTGTACGAATATGCTTC
The DNA here is from genome assembly GCF_000002235.5 of Strongylocentrotus purpuratus. Taxonomy (NCBI): domain Eukaryota; kingdom Metazoa; phylum Echinodermata; class Echinoidea; order Camarodonta; family Strongylocentrotidae; genus Strongylocentrotus; species Strongylocentrotus purpuratus. The sequence goes on from NW_022145609.1 coordinate 12,580,249, forward strand.
AGGTACTGTTTCATAAATATGGCCAGGAAATAATTGAACATCTCAATCATATTAGTTTAAAGGAGATGATATTCATTACATGTTTTTGATTTTTGCTTGTTTTAATTTGATTTTGTTTTATCATTTATAAAAGAAAATGTTTTCACCGGGTATGAAAATTTGAGAAAAAACACCAACTTTTAGACATAAAGAATAAATAAATTCCCACCTATTACTGTGACAACGAGAAGACAAGTGTCAGTGTTTCCTGCAGAATCTGAAGATGAACAGTTCACAGTGGTGTCCCCGATCAGGAATATATCTTGGGATGAATGGGAGCAATTCACATCTAGAAGAAAATCCACATTATCAGTTGCAGTTGAGCTAAGCAGAACAGTAGATGAAGAATTAAGTCCCTTGTCCGTAGTAGAAGATATATTTGGGCAGTTCAGAAAAGGTGCTTCATCATCTGCAAGATAACAGCAAATCAGTCAAATTACACCAATACACGTTTGACAAGAATTGTAGCATGTTTATTAAATCCGAGGGGGTAAAATCATGAACAGGAAAAAAATTAAATCGATATATTGTAAGATACATTTCATTTCATTTTATATCAGGTTTGACCAAATTGATATCAAGTTTAAGCTCAAGGTCTTTTACTTTTCTAGACTTTAGAATGTAAATGATTGTTTACGAAGTTTATAAGGCATCTTACGTAGATATATCCATAACTCATTAAAGTGATCCTTTATCTCTTCAAATCTATTGCACCCTATCACAATTGGCATCGCCTAACCTTCACAAGATGGGAGAACGAATACTGGAATATATATGCTGCAGAAAATACTATTAACTCCGATCAGACTGTATCCGTCTCCACATGTATAATTGCAAACCGTCCCAGATGGAATTGCACCAGGCAGACATTCACTCATCGGCGTAAGTAACTCGGCTGGGAAAGATGGCACCAAGCATTCTTAACGTTTGAAGAAGAAAAAAAAATTAAAAAAAGGATATTATTAAGGTCACATGAAGAAAAAAGTAATAGTTATAAGGAAATCCAATATGTCCCCGTGTCATTTATGGATATCCGATATATTCATAATTTGTAAAAGTTTTTTCATTGTAATTTGACGAAAAGGGTCGAGAAATTGATTAAAAATCATGGATTTATGTCATCTGCTTTCTACTAGTTCTTTGACACAAAACTAAACACGATGTAACAGGAGTTCTATTCCAAATGGTTAAAAAAAATGCTCTCTAAAAACTATATTCCTTTAAAAAATGTGTCAGCCTACCCGTAGATATGGTATCTTTTTGCCCCCCCCCCCCCCCTGGTATTCAAATACGACAGTACACTTACCTATGCCTTCAGAAGGGTAGTCTATTTCCAGACAAGTCCCTTCATCATTATTGGTAGTACACTTTTGGTGGTATTGCCGCCATTCAGAGCCGTTACTTGTACATTCATTCATCCTAATGCAGCTGTATGTCAAAAAAAGAAATATACCACCAAAATTCGATAGAGTTTGTGTATTTAAAGATAAACTTGAGTTCTGGTAAAAAAAAAAAAAAATAATTCTCACAGAATCTAACGAAACTTACACTGAATGTTCAAGATAACAAATAAATGTCATGTGCCAAACAATTTTGGAAGAAAATGTATACTGGCTGAGTAATGAGCATAGAAAGATAAGGAAATCAGGGTAGTACTAGCCCCGACACCATGTGTGTTGTCCCATATACATCTTTCTGTGTAAGTGATTGTTACTTTACCAAGACTCTGCCAAATTTATGATGATTTTGATGAATCCAGAACCTTGCATTACACACCATTACTTACATGCTATATGATCAACATTTCTGATCCATTCCACACCTTTTCTTTCACAATGCAATCGCATTACCAAAACTCAAGTTTATCTTTAAGTCAATGCAAGATGTTCTAATGATATATTTGAAAAGTTCAAAATCAAACCAGCCCCCACCTCCTCCTCCCATAGTGCCCCCTTTGGAAACAGTGAAGAAGAAAGAAGTGAGTGAAACAGTGTTTCATATTCATTTATAATTATGTTCTTCCATTTTTCTATCATATTAGAGAATTTGATTGCGATTAATATGCCTTCATGTTTCTTTTTTTTTTTTTCAGTCCTAACTATACTAAACTTTAGCAATCATTCTCACTGGAGTTCTGCAGTTCCAATGCATGGAACTTCTACATTAAAGGGATTATTTTATAAAATAAAAACACGAAAAATGCACCTACCTTTGCTCTAATGTACACCAGCCACAGAAGGGATCCCCGCCATCGTGGTTTAGACCAATGCAACCAGCAAATGTCTTGTATTGGCTACAATTGACGACAGCCAGTTTCAGTACCTGAAAATCAATGAGAACATGATAATCTGTGATTTTATTTGGAAACAAAAATATCAATGTTATTATTATTATTATTATAAATATCATTATTATTATTATTATCATCATTTGATCATCATTATTATTATTATTATTATCATTATCATCATATTTGTTTTTGTTCTTGTTATTAGTGTTAATATTACTATTACTAATTATTATTATTACTATCATCATTATAATCATCATTATGAATCTTGACAAAAAGCGAACGTTCGGTAAAAAAAAAAGAGTAACCCAATCAAGATTCATGTGAATAAAGCATATTATACCTCCTTAGTGGTAAGAGTGAAGAGTTCTTCTGTTTCTTGGTTGATGTATACGTCAGTCAGCACACTCCCTATCACTTCCAAGTTCACGGTTTCGTATAATCTTCCAGTATGATCAGGAAATACATGGATCTAAAATATATGTAACCGCGATAAAAAGATAAATCAATAAATAACTCTTTTAACTTGGTTTATGGTCGTATTCATTCATATACAGTTGAAATTACAATACCAGGTGCAATCTCTTGCATAGGTTCATCTACATTTACATCAAAACATTTTGGAATTACCCTACCCCCCCCCCCTCCTTCATTCTCATAAAAAGACAATTATTTATATAATCGTGCATTACGGAATACATAGACTAGTATTCTCATTGTGCAACTAAATGTTTGTTTATGATTGTGTTGTTCTACATATCACATATAGTACGTATAGGAGATGTTAAGCATCTATATACTATCAATTTTCTAAACATAAAATCATAAAAATTTCAATATTGTTACTAATCGTATTATCTACTATTATTTAATTATGTTTTCAATTAAAATACCTATGATCTATGTAGTCAAAAATAAAAAAAAATATAAACAACCTTGCTGAGAGTAGTATTCGAAGTTGATGAAGTGGTAACCAAGGCAACAGTTGTATTTTCTTTCTGTAAGGTGATGATGGATGAATCTTCCCCCGGTAGAGCTTCTCCAAGTAGGTTTCCCTCCAAGGAGCTAGTAGCCTGTGCATAACTGAATAGCAGCATTTGCTCGTCATCCCCGCACTGATAGTTTGCCTCAATAGATTCCCTCGATTGGTTAGTCTATCAATGAATGATAATTGAACTTCGGAATGAATTGGGGTGGGGGTGGTCAGTTGAACAAAATTTCCTTTTATATTTTGCCTTTAATGATTTTTCTAACTATCTATGTTGATTATGTTGTATATATGTTGTATATGATAATTTTGGATGTGTGACGAAGACTCTGTACATAAAGCCCTTTTAAAACATACCAGTGGTATAAGAATTAAACGTCACGATCAATAAGAATAATATAACAGATTTTCAAGGTGCTAAATCCACTTGAAATCGAATACTCGAGACGCAAAATAACATGATTACGAAAATATGACGACTATTATTTTTCTTTTTGTAAAGATTACACATACAAGCTAACAAAAATTGCTTTTCTTTTTACTTTCTTGAATTACTAACTTAGTATAGCAATTGTATGTTACTATTTTCTAGTATATTTCATGTTTACCACATCCTTCTGAAAGGATACAAAAATGCGTTAGTGGTAACAATGCCAGCTGCTAGTATACAATATCATTATTAATATTCTTTGACATTATTATTATTATTATCATTATTATTATATATATATATCCCCTTTTCCTTTCTTTCTTAATGACGAGTCACTCCTTCCCTTTTATATTAAACTCAGGGCTGCAAGCTTACCAATCAGCTTATTCATATCGATTATGCATTAAGTGTGTAACATGTAGGCATGGACTATACAGTATAATAAAAAGAAGGGGCAAGGTCAAAAAATTTAAGTCGCAAAATGCGCTGCTGTTGTTCAACTGTGCATTCAAATTGCTCGATTGCCCGAGCCTTTTCAGCAGTTGTTAACAAAAGCATTATGTTTCAAACAATTAATGACCAAACAGTAGTGAATCTTGCCTGATATAGCGCCATTCTCTTTTAATACAAAAATCACAGTTCAATTTGTCAAAGAAAGGAGAGTCTTCTGCCTAACAATATTAAGTGCTAACCAGTTCATTTCACAACTTGTTACTTTTTATCTTGCCCGTTATTCTGATGTACTGTTCACCCCATGGTATTATTTTGAAGACAATAAAGGTACTTTCTAATGATAATAATCAAAGCGATGAGTATTTCATGGTAAGAGAGCTATAATTGAGTTTTGGAGGGGCTTGTATAATATGGATGTATACTAACGTTGGGACTTGGGGAACAGATTGCATCCGTCGTCAGGTAGGATATTGCTGTTCCACTACAGCTTGGATCATCGCTTATCACACAGCCACATGTAGTATCAACGAACCTCTCCTGTATGTCAGTCATGGCGTAGGAACACAGCGCCGAATGAGTTCCATCTGTGAAAACCCCATACAGCACATCATTGGAATCGATGTATGCTGATTGTAGGATACTGTACGACTGACAAGATAAAATGATTTCGGAGTAAGCGTTAAGACCATCTTGAAGATTTTCAGAACAGAGTCTACCCAGCCGTCTATGCTCTGATCCACTGTGTACAATGAAGAAGTTGTAAATCGTCCACGGAATTGCTTGAATATATTCCACTGTAGAATCGATTGCTGCTATTTCTCTAATGTTTTCGATTCTGATTGGAACCAAAATATTTAGTTGCTGTATTACTTCAAATTGTGTGATTGGTGAATGAACACGTCCAGGATTGTTAGAATCAATTGATGTGGCAACATATATGAATATCTCTAGGGGCTGGGACTCTGTGATTTCAAGAACTGCTACAGACATACCCTCATTTACTAACGAAATATTGACATATCCAAATTCTCTTGCAATCGTCATCAAATTCCTAATTTCGCATTTGCCTTCTGGTCCACCGCATTGAACGAGTTTACCGATGGGCGCCGGCGCTACCTCCAAGATTTTGGTTTCATACAAGCATTCTGTGTTCTCACATGATGTTTGATCACTTGGAACTGTGCTCTCCTGCTGCAGTAGGGCCAAATTCAAGTCAAGCTGATAAAGTGTTGAGACTCCTCCAATGTAGACATAGTCTGTTCCACTTTCATTGCTGACCACCATCTGGTTGAGCGCAATGCCTGATTCATCTAGGAAAACTTCTCTGAGGTATGCTGAGAGCTGCCCATCCCTGCTTCCATAGATGCATTTCACCAACAACACCATGACGATCACCAAGACGCTAGAGCAGTATCTCCATTTCAGCTCTCCAGCCATGTTGACGGTGCGCTGTCTAGAAACCAGGTCCAGGCTGAAAGAATTAAAGACCACACCTCTCCTCTATGACGGAACAGACCTGTAACAGAAACACAAACGTTTTTTAAAGATACAAATAGAAACTGATCACTCTATAGTTACCAAATATGTACTGCATTGTAAACAACAACAACAATAGCAACGACAACAGATTTACTACCCGTGCGGTTATATAAACATTGCTACGGTATATTTTCAAGGAACACCGCGCACTTTGAAGGCTATCATCAAGCAAAAAAGGGGGTAGACAGCGCTGAATTTGTTTCTCTCTTATCCATAACTAGAAGCCCGAAAGCACATTAACAATAACTAATAGGATCCATGTTTCCTATACTTATAACGATAATGATGAGGATAAATGATAACGTTAGTAGCATTCATAATATTGTGTTTTGTCGGTACGATCTGGATAATTTTATGATATTATTAACTGGAATAAGTCTGGTGCCATGAAGTATGATGCTCAACCAGGTGAACAATAGCTGAAAGATATGACTTTGACCCGCCTTAGACTAAATCAAATATTCTATTTTTTTCCTTCACCGTTATAATTGGATATTTCCTTTTCGGGGCAGGACATAGGGTTCCCGATGGGGTTCCTCTTTCATCGTCCAGTCAAAGACCAATAGAGTATTTGCCTGAATTATTGTGTTGTGTAGAGTTTTGTGATAATTCATTGACCGGAACAATAAACATTTGTATAGCAACTAAATCCTTGCTTTTATATCACAGATATTTTGCAAATGAGTTGATCGACTTGTATATTCATCACGTTCATCAAACAATCCTTTAATATAAAAAAAAAAATAACAAATTAAAAAAAACAGCGGATAATTACGTGCGGAACGTTTAGTTTGCCCTTAAAAGCCTTTTCGAACATGTCTCAGTAATATTAAAATGAAGAAAACAGGAAATGTTTAGATTTGTCTACAAAAGTGAGGACTATGGAAAGATACGTGTGAATTAAATGACTCAAACCCCTTTAATTATCTGGTATTTCTTGAAGCCCCTTAAAAGGTTGGAAACTCATGTATGATTGATTATATATCTTTTGTTATGGCATAATCATCGCTATGCTTAATATCAATAGAAAATGTGTTTATTCCTCGATGAAATGGTGGACGATTTGAACGAATGTGCATAATATCAAAATAAGAGGCAAGGTCAGAAGTGAAAAGATGCAAAATCCACTACTCTTTTTGGCTGTGCATTCTTCTTTCTTTAGAGAGTGTAGTACTGCCTATGTAGTGCTGTGTAGTTGTACAGTAGTGGTGTAAATAGTAATAGAAGTAGTGGTATCGTAGTAGAAGTAGTAGTATATGGTAGTAGTAGTAGTAGTAGTAGTAGTAGTAGTAGTAGTAGTAGGAGGAGGAGGAGTAGTAGTCATGATAGTAATAGTAATATAATAGTAGTAGTAGTAGTTGTAGCAGTAGTACAATGCAGTAGCAATTTGTATTTATTTCGAATGGTTTAATTCATTAAAAAAACATTCGCGGCCCGAGAGCCGAATTGTAGTTTCTATCGTACTGATAGCAGTAGTAGTACTAGTACTACTACTAGTAGTTGTAGTAGTAGTTGTAGTAGTAGTAATAGTAGTAGTAGTAGTAGTAGTAGTAGTAGTAGCAGTAATAGTAGAAGAAGTACTAGTAGTAGTAGTAGTAGTAGTAGTAGTAGTAGTAGTAGTAGTAGTAGTAGTAGTAGTAGAAGTAGTAATAGTAGTAGTAGTAGCAGTAATAGTAGTAGTAGTAATAGTAGTAGCAGTAGTAGTAGTAGTAGTAGTAGTAGTAGTAGTAGAAAAAACATTCGTAGTTGTAGAAGCGGCATCAGCAGTAGTAGTGGTGGTAGTGTTGTTTGCGGTAGTAGCGGTAGTAGCGGTAATAGCGGTAGTAGCAGGCTGTAGCAGCAGCAAGCGACATCGATAGAAGCAGGGGTAGCAGAGGGAGGAAGAGGGGAGGAGGAGCAGGGTCAGGAGAAGGAGGAAAGGGGCTGAGGTGCAGTAGGAGAAGGAGAAGGGCGATGGAACACTTGTAAACAGCTTAAAATACACAGTTCATGAATTCCTTTGCTCGTGTTCAGTGGCGGATCCAGGGGGCCCCCATGAGCGCCAGGGGATGGGCCCATTTCCCCCAAAAAAAAGTTAAATTAACGGGTTTTTCCCCAGGGGAGGGGCCCCCTGGATCCGCCACTGCTCGTGTTAACAGTAGCCATGTTCAAACGGGGGCTTTCTAGTCGGCGTTAGATAATCCCTGCAGCAGCATATCCCATACATATTTGACTTGTACACCACTCGGATCAACTTGCCATGATTAAGTTAACACGGCCTTTCACCGACCTAGTCTTACTCAGTGTAGCTTCCAGAAGTCAGAGGCGGATCCAGGATTTTCGAAAGGGGGGGGATTGAAATGTACGAAATTGCAAGCGCGGAGCCTTTACGGTGTGGGGCCCCAGAAAATATTGAATCTTAAGATGCTCTATGGTACGTTCTGAGTCATTTCTAAATGAGTAAACTGAACATTTATGTTTTTTAAGGTAGAAGGGGTGCGGGCGTGCGCCCCTGGATTCGCCCCTGGAAGTTGTGGCGCCCTCACGAGTCAACCTCAACCCAGCTTCCGCATCGAGTCGAAGTGAGAGCAAGACGCATTCTTACATCCAGCCTGGCGGTAATCATCAGAATCGATGGATAGCGCCAATAAACCCAACAACAACAACATCTAAACTGTGCGAATTTAATTTTATTTTTCGATCGTAAACAAACAACCCTCGTTAAAGGTCACATATATTCCGTGTGCCAAGTGAGAGCATCCATACGATCAACTTTAAATACGTTACCCTCTTGTCGTGTTAGCGCGTTACTCCTGGATAAATCCAGGAATAAGTCGGTCGGAAAAAAGGTCGGCGTAGCTAACACGAATGTCGTTCAGACGATTACTACGCTGACCTTTACGCCGGCCTCGCCATATTTATGTCGACCAGGCGCGAATCCAGGATTTCTTAGGGGGGGGGGGGGGTGGGCCAAATTTGAAATTATGCGAGCCAAATATTTGTACTTAATGGTGACACCGGCAGTGGCAAAAACGTTTTGGGGGGTAGACACTCTTAGATGCATGACCCGCTGAACGTTTCTCGGCGGGGGTCTCGGCGGAGTCCCAAGAATCTCAGGGGTTTTATACATTAAATTATCGTCAGCTGAGCATATTTCATACCTTATTTGTGACACTGGCAGGTCACGAATTGGCGTGGGTCCAGGGGGCGGAGCCCCTAAAATCCCAGGGGTTTTATACATTAAATTATCGTCAGATGAGCATATTTTATACCTTATTTGGGACACTGGCAGGTCACGAATTGACATGGGGTCTAGAGGCGAAGCCTCCGGAAGCTCAGGGGTTTTGGGCCATACATTACGGTCAGATGAACATATTTTGATACCTTATGTGTGACACTGGCATGACACAAATTAGTGTTGGGTCCAGGGGGCGAAGCCCCTAGCAGCTTAGGGGCTTTATACATTTAATTATCGTCAGATGAGTATAATTTTTTACACCTTATTTGTGACACTGGCAGGTCACGAATTGGCGTGGGGTTCCAGGGGGCGGAGCCCCCGGAAGCTTAGGGGTTTTGGGCAATAAATTACGGTCAGATGAGGATATTCTGATACCTTATTTGTGACACAGGCACGACACAAATGGGTGTGGGGTCCAAGGGGCGGAGCCCACAGAAGCTCAGGGGTTTTAAACATTAAATAACCGTCAGATGAGCATATTTGTATAGCTTATTTGTGACACTGGCAGGTCACGTATTGGCGTGGGGTTCCAGGGGGCGGAGCCCCCGAAAGCTTAGGGGTTTCGGGCAATAAATTACGGTCAGCTGCGCATATTTCGATACCTTATTTGTGACACTGGCTGGACACAAATGGGTGTGGGGTCCAAGGGGCGGAGCCCACAGAAGCTCAGGGGTTTCAGGCATTAAATAACGGTCAGACAAGCATCCTGGTGCCCGCCGAAGAGCCCCTGGCGGGTTCGAGGGGGCGGAGCCCCGGAAGCTCAGGGGTTTTAGGCATTTAATTACGGTTAGATGAACATATTTTGATGCCTTATTTGTGACACTGACAGGACACAAATTGGCGTGAGGTCCAGGGGGCGGAGACCCCAGAAGCTCAGAGATTTAATGCATTTATTCACGGTCAGATGAGCATATTTCGATACCTTATTAGTGACACTGGCTGGACACAAAAGGGTGTGGGGTCCAAGGAGCGGAGCCCACAGAAGTTCAGGGGTTTCAGGCATTTAATAACGGTCAGACAAGCATCCTGGTGCCCGCCGAAGAGCCCCAGACGGGTTCGAGGGGGCGGAGCCCCGGAAGCTCAGGGGTTTTAGGCATTTAATTACGGTCAGATGAACATATTTTGATGCCTTATTTGTGACACTGACAGGACACAAATTGGCGTGAGGTCCAGGGGGCGGAGACCCCAGAAGCTCAGGGATTTTATTCATTTATTCACGGTCAGATGAGCAAAGTTTGACACCTCATTATTTTGTGAGAAAGGCAGGTTACTATTTTTCCTTTCTTTCTTTAGGAATTTGCCATTTTTCAAGAAACGCATAGAAAAGGATACTTTACTAAAGATTGAGGAAAATTTCCCTTTTCTTTCTTTCTCTTCTCTCTTTCTCTCTCTCTCTCTCTCTCTCTCTTTTTGCGGCGGGAGGGGGGGCCTGATGTCGACTAGCTCTAAACCCCCCCCCCCCACTTAGGGGTCGGAATGACCGCATGCGTGTTGCCAAAATGACCGGTAAAGGGGTACTTTTCGTGCGACAAAGTCCGGCCCGAGAACTGTAAAATAAAGGGGTGTATTTGACTTTTCATGCGAAGATTTCTTTAAAAAGGGGGTGTTTTTCCTTTTTTTCTCTCATCTCTTAGGACTCCTGAGAAGTTATTCCGAATTTAGGGGGGTACATTGAGCATTTTTCCTGATTTAGGGGGGTCTCCAAGGCAGGAAAAGCCCGCGAAAAGCCCGCGAAAGGGGGGTTCGGAAATGTTGGCAGTCCTCAGATAGGGGGTGCTTTCAAAAAGAGGGAACAAGCATATGCGTACCCTAAATAGCACTGAGTGGGGGGGGGGGGACGGGCTCTAAACACGACATTTACGCCGACAAAACTTGCCATCGTGTGGACAAGGCTATCGATGTCAACGTAACCTCCACATTCTTGTGAACAATGAATAAGTCATCATTCATTATCCGTCAATAGGCAATGACAATGTTCTCTTTCAATGTGAATCTCTTTATTCTGTTTCACACTACCGTGTTTAACCAGGGTCGTGGGAAATCGGGTGCGTTGCAGGACGATCAAGGAGAGTAATGTGTGTCCCTGAACCCTACCATGAGGTGAGAATCTTTTTTCTTCATACAATAGCCTCATATCCATGTAGTATGTATCGAGTAATATATTTAAAAGACATAATTCCATCTGGGAGTTTCAATTTGTTTTGATTAAAAAAAAAATTCCCCGTAAAATTTGTTGTTGTTTTTTCTCGAGAGAGAAAAAAACAAACCCATATTTTGTTTTAACCAGTTGGAAAAATGACCCCTTCAGCGGTCCGAAGAATGTTATATTACACCCCCTATTGTTGATTGCTCTCGAGTCTTATCTGAGAGGTCTATGTTTTGTTTGATTGTGTTGTGTTATGCTGTATTATGCTGTGCTGTGCTGTGCTGTGTATTTGTTGCTGTTGTTGTTGTGTTTTTATGTAACTGAACAAAGGACAATAAAACTGTAAAATGTATCACTTTGCACTTTGGTTAAATTAAGAAAAAGAGGTACTTATATAAGTATTCTCCTCATCTGCGTAGTATTTGAGTATTAAAGCCCAAGTTGTTTGTACTCTTAAATAAGAAAAATATGCCATCGATGTAAAAGCCTCTGCATAATACGTGTATTTTTTCCCAGCCTACTCCAGCTCTGAGTAGGATTCTGATGTAAATAAAGCACTTTACACAAACAATCTATAAGCTGCCCATAATAGCTTGTGAATCTCGGTGATTATATAGACATTGTTATCCCTGCGTATACATGAGTAGTCTGGTAGGCCTACTGGCTGCAGCGAAACTTAGGGGCGACATTATGGGGGCAGTGTACAATTTCTCCATATGAGTCAGCAAAACTAAATTACCTTGCACATCAAATAACCTTTTCTCCATGTTTTCAGTCTTGTGCCCCGCCCCAGGGTCACTCAAAGTATGATGACCTATTTTCCTCTTCCCCCTCCTCCTCTCAATCATCATCATCATCATCATCTTCTTCTTCTTTATCTTCTTCATATTATTATTATTGTTATCATTATTATCATTATTATTACTATCATTATAGTAGTAGGACTAGTAGTAGTATTAGTAGTAGTGGTAGTAGTAGTAGTAGTAGTAGTAGTAGTAGTAGTAGTAGCCCTTACAAAAAAAAACCATGGTATACCATGGTACTACCATGGTTGTTATGGTATTACCATGGTATTACCATAATAACCATGGTACTACCATGGTAGGCATAATTCTACCATGGTACTACCATGGTACTACCATACTGCCATGGTACTACCATGGTACTACCATGGTACTACCGTACTTCCATGGTATTACCATGGTACTACCGTACTTCCATGGTATTACCATGGTATTACCATAATAACCATGGTACTACCATGGTACTACCATGGTGCTACCATACTACCATGGTACTACCATGGTACTACCGTACTTCCATGGTATTACCATGGTATTACCATAATAACCGTGGTACTACCATGGTACGCATGATTCTACCATGGAACTACCATGGTACTACCATACTACCATGGTACTACCATGGTACTACCGGACTTCCATGGTACTACCATGGTACTAACCATGGTACTAACATGGTTAACATGATTCTGTGTTTGGCACTAGTTTGTCATTTGTTTTTGTTCTTTTTCAGTTTCCTTATAACTTATTGATATACCGAATCGTTTGCTTAAGGTAACTTTGGGCATGGTTTAAACACACGAAGTATAACCGAGTGTGTTACAGACCTACTCAAAGTTACCTCGTGCACACAATTCCACCGACCCACAAAATCTGTTTCAAAGAATGGACTTTAAATTTTGAAAACAAAAACAACAACAAATTAGCGGACGCATGAAACCAAATAAAAAAAAACATAAGAATTAATAACAAAATAAAAATAAAAATATTTCAGAATCATGAAGAAAAATCAAAACAATTATAATAATTATTGTTCCAAAATATTTGAAAAGAATTGTAAAAAAAAACTAAAAAAACACAAAAAACTTGAGTATCATTAAAAACAAAATTGTTATGAATATAAAAAAATATTCAAACAAAAATATAAGAATTGTAGAAAGAAAAAAAAATATATTAAAAAAAATGATATCGCGTGAATCCAGTACAATTATGTAATTTCATAGTCCTTAAGTTTTCTAAGATTTTAGTTGAAATGAAAAACTGACAATTAAAAAATACATCTAGCAATCTGACTTAAGTTTATTATTTTAACAAATTCACTAATGTAGTTAAAACGTTTGCAATTATTATTAGGGGAAAGCAGGAGTTGAAAACTTATTTTCATTTGGCCATTTATCAATTGATGTACATTAGAAATTGTGCAACAGCTTGAAATATCATAAAGAAGGTCATACCTGCAGGCCCCATATACATATACATACACACACACACACACACGTACTACACACAGCCAGTCCTTTGGAACCGTTGTGCAATATAACCCCGCATATTTTGAATGGCTAGCTATGTGTACTGTGTACGTGTCAAAGGATCGCTGTACAAAGCTTGCATTGGGAATAGTGCACGCACAAGCTGCTAGAGCTACTGTGTGCATTATAAATTCACAATGTAGCTTTGCCTAGACAGGAACTAGACTGAATCTTGGTGTTTTCTCTGCAAAATAATGCTGAATACTGAGTTTTCCTGCTAATCTACAACAGTATGGGTAAGTTTAAGAATCATCTACCTTATTTCCAATATGTACATAGATCTACTCGATGTCTAGATAGTTATTTATGACAGTGTTAACTGGGACTTAAAACACATTCCGACAGGATAAGACTGAACATGTATGATCCCATGTACGTAATTTGATGTAGGATCTTGATGGGTTTATGGGGCAGATATCATTCGAAGCAAAATTTTTCCATTTACATACACATTAACTCTGCTGTGATTATAGTATCATTGCTCGCAGGATTTAATGTTTTATTCTTTTTAGAACATATTACTGCATAAAAACCCAGCATATTAACGAATTACGCTTAGGAGTTAGGTCTAATCGATGTCATGTCTGCGTCTGTGACTGTGTGATTTTATGTTGACAGTTGTTGATATTCATTTTTTTAATTTTTTATAGACTCTAATTCAAAATTGTCTTTTTTAAATTACAGATATAGACGCAACATGACAAATGAGTAGTTTCCATATCGACCTCGTTCTTTATCATCATCTTCACCAATATACATCAACGCCACCATCACCATGTCTTTGACGTCGACCTCCGTTTTCGCGTTTGAACTTTGAAGATTGTTCCGAACTCTAATAATGAATTGGATATTGGCATTATCGACGTTTGTTCTGTCTTTGAACACTAGTCTCGTCGAACTTTGATTAAAGGTAAGAACCTCCTTTTTACCTTCTTCGATTTGCGTTTCGTCGTTTGCAGGTCTGATCCTGACTCCGATTAATGATGACCTAACCTATCGTTCTGTCTTCAATCACCCTCGACGTCAAACTCTATACCGCGTTTCACCATCGCCGAACACGGACTCCGCATCCGATCGACATCGCCGACTCTTGACTTTCGTTCATCATTCATTTTTGAACTGTACTATGATCACCGACATCATCTACGATCTGCCAAGAAGGCCTAGTCACCAATTGTTTCTTCAAATTTCGTCTTTCGACTGAATTCGAGTACGACATCGTCAACGAATCTCGCACCTCCGCTGGAAGGACAGTTTTTTATAATGTACTATGTAATTTGAATATGAGCGGCAGTCTTCCGTTATAGAAATAGACTAACCACTTTAAGATATTGTTGTGTGCTGAAAATGTTTAGTGTCCTGTATAATGATGTTACAAGCGGCAGTCTTCGCTATAGAAATAGACTTCAGTTTTCGACTGTAAATTGTTTTATATATTTTACGCGAGCTAGATTTTAGCTTGTTTGAATAAACGTTTTTTTAAAGTAAACATATTGTTTCCATTGTTTGATGTTTGATACGTCATATGATCATTCAACAATATTAATCAACATGATTGTGATGTCTTTTGTTAACAGATCGTGTTTGCGAGAGAAGCAGCTGAATGGATAATTGAGTTGAAAGTGGACATGCCAGCTCCTGTCATTTTTGCGTCTACTTTGCAGACCACTAGCATGCTATTTCAAAATTAAATAAACAAGGGCTGGCAAATATTATGAGGAATACTGTGTTGCAAGTGCTTTAATTATGTAGTAGATTTGTAAATTATACCATGATACTGGACCACAATAATACCGTGGTATACCATGGTACTGTACCACGGTAGTATACCACGGTACTGTACCATGGTACTGGAACACAATATATACCGTGGTATACCATGGTACTGTACCATGGTATACCACGGTATTATTGTGGTACAGTACCGTGGTACAGTACCGTGGTATACTACCGTGGTACAGTACCATGGTATACCACGGTATTATTGTGGTACAGTACCGTGGTACAGTACCATGGTATACCACGGTATTATTGTGGTCCAGTACCATGGTACAGTACCGTGGTATACTACCGTGGTACAGTACCATGGTATATATCACGGTATTGTGGTCCAGTACCATGGTACAGTACCGTGGTAGTATACTATACCGTGGTACTACCGTAATAATTGTCATGGTACTACCATGGTAGTACCATGGTTATGTACCGTGGCCAATATACCGTCTACCATGGTACAGTACCATACCATAGCACTACCATGGTACTACCATGGTACTACCATGGTACTACCATGGTTTTTTTTTGTAAGGGAGTAGTAGTAGTAGTAGTATTAGTAGTAGTAGTAGTAGTTGTATCACTAATAACATAACTTTTAATCACAAAGCGCTCGCGCGTACCCGACCAAAAAACCGAAAAGGCCCGTTGCCCCAGGTAGCGGGCAATAGTTAATGACAAAGATGCCTGTTGCCCCGGGTAACATACCGCACAGTTAAATGTTGTTGAGATTCCCATTGGTTTACGTGTAAAAAGTTTCTTTGAGCGAGCGCGGATACCATTCAGTGTGGGTCTGTGTGCGTGTGTGTGTAATTCCCGATTGACCGTAAAATTCAGGCAACTTTCAAGCGAATATAAACAGACAGTGTCTCAAATCATCTGTGATGTTTTAACTAATCTTTACTCAAGAAAAGGATAATGAGGCAAGAATTTGTGTTTCTTTAATATTCGAGGCAAAGCTGTTTTTATATTGGTTGTCGGGGACGTTCGCGGCGGCGCGCCGATGAGTAATAGCAGGATGTAACGTCCCATTGAGCCTATAGAAAGAGCTGTGTCTCTCATAGCAGTCAACATGTATGTATTAGTATTGTGCACTTTATAGAGTGCACACTCTCCCCTCCCTTGGAAAGCATTCCAGCCAGTTACAGGTGCGCAACAGCTATAATCAAACCGCACTGGCGTTCGCAACCTAGCGGGTACCCATATATGGGTGAAGAGCCCGCCCCCCCCCCCCCCCCACTCCGGGGTCAAAATGACCCCAAGCGTGTTACCAAAATGTCCGGTAAAGGGGTACTTTTCGTGCCACAAAGTCCGGCCCGAGAATTGTAAAAAAAGGGGTGTATTAACTTCTCACCCGGAGATTTCTTTAAAAAGGGGGTGTTTTTTCTTTTTTCTCTCATCTCTTTGGGATTAAGGGGGTACATTGAGCATGATTTAGGGGGGTCTCCAAGGCAGGAAAAGCCCGCAAAAAGCCCGCGAAAGGGGGGTTCGGAAATGTTGGCAGTCCTCAGATAGGTGTAGCAATGCAGATAAAATACCTTGTTCAAGAGTATACTGTATTAGTACCGTGCCGGGAATCAATCCCACAACCGTTTAATTCCCAGTCGACTGATTAGATCACTCTACTATAACACCTCTTTTCTTCTTCGTCCTCTGTTTATTTCTTCTTTATCCTTTTTTTCCTTGTTTGTACTTGTAATAACCTTTTCAGAGCTGTACCACCCCAACCGAACCATGACTTTCTTATCACATCATGAATGATACTCATTCAATTATTCTCCTAGTGCTACTTGTGCTTGTCCTTTATAGTTTTGTTGAACAGTATTTAACGTCTGAAGAATGCAAGCAGTTACTTTTTTCAAATAGGCGATGGTGAAGACAAAAATAGCTGGAAAAGACTGACAGAAATAAACACAGTTCACGAAAATGTGAGATTTCTTAGCCAGGTAGAGATCATGCATATATTTTAAATGATATAAAATAAAGGCTTACGACACTGGTTTTTTTTAACTTATACCAAATGTGTCCACAAATGGGTCCAAAATGAAGTTATGTTTACTCACTTCGAACTTGTATTTTTAGGATCAGGACTAATCATATTTTTGAGAAATGCAAATTCTGGACCTTAATCTATCTCCTTATTTATTCACCAGATATGAATACTTTGAGTTTTTACAATTTTATTGTGAACTATAGCATATCTAATAACTGTGATATAAAACTCATTTGCTATTAACTACACCTTTAAATATGTTGGGTCTTTAAGAATATGTTTCAGAGATTATTCATGCAAATTGTTGAGTTTCTATCTTGAAAAATACAAATTTCGTATCACTTGAAAGTGAAAAATAGCTCTAAATTAGGGTTTTGACAATAACAAGTTTGTATTTCAATAGGTAAAATGCTTTTTTCTTAGGTCAAACTTATTTTATTATAACAACCTCAGTTACATTAATTGTTTGCAGAAAAATACTTCTGTAACATTTATGGAAAAAAATTGTGCAGTTTTAATTAGTTTAGCACATACATGTATACCAAGTTTGTCTTCATCGACCACTCAATTTATGTAAGGTATATTATTCATTTCAAGAACGTGTACCGGTAGTTAAAAATGATTATGTGATCTAACAGAGTGAAATATGAAGCTAATAGCAATTGTAGTCATCAAAACTCCTTAGAACATTCACTTAGAAACATACTCTTTATTGCATGTTATGAACAACAGTGTGAAATGTATACTATGGTTTGTTTCGGATGTTACACGATGTTAACATTTCAATGAGATCGTCAATTTCTACAAACTCTACAATATAGATGTTTAATCAGCTTGCTAATGTTCTTTGCCTTCAACTATATAGTGTGTCATTCAATAATATCACTAACACATACTGTACATGTATGTAAGCAAAACATTGACAAATTTTTAAAAAAATAAAACTTAAAAAAAGTACCCCCAGTCATGTTGACAAATCTTTAAAAAAAAATAAAACTTAAAAAAGTACCCCCAGTCATGTCAATACGGTAATAAGAAATAAGTGAATCCTAATTTATGTACATCTCGAGAATGAGACATTTTAGATGTATTTTAAAATTGTGTATGTGTTAGGTTATAATACTACTGTAGTAACAATCATCCTTTACCACTATTTGTATTAGGAGGCTGTTTCAAAAGACAACATTTTTTAATGCTCTTAAATAAGTATTTATTTATTTATTGAATTGATGACCGATTGATGAATGGATGGATTGATTGGTTGGTTGGTTGATAGATCTTAACTCTTGCTGTGCCTTTATCACAGGTGACAAACAATATACAGTGTAGGTTAAACATGTACGGTATTTGCCGGCGATAAGGCCGCAGCGCCGCACCCCCAACTTTGACATTTCGTAGAGGGAAAAAAAACGGACAGCCCATTTATATTTCACACTAGTGTAGGGTTGCGGTTCTAACAGATAATTCCTAGCACTCTTAACACAGAGGCAGCCCAGCAGACATGTTGTAGGATTGATAACTACTGGCTAACTGACCAGGTTTTAATGTGTAAAAGCATTACAGCATTCTATGTAGCATTCCACATACATTCCATGCAAAGTAGAATAAATCAATACATATTCATATAGTCCCATACAAGTATAAATCAACATCACAAGGTATTCTTGAATATTCAAACATAAACAAAGGGTATATATTGAATATTCATAGTATATGTAAATTATACTATATAAGCTTGACTGCATAAGGTGAAAATTGAAACCAATGAGAGAGAGAAAGATAGACAGATGAAAGGATGGTGGATGAAAAGGGTTAGTGTGAATGCGGGATGACCTATTAATATGAAAGGGATGAATCATGGATATGAAGGGGAGTTTCAGAAGTTAAAAATAAATCCCTACACTAGCTTATACATTTTGTATGTATGCATACATTTGAGGAAGATACTACATGTATATGTTTAGGATCATTAAATAAGGTATTACTGTTAATTCCCTTTTCTTTTATACATGTATGTACTTTCTACACAGATTAGTTACGTGTACTGAGTGCCCTTTTTAAAAGGTATTTTCAAATGAAAATCCATATTTCCCATAATTTTTTAGAAAAACATTTTAATTTGCTTGATTTTATCAACTTTATATACCTGTATCATACCCGTGTCATGTACATGTACACTGGGTATTGCTTGAGTGGGTGATTTTGAGCTTTTGTAACCTACCAAATAGTTTAGGTTGACCATACAATCTTTGGTTATATGACATAATTTGGAACAACCTCTGTAAAAATGAAAACGTGATGATTTGCAAACACACAGCAATGTAAATAGCAAGACGAGAGGTTGAAAAATTGAAATTTGCTATTCTCACATCTATCTTTGCCCCTCATTTGAACTAGTTAAAGTATGAAAATGTCTGTTAACAGTTTAATGTAACATCCGAAACGTGCTAACAGCATACCAGAAAGTGCTGTTAAAATGGCTGAATAATTTTTATGAGTCACTTTTATTGAGATTTTTTCTGATAAATTACAATATTAAGGATATACTAAAGCAGCCAACAATGCCTTGCACCACAAAGTTTGGCTTCAATATTTATGTTTTATAAGTCAATTTGGCAGACAATTTAGATATTTTACGGAAAATTTGATTTTTTGCATCATATTTCTACATATTTTTATATTTAGATCTAAATGAAATTATCAAAATAGTGTTTTTAACAGGAGTGTGCATTGTGAAATCGTAGCTTGCCCATATGATCGAAAATTAGTTGATATTTGCAAACTATGTGTTAACAATCAAATAGTGTAACGTCCGAAACACCCTTCTTGAGTTTACACAAAATTATTGGATTTGAAAGACCTGATTTGTGTTTTGACTTGTGTTAAGACATATAATAACTTATTTCACAATGATTTATTCACTCCAGATACCCTCAAATATGGATTATCATCATTTATTTGGTATTTTTTGTTTCGGACGTTACATTTGTTTCGGACGTTACAACTGTTAACGGAAAATTGGTTTTAACTATAAAATAGTATTGTAATGATGTATTGCAAATTTCTTTTTTTTTGGTGGGTAGCCGCCATGAAATGTTTTAAAAATGTTACGAAAGATAGGTCCTGCAGTTCATATATTTTTTGCTACTTCAAATTGAAAGTTGTTTCGGACGTTACAAAATTGTTTACGGAAAATGAGACAACTTTTTCAAATTTTGGATATATTTCTAATATAAGCGCTACTACAATTAAATTATATTTTCTTTTAATTTAATGACTTGGAGTAACTAATAAGTTTATTCAAAACATAAACAATCTCATTAAATGATTGTTCTAGTTGGTTAAATGAGGGCCTACATTGTTTACGGAAAATGTAACGTCCGAAACACCATTTCAATTGCACTGTTCCATCAAAATACAGGAGTTCAGATTACTGTTAACTTTCTTTAATATCCACCCATGCTAATTAATCATCAATAGAACAAAAAACATATTGCTTGTGGGTATATATCGATCGATTATTGTGATCATGACAAAGATTTGTGGTAACTTTTTTCTTTAATGTCCGTCCAGTGGCGCCATAGGTAAAGCACTATATAAATATATGTATATATAATTATTATTGCTCGACGCTATAACCTTGAGCTATATCTATACAAATAATGTAATTTTGTAAAGACGTGTTGGTTCCAGTATTTTAAGTTTGATGTGATGACGGATCTTTTGAACCAAATTTTATAGGATGGGTTTTTTTACGTCTCTAACGACCGAAGCATATGTTTCTCTCATGTGCCCCGCCCCCGATATCGAATTCCGACGCTGATGTGGTTGTTTTCTTAATTATTATTTGTATAGCTACACTAACGTCAATGTAAGACAGCACAGTAATTCAAAGATGTACATACATCAGAGGCATATGTGTATATTCACATTTTCAAAAGTTATGAGGTAGGAACTTATGAAGACGTTCATTTTCTGACAAAACAACAGTTACCCAGCTAGATTTTTTTCGAAATGGCGACTGTGTATGTCGAATTTCGATCTAATCCATCTAGTGAAAAGCATCATAGCTGTTTTATATTCCAATGATATATTTCCTTTCAGTTGTGGATAGGGAGAATTTTAAACTTGCATACCATACTCCTCTTCTCAATGGCATTTCATTAGGCTACTGTAGTACTGGAACCACATTTAATGCACGTGTCTTTGTGAAGTGTCTCGATACGAATTATTTCATTCACCTAATTTCATTCAACGAATAATGGTATCGCAATAGTTAGAATGCGATTAAGAAACATAAGTTGATGCTAGGTAGGTAAATATTATGGCTTGCCATATGAAATTAAAAGGTGATGCAAAGTTTTGGGAAATTTTTAAAATTGGATGGATATTAACTCTTTAACATTTTGATATATTAGGATGCCCCTGGGATGTATTATAAGCACTAGAATATTTAGACCCTAAAACACTTCTGCTTTCGAGAAATTTAATGTTCAAAAATTTCAAATAGCGCCTAAGGCCATTCCATGGTAGCTGCGACCATAATCTCAGAATATGCAGTTCTGATATATAATTTCAAAAACGGGAATAGCAGATCGGTCGATTGTTGTCAAGGAACACTGTTTTAAAGCTCGAGTAATATCAGTCTTAAGGGGGTGCTAAGGGCATAAAGAGTTTATTATTTACAATTTCATCACTTTAGACTCGATTTCTACCGCGACAACGATCATTGAATATTGTAGGATCGCGTATGCTTCCAATACGTTCATTTGAACCAAATTCATGGCCCCATATGATTTGCAAGTCTAAAAGAAGAGATTTTTTTAATTTTCAGCAATTGATTTTTTTTTAATTTTTTTTTTTTTACAATAACGCATTTGTATTTGCTTGTTAAGTGTGCGTGACGGAATGTGGGCTTGTCAAAAGAAATGGCGCATTTCTCTAGAGTCAACATATGACAAAAACTGAAATACAATTAATTCTTAGCGCGATTGGAAAGAGAAGGTAATGTATCGCATTCTCTAATGTGAAAGCGAGGTTGGAAGAGAGACCCAGTTACACTAACGAGACCGACATTAAAGCGACAACAGAACCGGACAAATATTTTCATTATGTCCAATGGCCCATTGTTATACGGTTTGGAGTCGGTTGGTGGTGCAACAGATACCTCAGTAACACTGATACTGGATCGACATTACAGCGTTCAAAATCTACATTACAACGTCGGTTTGGAGTCGATTTGGAGTTAGTCTAGCGGTGTTACAAATATCCCCCTCCCAGAAGGAAAATCCAGTTGCAACTGGTCCAGTTGAACCAGTTGAAGCCAACTGGTCAAATTCTAACTGGTCCAGTAACAATTCAACTGGTCTGGGTCAACTGGCCCATTTCAATTTCCAGGGTTACCAGTTGGATTTAACTGGTCATACTGGACCAGTTGAACCATTTGGCATAACTTCAAACCAGTTGAAATCTCCAGTTGAAAATCTTAATTAGTAATTAAAGGTATAAAGTAGCACTTTTACTAATTAATTTTTGCCATTGGCAACAACACAGTAATACCAGTTCGTCTGAAATTTCCAACGTAATGGCATTGGTAATTAGTAGACTTGGTTAATACATAACACAATCTATTTTCCATATACTTGTATTTTATTGGACTTATTTTAGTTCATAGTTGAATTTTTTCCTAATTCATGTTTAATTAAATGTTATTTATACGAAGTAGTGAAATGTCCGAATAATTGGAAATTTATATTTTGTAGTAAATAAGAAATATGGTGTAAATTCAAATAAATTGTATTGAAACATAGATGTGCACGCACCCCATATCCATTATGCAAATTAGCAGGTGTCAACTGGAAATATGCCCACGGACCAGTTAGAACTTGACCAGTTGAAATTCACAGACCAGTTATCAACACTGGAAATATGCCCACGGACCAGTTATCAACTGGTGCAACTGCAAATATGCCAACAGTCATTTATCAACTGGTGCAACTGCAAATATGCCCACAGACCAGTTATCAACTGGCGCAACTGGGAAAATGCCATGCACAGACCAGTTGTCAACTGGTGCAACTGGAAGTATGCAAACAGACCAGTTTTCAACTGGTGTAACTGGTCATTAAGGACTGGTTCCAGTTGAAGTTAACTGGAACCAGTTCGAAATTTCAACTTGTGGTAACTGGTTTTTCCTTCTGGGCTCACAACCCACGATCCGATACCGCACCGACCACACACTCGAAATAAAAAATAAAAAAGTTACAATACCGACGCCAAACCGACCGATTTTGGGCCATTTGAGGCAATGTCATTCTTCATCTCGATGGTGTGACTAGAGTGTCCAAAGAGAGGTTGGTTCGGAATCGGTTTGGAGTCGATTCATTGGTGTGACCTATTACGGATGGACATTCAACGTGATTCTTTCTTTGATCCAATGATAGTCACCGCCTTCTGATTATGTGTATCTTAATGAGAACATTCAGCTGTTTTAATAATAACGTCTGCGTAAGCATTTTCGGGCATTGACAAAGGAGCAGTTTCCCTCTCTTGGGTTTTGTTTGGATGGTGTGCTCTGTAAGAGTATGTCTTCAATGAAAACATCCCCGATGGGGAGCAGCAAAGTTGAAAAGCAGACGATTTTGGTGATATGAAATTTATCATTACTGATTTGCACACTTTTGCACGCACCAATGACCTTATAAAACAATTAGAAGGCCATGATCTTTATAAGCCCTGTGCGTTGTAATTCTGGAATATTATGAGGAAATAGGGGAAAACGGGATATTTAATCACAAACAATCCAAACAATACCTATCTGGGAATTTCAACATGTTTTTCAAAAATAGAACACAGTACACGGAACAACAATTTCCAATTATTAACCAGAACTGCTCATCGATTTCCCATGATTTAAGCGATTTATTATCTTCTGCGCATGTAGATTAACATGTTTAAAATCACTATCTTGATTCCGTCCCGGCTTATTAGCGGTGACCATCATGAGATCAAAGTGAAGAAACATGCACGGAATTGTATTAAGACGACATTGACGGAGACAATCACAATGAATTCGTTAAGAAAATGATGAATGTCCATTCGTAATAGGTCCATGGTGTGACTGAGGTAGAACTTCAAACATTTGACAATCTCTGAATGAGGCCATTTATATTTTAAATATCTATATAATGCCATAACAAACACTGAGCAATTGGGGCAGACCTTCATTGTAACTTTTTTGTACAATCAGTGGGGTAGTTACAGGGGGGCATGTGCTCCCCCCCCCCCCCCACTCCCCCATCGAGTGGCTAAAAAAGGACGAGAAAAGAGAAGTTGGGAAATGGGGATAAGGAAAAGGATGAGGAAAACAAAGACACCACAACAGCCTCCCGCGATTTTGTTTTAATTTTATTGCCATGTATCATTCATTTATGAATATTTACGCCTCCGTTAATCGATAGTCTTGTAAATCGCGTTTTACTTTGGCCTCCTCCCCCCCCCCCCCCTCCTTCAATGGGTGGACTCCCGCTGCGCCGTTGTGAACAATAATGTCATGAAATGAAGGAGAGTAAAAACATGACATCACACATTTATTTAGCTCTCTTTTACATTCATCGCGATGATAATATTGATTTCTTTTCATGAACAATAATTGAGTCATTCTACATAGGGGGCGTTGAAGGAATTATGAAGCCTTAATAATCATCTGGGCCTACTTCGCTCGTGTCTCCTTAGATCAAGATTAATGTATCTTGATCTTCGGAGTATTTGCTACAACCGGCCGTGTCAGACACGTTGCCCTCATTTAACATAATTATACAATAACAATTAACATTACATTTAATTAAAATAATGAAACGATTAAAATTACTCTCATGTTACGGGGAAAATAGTATGGATCAAATGATGTGGTCAATCCAGTTCGATGGCACAAACACTACTGGACCAGGGAGGTGTTTTAACTTTTAACTCTCATATCCCTGACTGGGCAGAGATCCTAATAATTACAGAGCATAGAAGGATCTGTGTTGCGTTCCCACTAAAATATGAAACCATTGCAGGGTCTGAACATACACATGCTATCATTTCGAACATATGAAATTGCATGGTTTAAAAAACATTCCTCTGAATCGCATTTCAGAAAAATGGTGAAAATAACTATCGTGCTGCTCTCAGCGATGCAGACATTTTAATGCACAATAAAATAATTTTCATGTAAGATACTTACAAATGAGAAACTTTGTGCTTTTTCTTATATGTTGTTAAGTAAGAGAGTTTCAAGAATTATACTGGATCATCCGCATCTCTACCTAACAAATCAAATCATGATAATATGTCATCTAGTGGTCTAGTAGATAAGTCACTGGACATTAGATCACAAGGTATGTGGTTCAAACCCCAGCCCAGCACTATCACCCTTTTACAAGACGTTAATCTACATTTGCCACTCTACATCCAGGTGTAAGTGGGAACCTGATATACTTAAGCGCTAGTTAATTTTGCGGCTTGGCTATTACCGGGTAATAATATCTAATCACCATGAACGTCACTGCGTAACGGATATGAGTCCTACATAAAGTGGCCATTATCATTAAAGGCAAAATCAGACAATTTTTTAACTCAAAATTATAGTGAGTTTATTTAGTCCGTAAACGATCTCCAAGTAAGCCGAACCCATGGATATTGAAAGGTAACTTTGCATATTTATAACGATGCGGAATTGACCAATTACATTACTACTAAAGTTATACGAATCCATAACCATAACATCAGCAGGGCAAACGGAAGATATCGAAATATATTCTATCCATGTTATATCTAGATGTTGTAATACCATATTAACAACAGTCATTTTCATAAAAGAACATAAAATATGATATAGAATAACACAGTGTCTGATCCGGGAGTTTGGGATGTCAGGGGCGGCCGAGCGACTTCCAAAAAAAGTGGGGGGGACACCAAGAAAAGGGCACTTTCTGGAGAAAAAAGGGCACCTACAAAGGGAAATCTGAAAGCTAGAATATACCATTTTTTAGACATTGGTATATACCCCTACATTGTGACTACAATTATCAGGGATGATTTCAATACTTGTTTCACTTTATACACCATACAAGATATTGCTTAAGAATAATGCTATACAGTTGGATTTGATTTTTCAAAAAATTGTTTGCGAGTGAGCGAAGCGAGCGAGGAAATTTTTTAAGATGTGTGAGGTCGCAATGCGAAAACTTACATCTTATAGAGAGGAAAAAACCCACTCCTATTGGGATTATAAGCACATTCTCATAACGGAAGACTGAAAAGACCTTCGATAAGTAACATAAGTATATCATCTATAGATTGCTCTTAGTCGCTTGAAATTAGCTAGGGCGCGTTTAATGATGAAAGGAAAAGGGGACATTTATCAGGAAAGAAAAGGAGCATGTGCCAAGGTACAGAGCGTAATTATCAGAGGTGAAAATGGGGCACTTCTTTCACCTTCAAAAAGAGACACTCACCAGGGATGCAAAAAGTCAGGCATGAGAATAGGAAATGAGCATTTGTCGACGTAAAAGGGGCCCCCATCAGATTTTGATAGGGGCATTTAAAAGATATTATTATGTATTGTTAAAAGGGAAATTATCAGAGGTGAAAAGAGGCACTTATCGCATCTGAAGAGAGGCAATGACCAGATATGAAAAGGGGCACTCATATTGATGAAAAAGAGGCACGTGTAATAAAGGAATATGCGCATTAGTTAAAAGAACATGGGCACCGATCAGATTTTAAAGGGGCATCTATCGGAGGTAAAGGAGGCACCTATCTGAAGTGAAAAGGAGTAACTTCTCATACCTGAAAAGGGTCATTTATCAGAGAAGGGGTACTTATGAGAAGGGGAAGGGGCTCTTTTTTAATGGGGAACTTATCATTAGGACAAGGGGCATTTATTGGAAAGTAAAAAGGGCACATGTGAAAATATAAGGGGCGCTTATCCGAGTTAGAATAGGGGTATTTATTAAAAGGGGAAGTGACACTTCTTACAAAGGAAAAAGGGCACTTGTCAAAGTAAAAGAGGCACGTACCTCTCATATTTAAATAGGACAATTACTAGAGATTAAAAAGGGCACTTATGAGAATGGAAAATGGACATTATATTGTAAAGGAAAATGGGAACTTGTCGAAGGAAAGGGGGCACTTATCAGAGTTTAAAAGGGAAAGGGGCACTTTTACAAATTAATAGGGGCACTTTTCAAAGTAAAAGGGGTGCTTGAAAAAAATAGGGAGGAGGGGTTACTTAGCCCACTCCCGAGAGGGCCGCCTCTGAGGCTAATTGCAGGCTTTCCAGAGGAAAGCCCCTTTATATATTACGGTTAATACGTTCGCCTGCAACCTTCAAATTCCCACTAATAATGTTTGAACCTTTGTGGGACTACAGCAAATATTCAAATATAAAAAAGATGAATAAAGTATTAAAATGATAAATTTAATCTTCCTCAATTGTGATCAACCCCAAACCAATCTCCTCCAATCCACACAACATCTATCATATGAAGTCCAAAAGGAAAAGCTTAATAGTATGGGTATAAGGTTATCTAGTGACCCTCCATGTTAATAAATGCCCCTCCATCCCCCTCCCCCTCTCCAATCTTGATCATGGACTGGCATGGCATCGCTGGCTGCTGCATAGGAGGCAATCAAGGTTGAACAAAAGATGGAGGCCCCAGGGCCTATTAAGCGAATGGCTCATATAACAATTATTTATTTGTGTAATACGATGTGTAAGTCAAATCTAAGCTTACCTGTTCGAAGTATTTCTACTCAGCACACATATTAAATGATAACCATGATGATAATAATTCCTTGTTTCATGTCCCTCTCAGTCTCAAGAATTGTTCGGGTCCACTTTAGTCTTTGCTGCTGTGTGCGCAACGTTACAATCACTTCAAAATAGTTTAAAACAAGATAGTGAAACGGACAATCGCTTATACAATTTTGTAACTGCAACTAATCCAAAAGTTGATGGTTGTGGTTCAAATCTGTCATCCTACAAGCAGAAGCCTGTTTTGTACTGAAGTGTTTGGAAGTGTACAAGTCCCATTAATGCTCGTGTGATATAATTGTTCTCGTTATACCATGCTCTGGTGATTATCAAATGTACTTCCTCTATGCCAAGCTCCTGATGATCAATAGCCCACCCGTTGACACGCTCTGATAGTCACTCAATGTCCTTCTATTTACCTAACGTAATCCCAGCTTTGAGTAAAATATGGATTATTGATATTCGCTTACAAGATAGGCGGCGATCCTGAAGGAAGTGCAGGGCACAGTGCCCCCCCCCCCACACACACACACTTTTCAAGTACCCCCAAATTGCCCCTTTATACATAGGAAAAATGCCCCCTTTCACTTTAACAGTTACCCCTTTTCCTTTCCAATAAATGCCCGTTTTCCATTTTCCTAAGTGCTTTTCTCATCTCTGGTGAGCCCCTTTTTCAGGTTCGAGAATCGTCCCATTTTTACCTCTTATTATTGCCCTTTTACTTTGATGTATGCTCCTTTTCTTTTCTAATATTTTTTTCCCCTTCTGATAGGTGCCACTTATCCTTTCTCCATAAAATATGCCCCTAATTTTTAACGATTCAAAGAGCAACCTTTTTTTTTATTTCCTCCAAAGCTCGCTCGGTTGCATGAATATTAGAAGGTCTTTTCATTCTTTGATGATTAAATTGTGCTTAAAAGTCCTCAGGATTTGTTTTCCCCTCTTTATTAGATGTTATTTTTGGTACTGCGACCTCACAAATCTTTAAATGAATATTCAGACCATCACACTCAACTGCCACGTATGATGCTTAAGGGATATCTTGGACCATTTATCAAAAGAGATAAACACACATTGAAATAATCCCTGATAATGTAATCACAATCATGACCATGTAGGGGTATATACAAAATAATGTCTAAAAATTGTATATTGTCGCGTTGAGGTATCCCTTTGTAGGTGCCCCTTTTTCTCCAGAAATTTCCCCTTTTAGTTGGTGCCTCTCAACCCCCCCCCCCCCCCCTCCTTTTGAAGGACTCTCCGCCACCCCTGCAATCATGACCAAAAAATCCTAACATCTTCGCATATTGTTATTCAAACTGTAGGTCGACAAGTTTCCAGGGTGAGTTATTGACATATGCACATGTTCCACCTCTTTTGTGCAGAAAAAAATAATGGTAGACCGATTAAGAAAAGAGGAAGGTTATTATTTTGTGCCTCAGGTGTTTTTCACTGTGAAAAAAGTCGGTATCCTGTTCTTTTGTGATGTGATGTGATGAACTTGTGCCTTTTCTAGATTTTCTTTTACAATAGCGCTCCACAAAACGGTTAATATTAATAATGCACTGTCATTTTTAAGTTCTCATCGATAGCAAAAAAATGAAAAGGGGGAACCCCTTCTTTTTGCGGAACATTCTCTTATTGACTATTCTGACCTCATTTAATACAGGAAGTTATAACAACACTGAACAAGAATGTATGTGAATTTAACACAACTACACATAGTTGTTTCCTTTTTCATTCTTCTCCTTTGGTTATGCTATTGCTTTACATGTATCATCGATATGTGTTTGACGCAGCCGCAAATAATGATCAAAACACACTATTGCCCATGAAGTTTAAATAATCACAATCATTTCATGAAAAGAGGTAAAGAAAATTATTCCGCCTTTATGGGCAAAAGTGCGTAATTATGACTGCACTAGTGTGTAATCCAGACAAATATTTGCATAATGACGATTCGGAGCAATGCTCTATTTGTTTCTTTCTTTCTCGTTTCCCCTCCCCTTCCTGTTCTTTCACTTTTATCTCCTTCTTCTTTCTTGTTCATCCTATTCTCTTCCTTTTCCACTCTAGCTCGCTCTCTCTCTCTCACTCTCTCCCCCTCCTTCCTGTTCTTTCACCTTTTTTCCTTCACCTTCCTCCTTGTTTATCCTTTTATCTTCTCTTTTCCCTTTTCGTCCTTGCACTAAACTCTTTATTTCCCCCCTTTTTTCGTTCTTGAAAACAAGAATACAAGTTTGTTTTTCCCTAAAAGGGGACCAACAGCTTCACAAGTTCTTCCTTTCTACAGGTTCCTAAACTTTTCCTCAAATTAAGATGTAATTAAGATTGATTATACTTTTTGACAATTCTTTGATAATGATGCAAGGTATATGTTCACTAAAGAAGTATGTACATCATTTATTAATTGCAACATTATTATTCTATCGATTTTGGTAATGCATTGCTTTGTTTTGTTTATGTTTTAATACATATGTTACATGAGAAAGTTAAAAAACTTTAAACCATTGAACCATTTAATTATTCGACCACACTTATATGGACAAATAAACAGTTATAACAATTTTTTCTGCAGGAAAAATAATGAGGGGGGACGTGTAGGCCCCTCGTAGTTCCTGCTCAGTCATACAATAATACCTGCTTTTCTCAGGTAAACGCCTTGGGACTAAAACATATCAACAGTATATGGCAAGATATAAGAAACATTTAAGCATGTAAAGTATGAATACCAATAAGCATATAATAATTACTATTTTCTGTTTGTTACTCTTTCCCTTTTCCTTGTATACATGTTTTTTGGTTCGAAACAGACACATATTATTATTATTGCTGTAATCAAAATTACCATTACAAGTCATGTCCGTAATATATTAATACAACATATCATACTTGCATATTTGGAGCGCCAGGAGTGGCAATGTGCCAAACATGAGCGCTAGCTCTACGAGACTCCACTTTTATTATTCCCATTTTCAGGTTTTACATTACAATTGAGTTAGACTTTTTGAAAAGGAAAGAAAAGAAAGGGGCAACAATAGGAACCTGTAAAAAATAATTTAACAAGACTAAAGTCCATTTACTGCACGAGGGGGAGATGTCACGCGAGAAAGAGTGGTCTCTGTTGTGCTAAAACTTGATAGGCTCCAAATGTGCAATACACATCATCTGAATCCAAGAATGTTCACTCATTTGAGATGTGTTATGATCAGGCGCGTACGCAGGGGGGGGGGGGGAAATGTGTGTATTTTGGAGCAACCCCCCCCCCCCTTTGTGAAAGAAAATTGTGCCAATGGCTGACCTAAAAGAGATGACCTTATCCCCCCCCCCCCCCAACACAGAGCAAAATGTCAAATTTTCAAAATTCGAGACAAAAACAAAAGTGTCCTCTTATCCCCCCCCCCCCCCCCCCCCGCTTATTCAGCGCCTATTACATTCTATTTTTCTATATAAAAGGATTAGATATACAAAGTGAGACAGAAAAATTGTCCCACTTTTCAAAAGTTATATTGTTTGAAGTATGGATATTTAATCATGAAACTTTCATGACATGTCTTGATAGCGTTATCCTCCCAGTACATTTAGGTGCCATTTTCATTTGAATATCTGCATGCATGACTGAACATCAGACAATCTTTACAAGACTGCCAAATCCTGTATGCCTCTGTGTGTCCAAGTCTCATAATGTACCCACGCCAACCCTTTACATGTTATGTACCGAACCCGAAACAGGTGCATAGTTGTACCTTCCTAATTATCAAGACAATACTGGGCCAGCACAATAATCCCTGGCATTGCTGAATAAATTTCCATTCTACCATCAATGGCACATTCCAGACCTTCACTCTCTCTATTTCTTTACTTCACCATTCAGTGCCAACTTTCCTCTCTAAATAGGCCATTTTCGTAATAACCAAATTTAATGCATAAATCTTTGTGAAGTGCCTCAATTCAGATTATTTCATTCACCTGATAAGAATAATAGTATTTCAATAGACAGAATCCGAACTGCATACATTAATTATTGACAGGTTGGACAACATGATGGCTTGACCTACCTAGCAACACTTAATATATGCAGTTGCATTCTGACTATTGAAATACTATTATTCCTATCAGGTGAATGAAATAATTTGTATTGAGGCACTCCACAAAGACTTATGCATTACATTTGGTTACATTACGAAAATGGCCTATTGAGATACAAAGACACACACAAAAATGAAATAAATAAGTGATTGCAATCACCTAATTAATAGTCTGATTTTCAGAACCTTTTACCGAATGGTCGTACGTTTTGTGCCGCACAAAGATTCAATCAGTTTAATTTTGGCCATTACAAGGAGTTGTTTATTGGGCTCATGTACCTTTTACAGCTCATTTTATGTATGTTATTACCAAAGAAAAAAAGATTTCAGTCAGCCACTCAAAAGTGTCTGACAGTGAGTCTAACAGATTAAAACGGGTTTCCTTGCACAATTTGAATACTAAGACACTGTTAATGTTTAAATTTCAAAGATAGGACATACATGACATATTCATAATTTTTGCAAAGTTCTACATAATTTGATGCTAGCTGCAAAAGGGACATAGAACCTTTAAATACTGGTAAAATGTTTTATGATAAAACCTACATAGAATAATAATACCATGCTAATATTATAGTACTTTCTTTGTGAGTACAGGAGGTTAAAATTCTCCCTCCTGTGAATAAAATCCCCACTCTCTACATTATGTACTTCTCTCTCTCTCTCTCTCTCTCACTCATTCACTCCTTCTCTCTATCTATCTATCAACCTCTTTCCCCACTCGCCTTCATTCTGTCATTATGAGAGAAAAAAGCAACATTTTCACACGAACTTAATTTTGAAACTCTCTATTGAATATTGCTACAATGTTTCCTCTGCCTCTCTTACTCATCACAACAACTGTTGGCTAATACCTTTAAACAAAATTAGTTTGTACTCACTCCACGGTCGGCTTTCACAGTTGATATCCTGTTTCTTTTGTAATTCTCACTGCAATTTATCTTTCCAATTTTCCCCTATAAGATACGGTTTAATGGACCGGTTAATAGACGACAATAATCATTAAACTCAGACCATTCATTACTCGAATTAAATATTACGGGTTCCGTCTAATTTTCTCGAATAGTAGATTTCATTTTGTATGAGGTCATAATTATAGCAGAGTGTAAATACAATACGAAGCCTTGTAGTTTTAAATGTTTCAATTTGCATCCGTTGTAAAGTTTCCTAACAAGTTATCCCATTATTTTTCGGAGAGGAGTAGGTCCCTCAGTAAACATTGTGTCAAAAAGATATATCAGACATATGCTTTAAAATCATTCATGTTAATATAATTTGACGATTGTTTCAAATCAGTGCCCTAGACCCACTAGGCCCATTAAATATTCATACTTCAAACAATACAACTTTTAAAAAGTGGGACATTTTTTCTGACTCACTCTGTAGTTCAGTGCACCGCACGGCACCCAGCCGGGAGGACCACGAGGACCTTGAGGACCACGGCCGGGACCGACAGGGCACGTTCCGGGAGCTATCGGTACACCTGCTCATCGGACGGAGCCCGTAAGGTTACCGGCCGGCACTCGGCCCGCACCCTGCCGGCACCCTTACGGGGCGCCTTGCATTTGAACGAACGGCATTTTGACATAGAAAAATAAAAATGGCAAGTTTAATAAATACCTAATTGCGTACTGAAAAGACCAAACTGGCAACGGGAGGCATTTTGATCCTTGCAAATGCATAAAATGGTATGTTTGGCATTTAAGATTGCTCCCCCCCCCCCCCAAAAAAAAAAAAAAAAAAAAATCAATTAAAACAAACAAACAAAAATTGAATTAAAAAAAAAATTAAATTAAAAAAAAATAATAATAATTTTTAAAAAAATATATATATATATATTAAACAAATAAAAAATACGAGCGGCCCGAAAATGACGAGCAGGCGGTCGAGGACAACCAAAATATTTTTTGGGGGGCCTAAGCCCTATTTATCTGAATTCAGTTTCCCACACTCGCGCAAAGCGCGGAAGCTTTGACGTTTTCCTAAATTATGAGAGAAAGCACACAATTCGTTGTACTGCTATCGAATCTTAATCCTTATCTTAATTCAGTTTTTCCCCCTCCCGCGCGAATCTCGGAGGCTTAGACGTTTCCTTGAATTATTAGAGAAAGAAAGACTATTCGTCGTACCGTTGTTGACTCTTAATCGTTGTTTGATTTTGGTTTCTCCGGAAATTTTAAACCTCTGATTTCTTTATAGCTGATATCAAAGGAAAGTGAAACTTCGAGAAAATGTAGTTGTAGTCACTCTCGAAGTCGTCACAGCGGATAAAAAGTCTCAGTTCGTAGGGAAAAGAACTTGTCGGCGGACCGACAATAATACATCTCACCGACTTCAAACTTCTGCATTGATAATTATATAGTACACGAGGATCGAGCAACAATACCGACACAGCTGACCCGACACAGCAACATATTTACCTGTGTATTTCTTGCTCCCTCGACGAGACGACTCCACCCAACAACCCCCTCTCTCTTTTACTCCCACTCCTCCTCTCTCCGGCTCTTACCTCTCCCCCTCTCTCCTCTCTTTCACCCCCCCCCCCCCGTTTCTTTTGTTTCCCTTTTCCCTTTTTTCTTCTTTTTTCTTCCTTTTCTTTCTTTTCTTTCTTTTCCTTTCTTTCCTCCCCTCCCTCTCTTTCTTTTTCTCTTTCTTTCTTCCCTTTTCTTTCCTTTCTTTTCCTTTCTTTCCTTTCTTTTCCCTTCTTCTTTTCTTTTCTTTTTTCTTTTCTTTCCCTTTCCCTCTCTGTTTTTCCCTCCCCTTTTCTCTTTTTTCCCGACTGCAGCGCAATTTTACCGACAATATCCTGACAGGTGGGGGTGTCGCACCCCCACACCCCCCATTTGGAGACGTCCCTGCATAAAACAGAGCAGTAATCTAATCGAGGCAGCTCGAAAGTAACTTTAAGGATTGTTTAGGCAAAAAAAAAACTCCTTGCTCTCGTCATCATGCTAATGTGTTTTCTGGGTAAGTTTAATAAATGAGCGCCAAAAGTACTAAACAGCGACAACATTTCAGCAGTGTCGTGTCAGTGTAAATTTCAACTAGCAATAAATTACTGTTACTGTAACTGCTCTTTTAAGAACATTTTCAACTAATTAAGACCCATTTTGCCCCAAAACGGGTACAGCTGTGCTCTAGATAATATAACCCCATCTTTGTGGCGTACTACAAGTCAAATTCACAAGAAGTATCCGATATAATTATTTTCGCGAAATTTGCCTGAGGTTACACGAGTCACGTGTTCCTTTTTGAACTCATGATCCTTTTTTCGTGAATTACCCTTTTCGCCGCGACGTTTCTAACTATCTGATGCGTACACACAGTTGATATGAAGCAGTGGCGGATCCAGGGGAGGGGCCGAAACGCCCCCCCCCCCCCCAATTGGCGGCGCAAAAAAAAAGGAGACGGAAAAATGAGGAAGGAAAGAAGAGAAAAAAGGAGAAGAGAAAACAAAAGAGAAGAGAAAAGAAAGAAGAGACAAGGAAGAGAAAGAGAGAAAAAGAAGAGAGAAGCCGGGTGAGAAAGCGAGAAAGACAAGGATTATGGCACTAACAGACAGTAACGACGAATAAGGGAAAAACTGGGAGTGGGACGGGGGTAATGTGCGTGTGAAATGCACGCGCATGGAGCGGGGCGCGTGGGAGGGGGGGGGGGGGTGTGTGACTGACCGTATTATAATTTTAGGTTGTTCAAAACTGAATCGGAATTCAGCTTATTTTTCAAAAATTCTAAGCATGCTTGTTTATGTTAAGCCATAGTGCCTGTAAAGGTTAGTGTAAAAACACTTCTGAAAAGGCCGCACCCGGCCCCTCCAATTAAGAGCGGCAGAAATGTAATCAGGAAATTTTAGAGTCATTCCTGAAGGCTTGGGAGCCGTTATTGAATAAAGGGGGCCGGCCGCATAAAATCCCGAGCCGTCGATTCGAAGTTGACCGTTATAAACAGAGGGGGCCGGCCACTCAGTGACGGTAACGATGGTTAAGGAGGAAGGGGTGCCCATGCAAGCGTATTGGGGATGATCATACTATCATTTTAGGGTGTGCAAACTAGGTCGGAATCCAGCATAATATTTTTTTATAGAAAAGAGGTTCACGTAAAAGCACTCATGATAAAGCCGCGCCAGGCCCTTACATCTGAGAGGAGCAGAATTGTAATCAAGAGATTTAGGGGTCGTTCCAGAGGGCGTGGGAGACGTTATTGAATATAGGGAGCCGGCCGCATAAAATCCCGAGCCGTGGATTCGAAGTTAAACGTTAAAAACAGCCCCTGCGCTACAAAGGTCATCACTCTTTGGTGATAAATTTGAAAAGGGCACATCATTTTGGATTTTGGGATGATGGGGCGGGTGGCCGAGGTGGGGGAAAAAGTGCCCCCCTTAACTTTTTTCAAGTATCCCTAAAGGGCCACTTTTAATTTGTAAGAAGTGCCCCTTTTCCTTTTTAGAGCTACCCCTGTTTTAACTCGGATAAGCGCACATTTTATTTACACATGTGCCCCCTTTCCTTTCTAATAAGGGCCCCTTTTCCTTATGATAAGGGTCATTTTAAAAAAGAGCCCCTTCCCCTTCTCATAAATGCCCATTTTCACCAATGAAAAGTGTCCATTTTCACTTTCATAAGAGCCCCTTTTAATCTCTGGTAAATGACTTTTTTCATATACGAGAAGTTAATTATTTTCACTTTAGAGAAGTGCGCTCTTCACCTCCGATAATCGCTCCTATTCAAATCTGAGAGATGCTCGTTTTACTTTGAAAAGTACCCCTTCCCCTCCTGATAAGTGCTCTTTTCATCTATGATGGTTGCCCATTTTCACCTCTGATAACTGCCCCTTTTATTTTGAATCATGCCCTTTTTCCTTTCTAATAAGGGACCTATCCCCTTTTCATAAATGCCCCTTTTCCATCTCATTTCTGGTGAGTGCCTCCGTTCAGGTGAAAGAAGTGCCCCATTCGAACCTTAGATAATGGCCCTTTGTACCTTGACACATGCTCCTTTTCTTTTCTAATAAGTGTCTTTATCCCTTTCGATAAGTGTTCCCTTTAACCTCTCATTACTAGTCATACCCCTTTTTAAAGTTACTAAGAGTAATTTCCCCCAAAGGTAGCTCGCTACGCTCGCTCGCATTTATAGATGATACTATTATAAAATTATATTACTCAACAAAGGTCTTTTCAGTCTTCCGTTATGAGAATGTGCCTATAACCCCATCATGATCGGGTTTTTCCTCTTTAAAAGATGTAATTTTTCACTCTGTGACCTCCATATCTGACATTTTTTCTCGCTCGTCTTGCTCGCTCGCAAATGAATATTCAGACCATC
This sequence comes from Strongylocentrotus purpuratus, assembly GCF_000002235.5. Lineage (NCBI taxonomy): Eukaryota > Metazoa > Echinodermata > Echinoidea > Camarodonta > Strongylocentrotidae > Strongylocentrotus > Strongylocentrotus purpuratus. The sequence continues at coordinate 12,617,659 of NW_022145609.1, forward strand.
ACACCCAGCTGCAAAGTGTGATGCTTAAGCCGGCTTAAGCAATATCTTGGATAATTATTTGTTTACATATTGAAATCGTCCCTGATAATGATATCACAATGGAGGTATATATATACATTACCAATGTCTAAAAAAATGTATTTTTTCACTTTAAGATTTCGCTTTGTAGGTGCCCTTTTTGTTGGTGTCGCTCCGCCGCCCCTGCTTACGCATTTCGCGCTTGCGCGCACAGGGGTGTCTGTGGGGGATGTCCCCCCCCCCCCCCATCTGAAGCTACATTTTTAAAAACTGTATTCGTGCGATTTGGTTATTACTTTTAATTTTTTGTATTTTTGAGACTGGATTTGTGCGTTTTGGTTAATACTTTTAGGGGGGTCCGATTTCATTTCAACACACCTGCAGTTAATGCGGGATGGGGTTGCGGCCTCTCTTTCCCCGAAAATTTAAAAATTACCAATAGGCTATGCATTTTTATCTCGTATATTTTGGTGACAAATAATACTTTCACCACAACATACAACATGTGCTTCGCTCGCTAAATTATGAAACCAGGAAATAGATATTGGGGCAAGAGGCTTCAGCCCCCACTGATGGAAATGCAAGCGCGTAGCCAGGATTTCATTTTAGGGGGGGCGGTAGTGAGCACGCAAAGCGTGCGAATCACTTTAAGGGCGCGCGAAGCGCGCTCCCTAGGGGGTGGGTGCAGGGAGGGGGGAGTTTCCCCCCTCCCGCGCGAAGCGCGGAAGCTTTGAAAGAAGACGATTCGTTTTACCTTTCTCGACTCGTAATCCTTGTCTGAATTCAGTCCCTCCCCCCTCTTGCGCGAAGCTTTGACGTTTCATTACATTACTAGAGAAAGGAGACGATTTGTTGTACCTTACCCGACTCTTAATCCTTATCTGTATTCAGTCCCCTTCCCGCGCGAAGCGCGGAAGCTTTGAAAGAAGACGATTCGGTCTACCTTTCTCGACTCATAATCCTCGTCTGAATTCAGTCCCTCCCCCCTCTCACGCGAAGCTTTGACGTTTCATTAAATAATTAGAGAAAGAAGACGATTCGTTGTACCTTACCCGACTCTTAATCCCTGTCTGGATTCTGTCCCCCCCCCCCCCTCTCGCGCGAAGCTTTGACGTTTCATTAAATTATTAGAGAATGAAAGCGATTCGTTGTACCTTTCCCGACTCTTAATCCTTAATTTAAACACAGTCTCCCCCTTCCCGCGCGAAGCGCGGAAGCTTTGACGATTCGTTGTACCGTTCTCGACTCTTTTTCCCTCTTTCTTCCTACGTCCTCTTTCTTTTTTTTCTTCTCTTTCTCTCTCTTTTTTTTTTTGGCCGGCGTTTTGGGGGGGGCGACCGCCCCCACCGCCCCCCCCTGGCTACGCGCCTGTGGAAATGTCAAAAAAAATTGCGCGCGAGCATAACTTGAAAACGGGGAATGTTGATATCGGACAACAGAAGTGAAGCCTGAGTATGTCCCCTTTCCAAAATTGTGCCTGCTTGTAGGTACCAATACACTGAGTACAATGCTTCTAATGACCTTGTCAGTATTGGTAAGTTGAAATAACGGTCTGCCCGATTTTCAAATCCCCCCCCCCCCCCCCTATTGGAAAATCCTGGATACGCGCCTGTGAAGTGCCACCAATGGGAAATTGTGTTGTGCCTAAATTCACCGATTTTCTTTCTCGTCGGTGTAATATCAGAGCGCTAAATGAAAATAACAGGTCCCCATGCATGGTCAAACTATAGTTATGATTATCTCACATCCCGGCACCCCCCCCCCCCCCCCCCCCCCCCCACTCCGAGAACGGACGGACCACATGCGTGTTACCAAAATGTCCTTTTCGTAACAAAAGAAAAAGGTCGACCCGTATTGACTTTACACACCGGACTTTTGCTGAAGGGGGGGGGGGGTCGCTTGGAACACGCATATGCGTACCCTAAATAACACTGAGTGGGGGGGGGGGGGTCTCACATTCTCTCGATTCTACAAACAGATCATCGAAACACTATTTGGTCCTCGGTGTGACCGTCATGGTCTAGACCCAGAAAGGGACGGATCCAGCCGGGGGCAAGGGAGGAAGGGTGGGGCCGGGGAGGGGTGTATGTAGCTTTATTTTTGTATAATCAACATCCCCCCCCCCCCCTTGAGCAAAAATAATTAAATAACAGAACGAAACAGTTGTGTGAAGGGTTTTCTAATTTGTTTTTGTACAGCCTCCGAACCCCCCCCCCCCCTGGATCCACCCCTGGACCCAATAGCGGTCGCATGTATTCATGCCCTGACCCTACCCTCCTCCCCCCCCCCCAAAAAAAAAGCCATAACCGTTCATTCATAATACTAGTCCTATACATGAATTCGGTTGAATTAATGAACGTGTGTAATTCTACTGTATTCATGTTCGTGTGTACATTGACTGTATATTCAACAATGCTGTGTAATCGTCCATGACCTAGCATCGTTTTTCCATTCATGAATGAACCTGCATTCAATCAGCAGATGTATGAGATTTATTGTATTATTACCAACGCTCCTTCTCTCCCCTTTCCTTTTCTTCTCTGCAAGTCACTCTTTTGTATTTTTATAGTTGAGGGCTGCTGGCACGTCAAGCTACTTTGCTTATTTCTGTAGCCCTCCTGCATCTAATGTATGTTAATTATGCATTCAATGTATTTGTTTAAATTCAATATATTTGTTTAATATCGTTTATTATCTGTATAAAATTATATGCACTTGAAATATTGTATCAAGCCATATTATATTCATGAAACTGTATGATGAAAAAAAGAAAAAAGATGCAGAAACCAATAAATCAAATCAAATCAAATCAAATCAAAACTTTCAACCAATAGTAAAATAGGCCCTAACCCCCCCCCCCCCCCCCCCCATCAAGAAAGTTAGATATTGAAGAAGATTGAAGAGCATAATTACGATCGAAGTCATTAAGGTCGAATCCAAGGAAAGTATAGGGACACCCCCCCCCCCTCCCCTCCCCTGACCCCAAGAATCCACCACATCGTCTGTTCCTATATGGATCGGTAGGAATCGGCCGCCCTCGATCCGCCCTCCCCCTTTCGGCGTCCTTTGACAAAGGGGGACGAGAGAGAGACGGAAGAATTAAGGGAAAAGAAGGAGAAAAGAAGGTAAAAGAAGAGATGAAAAGAAAATTAGAGAGGGAGAGAGGGAAATCATATCTTTTTTTTTTAAATATCGCTATATACATAAATCAATGTATGCAGATTGGAAGGGGGGCAAGTATAACCGTAGTTTAACTAGTTACACTGTTGCAAAAAAAAACGTCCTTGAGAAAGTGTGTGTAAGTCGCTCAAGACAACGTTCTTAAAAGGTTCTGCATAGCTAAAACTCGAGGGCGTACGTCTGCCCCGTTGCACCACAGGGGCACTTAAGGTGGGCCGCCCCTAGACCAGTAGATCTCAGATTATATTATACCAAAAATAAAAGAAAAGTATGAATTTACAAATAGTTCCCAAAAAAAAAGAAAAAAAAGAAAAAAAGTGAAAGGAGTAAATATTCTAAAAAAAGAATGAAACGCCGATAATACCAAACAACGACAACAACCAGGTTGGCAGGACTCGCGCTTAATTACGCGCACACGTTGCTTCGGCCCCTCTTTTTGAAAATTTGGACCCGCGGCGCTGCCTTGAAATATACCTGTACTTTATTATGTCCCACTGTGATTGATATTCGCCACTGAGCTTAATTCCAACCTATAATATACAAGATAACAGATCAAAATTAAGTCAGCTCGAGCTGGATAACCTATGAAAGCTCGAGAGCTTATTTTCAGTGGGGTCCCCTATAGACACAATTAGTTAAAATAGTAATATAAGAAAAAGAAAAAGAAATACTTATTAAAGCTAATAATAAATGTTAACGGCCTTAATTACCAAGCTAATATAGTCAGTGTCGTAAAGTGAAGAGATTCATGCAGAAATTTACCTAGATCTAGACTATAAACAATGTGAACAATGTATATAAAATACCCCAAAGAAATTAGAGAAAGGTACGAAATGAGAGAGAGTGTGTGGGATATAATGTGCAGAGATATCCGAGAGAGAGAGTAAAAGAGAGAGAGAGAGAAATGAGAAGCTGGTGAGATGCATGGAAGGTGATAGGTGACGTGACCTTTCATGGTCTTTGTTTCGAGCCATGGAACAAGCTTTCGATCGTAACGTACGCGCGCAAAATACGTGTTCAAAGGTCGTTCGTATTGGGGTCATATGACGAATTCGTGACCTAACCCATGTCATATATGCCGAGCATTTTGTATACAGTGTAGACCCTAGGCACAGAAAAACTTCGCTGATTGCAAAAGGCCAGGGCCTTATTTCGATCTTATTAAAAATCTACATTATGCTGCCGTCTGGATGATCACATGATGAATTAAACGTCTCAGGAATTGTTAAAAGTTTGAAGGTGAGGAAATTAGTGATTTATTCTTGTACAAAGCCAAGGCCAAGCAAGCAAGCGAAGCCAGGCTAACCCACGTCCACTCCAGCTAAGCATATTACTGAGTCAATGCTAATGCTATTGACCTCTAGCAGTGCACTACGTGTTAATAGGCAGCATTTAAATACATGAATAGTTAATACACTCACAACACGCAAATGCAAACAATTCTGCCGATGCGGCTGATCGGCAAGTTTGACAGTAGACTCACAATTTGAATTTTTAAATTATTCTTTCTAACATCGGACAGTTGGAAAAATGGTATTTTATTGCTATTTAGGTGTCATTAATCGTCACTAAAGTACCTATTTTGGGTGAAATCAGTCGAGTTTTGTGCAGTGATGTCTGAAATGTTGAGAATCAATAGCACAGCTTTTAATACACGGCCAGGATAGTAATGCACCTATGTGTGGGCTAACCATTCTAACTGTGATGTATTCTAAGTAAGTGTAGTCTAGGCCTACTGTCGACTGACAGTGTAGACCAAAATTTTCAGTCCCTCTAATCGTCGGTTGTTCCACTGAGACTACGTCTGGCTCCACTAGACCTCCGATTAATGTCAACAAATGTCAGTTTTTTTAAAGAAATGACCCATATCAGACGGTTATTTCTGTCTACTGACAGTGCAGCTGCTGCAGTACTACTACTAGTACTAGTAGCTTGCAGTGAGCTGAGCTACTCTACTCAGCGCTTATTTACGCCACAGCAGCCGTGCAGGCGCAGACACAATGCAGTGCTTACATTTTTATTTCAGACGAGTGTCTGATCAACTTTTTCAATTTCCCCTTTTGGATTGTTTTTCATTATCATGGTTGGATAATTGAAATAATCAACGGCGCTAGTTCAGAAGTCTGTCCAAAATTTGACCCGTAACTCCGCGTGGAGATACCCTACTAAAACATACCCAAAATGAAGTTAATATTGTCCAAACAAAGGTCATGATTTAAAATTTGATATGTTTGATACCTGTTTTGTGTCAATTTTCTTATCTTACAATTACATGTAGATCTACATACCGTCCTGACGGTAGGTGCGTGCGCGCGTGTGTTAGTTAGCGCCTGTAATCTTAGTTTACGGTCGCTAACTGAACACACGCGCGCGCCCGCACCTACCGTCAGTATGGTATGCAATTGTATTGTGCTGCAGTTTGCTGTGAATCCCGTGAGAAAGTGCATATTATAAGTATTCGTTTTTAGGAAAAATACTCCAAAAATATAAGAAAATTGACACGAAACAGGTAATGAACATATTGACTTTTAAATCATGAGTTCATGACCTTTATTTGGACATTTGATGAATATTTAGCCTACTTCATTTTGAGTATGTGTTAGTAGGGTATCTCCAGGCCGGAGTTACGGGTCAAATTTTGGATAGACTTCTGAACTAGCGCCAAATCAACCAAATCAACTAGCGCCAAATTTCAAGGCTCACCGATGTTTCAATCAAAAGATACAGCCCAGTCCCCCCCCCCCCCCCCAAAAAAAAAAAAAAAATCTAGTCAATATTCATCTAGATCTAGGGACACAGAGAATTTAAGCTTAGTTACATTTAGCGCATGCGCAGATTGCTTATCCGATCTCCGCCTCATTTTCATAAGTTGGCGCCTAGCCTAGCCGACATGGGCCCTTCAGATTGGCTATCGCTGTTCACTCAATGCTATAATATAAGATATTTGTGCGAGGAGCAAGCTTGCGATTTTCTGTTTTTTTTCGATTGAAAAATTATGATATTTCAGTCAAACCCTCTATTTTTTTTCACTATATTTCACTTAAGTATAATTTTCACTTAACTATTTTTTACGATTCTTATTTTCATCATATTTAAGGTACAAACTGGAAATTTATTCTGAGATGTTTGTTGATTTTTCTATCTTATGTGTTTGCAATGCTGTGTGTGCTTCAGTTATGTGTGAAGACGTGTCAAAATCTCTGTTGTGTGAGGTTATATTACGTAATGACTTTGCCATTGAACTTAAGTTGCGCTAAGTTGTGTTTAAGTAAAGTAGTTCCTCTCGCACTGAAATTCGAAGCCGCTCGAGCGGATCGGCCAATGAGAGCGTGTGAACTCGATGTACAGCGCTCAATGCGCAATGTTCTCCGTGAGGGAGGCCAATAACAAAATCTAACATTTTAATTAGTCATTTCTCATCGTTATAACTAGTTTTAAAGGAAAGTAAACAAGGACAAAAAAGTGGTACACGCCGAGTTATAAATTTTGCTCAAAAGCTGCACAGCACGATATATGCAAAGCGTGGAGTAAGGGTATTTTCGAACTGTAACTGCTCGTGATCCCTTGGGACTAGAGAAAAAAATAAGCGCATGGATCTGTTCCTTACAGCTGGCCCAACTTATCCCTCAGGGGGCTCGATCACTTTGTGAAATTGGGAAATCTCTGAGTTACCATGGAAACAATGTTTAAATCTCTGTTTTGATCAAGATATTCTTAGAATTTTTGGGGTGAGCCCCTTTACGGAATTTGGAGAAAAACCTACTCTTTCATATGACACCTCACTTACTGAGTATCACCTTCAGGATCACGAGCAGTATTGGTTTGAATCTCATTTTGTTAAAGGTAATACAAAGTTTTGGGAAATTTTGAAAATTGGGTGGAAAGTGATTCTTTACAATTTTGATATATTTGGATGCCCCTGTGGATGTATTATAAGCACTACAAAATAGAGCCCCTAAAACACTTGTGCTTTCGAGAAAAATTGAATTTAAAAATTTACCGGTGCTCCCGGTAAATTTTGATAAATTTCAAATAGCGCATACGGCCGTACAATGGTAGCTGCGACCATGGAAATATCAGAATATGTAGTTATGATATATAATTTCTAAATGGGAATAGCTTGTCGGTCAATTTTAGTCAAGAAACCGTGTTTTATAGCGTAATTAACATCTTGACCTTGAGAAGGAGCTATACAAAATAGAGAGTGTATTATTCACAATTTCTTTAATTTTAGACTCGATTTCAACCGCGACAACAATCACTGAATATTGTAGGATCAAATATGTTTCCAATATGTTCATTCGAACCAAATTCATGACCCCATACCAAAACTTTGTATTACCTTTAATAAAATCAGTGACCAATTTTGCAATGCACATGGACTGCATAGGGATGTGTGCACTCTCTATGGGAAGAATTTTAGCACACAAAAAAACAAAAATAGTTTTGGACTTTCAGCTCATGCCAACCCCATTTCTTATCAATGGGCGAAAGTGCCCACAGGCTTTCTGATTTTCAACGTTTTGGTAACATTTCAAGAGGATTGGATTATGAAATTTAAAATTTGCATTGTGAAACCTAGTGTTAGAATAAGCAACTTTAAAAAAATTAGGCTCTAAAACACTAAGGATTTCGAGAAATTAAAATATCAAATTTATCAGTGCTCCTGTTAAATTTCAAATAGCGCCTACGGCTATACAATGGTAGTTGCGACCATGATAATATTGAATATGCAGTTCTGATATACAATTTCCAATAGAAAATCTGCCAATTTTAGTCAAGAAACATGTCTTGAAGCTAAAGTAATCTCAATCAATCCATCAATCAATCTTTAGAGAGAGCTATACAATAAAGAGTCTATTATTCACAATTTCATCACTTTAGACCCAATTTCAATCCTGGGATCGCATACATGTATACTTCTAATATGTTCATTTGAACCAAATTCATGGCCCCATACCAAAACTTTATATTACAATGTACCTTTAAGTTCCGAAAGGCAATTAATCTGAATAAAAATTTTAACAAGAATCAATTATCTAAATAACATTTGATCACAATCAAATACAATTTGTCATATTAAAATCCTAGCTATGAGCTGAAGTGCACTTTGAATTTGCTGAAGTATTTCTTGTTACCTGATTTTAAGCATTATATAAAAAAAAAAAGGAAGCAAATTTACAAGCAAAGTGCACATCTTAAAGGAATTTCTTGTACTCAAATTAATTACACCAAGGCTCAGACATGAACACATGAACATGACTGAACACGACCTGAAGGAAAAACACTTTGAAATCCATTAAGAAGATTGTTTTCATATGCGTTTTTAAGGAGGGAAAAATTAATGGTATCATATGACAAAGGATAATTGAGATATTGACGATTGTGAGGGTAAGAACTAAAAAGGGCATATTTTGTCATTCTTATGAATAGTAATTTTGAATTTTCCAAAACTGCAGCTTTTTGAAAGTTCATACCTGATAGTTTGGTGTTATTTCCACAGGAATCAGAATATGGGGCAAATTATATTGTGGTAAAGTGGGGAAAGTATGGGCACGTACATGTAAGGCAGAAAACTAGCCAAGAGAATATGACATTCTCCTCCCAGTATGGGCATCCTTTTCAATCACAAAATTGGCATTTTTCCATTGCTCAAGGGTTATTTATTGTTTCTGGGAAAATATGAGGGTGAACTGCTGTACCGCCCCTCTCATCTAGGAAATTCTGTATTCACCCCTGCTATTTATAACGAATATATAGTGGAAATCTTGCAAAATAATCTTTTAAAGCTTACATTTCCCTTAGGTCCCATAGGTTCGAATGTGATACTATTAAACATTTTCACTGTTTTACCCAAATTTAGAACAAACAGATTTTGACATAGCATTTTCAAATGTTGCTGGATGAAGTGTGTGGATTAATTGCATCAAAGTATCACTTTAAAGTACATTACTTTTACTTCATGAAAAGCAAAGAATTATTTTCTTACAGTTCATATAGTTCACTCACAGTAGTCATTTGTTTTGAGGGTTTCGTTTTTGCTGGGATGCGCTGTAGAGTAAAAACAACTGCTATCCCTGATACATATTTACCAAGAAGTCATTGCATAGAATGGAATCTCTGAATTACAACCCCTATATTTTGTTTGTCTTTTGCAGGTACTGATAGATCAGAAGCCCAACAGCCATGGACAGTCCGAGGGGCCTCGATAAAGGAGAAGAGGTCAGAATGTCTCCCAAACTCTCCTCCAGAAGAAAGAGGAGTCGCCCTGTGAAGTTCAATCAAGATTATGTTATGACGGATGACCTGCCGCATATTTCTGCTTACCTTTCACCGGTCTCTGCTGAGAAGCAATCTTATGAAAGCTCAGACAGCTACATAGGCACAGAGCCAGCAGATTTCCTTCAAGATCTATCTCCATCTTCCTCAACAGGAAGAATCAAAAGACAGGTTACTTCCATTAGAGATGTCTCCCTTATGAAAGGTAGTGCTTCAAAGAGAACCAAGGTAGAGGACAGTAGTCCTCAAGATTCCATTAAGTTGGAAGATAGTCCGGATGGACAACAGACAACATTCTCCAGTCTTTTACATACATTTGCATCTCAGGTGAACAATAGGGTTGAAACTAATGAACATCAATCCCCTTACAATGAGTCTTCTCTTGTTTCTAAAAATATTTGGCCCGTTACAAGTTCCATCCCTTCCACACCTCGAAGCATACAACATAGAGTGCAGTCAGGCACTTCCATGCAGAGCCAACATACTTCAGACTCACCTGCTTGTAACACCAGACAAGATATGTCTTTCTCGGGAATGTTGCAAAACTTTGTTTCTTGTGTGAATGACTCTCCTACGAGCACAAAGGATACTTCAGCTCCACGTTCGTCTTTGAAATCCTTGTTGACTCCAAAACAACACCCTGTTGATCGAATAAGCTCAACCTGTAGCAGCCCCTTTACAGGGAGTACAGCCACGCCTGTAGGCACAGAACAACAGTCCTTTGCAGGTCTCCTACATAGCTTTGCATCTGTAGTGGACAGAGGAAACCAGGAGTCTCTTCAAGATAAAAGGCATCGGCTTGGAAGGGATCACAGATCAAGTCCATCAGGGCAAGACCACACACCGAAAGGTTCAAAGTCTCTCCTTGATGTCTTACATGATACGATATCAAGAAGAGTTCTAGAAACTGCATCTTCTCCCAAGCAGGATGAATCAAGCCCCAAGACGAAATTCTCACAGTCCTCTCACAATACCCAGTTAGATAAGGTCATGCAATTCAACATGGACATTCCAGCTCAAGCTAATGCACCACTAGGCCGAGCAGAAAGAAGAGGAGGCATGGAAGATTTTTCGTCCTCAAGGTCGTTCCAAGCCAGAGCTGATAAATATGAAACTGAAGATGAACTGCATCCCAATAGCCACCAGTGGAGTCACATTAGAAATGTTCTACCTCCTCTTGATGATAATGAGGAGGAGACATACCTTGACAAAAGTCAACAAAATCAATTGGATGACACCATGCATCCTGTTCCAAACATCAAGATGGAACCTCGAGATGAAGAACCCCGTGCAGAATCCAACTACAGTCAAGAAGCTCCTGAGCAGCAGAGTCAGTATTTACTTGGTGGTGCAGCAAGCCTTGATGAAGATGACGAACCAGAGAGTAGCTATCTTCAAGTAATGATCAAGCAAGAACCAGCCAATGGCCCTTTGGGTAGTAGTGAGTGGGAGAAGTCTGGTAAGGATGTGAATTCCACTTTAAGGGAAAGGCTTCTCATGAGAATCGGATCCCGACAGTCCCTCCATCAGTCTCAGTCTCAGTTACAGTCCAGTAGTTCTACACCGTCAACTGAGACACGACTTATTCATCAAGACAGTGAGGAGAGTTCTTCAAGCCATCTACCAGGTGAATCATCTAGCAGTAGACAACCACTGTCAAACCAGGGAGGAATAGTTTCACATTTATTGAGTACAGAGAATTCTTCCAACTGGAGAAACAAAGGAGCTGCCTCCTTTGCTGATCTCCTGCACAACATCACATCTTCAATGCTGGAACAGGATGTGAAAGATGATAAGGAAGAGGCATCTCAGCATAATCAGAAATCAATAAAGCAAGAGCCAATAATGAGTGATGAACAACCTCAAGTAGGATCTGTCCAGGACTGTGAATCAGCCCAAGAGCATCTTGGCTCTCTATCACTTACTTCTTTACTAAAAAAGGAACTAGCCAGCTCTTTGAAAGACCCAGGTGAGAATAAAAAGGTCCCACGTTGTATTGCTCGACTACATAGCGGCCCTTCACAGTCTGCTGAATCCAGAGAACGGGAATTCTCAGATGGGAAAGGAACAAGAGCTCAGAAGAAGAAACCAGTATCATATGCCGAGGCCCCAAGTATGTCTTCATCGCCAAGTTTATCATCTGATGATGTAGACCAAACCAATATGCCAGATTTCCCCTCTCGCACTTCCAAACTTGTAAATTGTTTACCTACTCGAGCAAAGCATTCAAATTTAATGAAGCATAGGTGGAAGCGAGGCCAAAGATATGGCCTCAAAATCAAACAAGGATGGCCAAATAAGAGGAAAGATGATCTTCTTCAGAAGCGTAGTGAAATGAGAAATGTGCATGTCATTCGTAAGCCAAGTAGTTCAAGGCGATGTGACTCCAGCAGTCACAGTATAACCTCGCCTGCCCAGAAGAGAAGTGCAGAGACTGATACAATGTCCTTCACAGATATCCTTCAGAAACTTGCTCAGAAATGCCAAGCTGGTGGTCAAGATCCTGCACTACAAGGATCATTTGAGCAACAGTCAAATGATACGTCTGTAGTCTACTCACCTCATAATCAGACAGATCCTACCATGCGTAACAGACAGCAGGTCAGCGAAAGAGAAAGGTCCCCTTCTTTCCACTCAGATGTGCTCCCCAACGTTCCTAGTTCTGCAAACCTAAAGAACCTTCTTCTACAACAAAGCTCTCTGACTCCGGTGCGTCCCAACGTCGGATCTCCCTCAAGAACTTCCTCTACTTCTGGGACATCAAGAGATGTTTCATTTTCAGACATCATGCAGAACATGGCTTCCACAGTTACAAAGAAGAGAGGAAGCTCTACTGTCACTGAAGATCTTACCTCCCTTGTTCCTCCTGCACCCTGGGTAAAGTCCATGTCAGGAAACTGGCTGCGTTTTATACTCATTGGCCAAGATGAAAACCCAACAATCAACATGTCTGTGTCCATTAACTTGTGGAACACCATCCATGAGGTTAAAATCCACTGCCATCATCTGGAAGTCCCCGCCAATCACTGGATATTCCGAAGGTTTGGCAAACGCATCCACACCAAAGCAGCCCTTCAGGGTGTCCTGCAGGCCATCTCCAATGGATGCTCTGTCTGCGAGGGAACAACGCGAGGTGATCTTGTCCATATGTACCGCAACAAGCTGGCCTCGACTTCCCGATGGCAGGCTGCTGCCTTACTGGAGGACAGCTTTGGAACAGCGACAATACGCTCCAGCCAGTGTGAGCTCCTTGTTTCTGGGTTGAGGCGCTCCCGAGAAAAGAGGTGCTCCAAATGCTCAAAGTTTGTTGATAGGAAGCTCAAGGCTGTTATGTATCATATGAAAAAAAAGCTTGGTTTAAGTTGATAAAATCCGCTTTGCCCTGCCTGTCTTGAAAGCAGGCTTTGTAAGATATATGCAGTATTCGGGTCATTTAACATTTGATATCACGGGACTAACCAATAAAGGGAAGATTTATAAGATTACTAAATTGTATTTGTTGGAATATTTTATATGGGGCTCGTTGCTGGTAATCAAGATTTTGAGACTTCCACTCTTGTTTGTGGTGCTTTGAGATTTTGGTAAACTATCACAAACAAACACTGATAAGAATTTATTTTAAATTATACCCTATTATTTATTTAGTTTATGTGAAAAGTATACCATTACCTTGAGAAAGATGTACAAGTAAACCATTACAAAATTTTTAACATTTTCAGGAAAATTTTATGTAGTATAAATTAAAGGGTTGAGATCATAACTGATTGTTTCTGTCCTTCAGCTTGTCCTGATTAGGACAGGATTAACCCAAATCAAATATTCTTCTATTTGCATTCCCTCTGCACGGGATACAAGCCTACATTTTATGTTCAAATTTCTGGCTATATTTGTAACTATTGATGTGTGATGTATTCAAAATTTTGAATGCAATGTTAATTGCTATTTTTGCTAATCGAGTTTGTGGGAACTTTATGGTAGTTTGGAGTTTAATGGAGAATGCTATGTCATGTGTTTCCAGAAAGGCTACTGTGTGATCTCGTCACTGTAAAAAACTGGTCTCTTCAGTCACCCAGTGGAAGAAAAGGTGTCCTCTGTAGACAGATCATGAGATGGCCTTTCTAGACAGGTTCCAATATTTCCAACAGGAGGCGCGATAGCTCAGTTTAATAGTAGAGCAGTGGTCTTGTTATCCGGTGACCTGGGTTCGAAACCAAGGTGATGCGGTAGTGCCCTTTGATAAGGTATTAATCCTCACTACCAGGTCTCTCAGAGAGGACCTAAAGCCGTCGGTCCTCTGGTTGCCTACTAACAACCATTTATGCTTTCTTAGCAGTCAGGTAAAATAACCACCACTACACACTACAACTAGAGGGGAAACAATAGCTCGTCCAACAACTTTTGACAGGTCGCCATTGAGATACAAATGTAAATTTGACCAGAACTATTTGAACACATTTGAGATGACTCTGTTCCATTTCTGATAATGCCTTCCCATTGGGGTTGAATCAGAAGAAATCTATGCCCTAGCTTTTAATGGACTAGTATTTGTTTTTTGTTATTGTCACACATTTATCATTTAAACATGTATCCTCAGTGGCCACTAAGTTATATTTGACTAGTCTTCTTTAAACAAATGGCTCAATTCTTTTTCTCAAGCATTTCCATTGGGTTTAATCAAACGTCATGTCTGGCTTGTCTTTCAAGGGACAAGTATGGAAAAGAAAAATTCTCTTCAATCTCATTTCATACTACACTACATGGTGATGCCTAGTTTAAGTGTAAGAATTTCAGAGTTTGTTTTAAAGCAATTTGTTAATATGCGTACCTATATGCAAAGGAACATTTGTACTGCAACAAGGTTTAGAAACTTTGTTGCAGTTACAAGTCTTTATTTTAGATTCATTTTAGTGGGTGATAGATATACAATGCTGTGCAAGTATAAGTTAAAATTTCAATTTGAGTTTTGAATTTAATTTTTTTAATTTTGTGCAATCAAATAGTTATAATGTTATTTGTTTGTTTTTTTGAAAATATTTTAATATTTTTAAATGTGTTTGATAGATGTGGAGTTGTTAAAATTGTATATGATGTATTATTTATATTTTATTTGGTATCACTGTTAAAGTCTATTTTGATTCATTTATTTATTAGATCTTTGTATATTTGGATTTGGGGTGTTTTGTATCATCCATTGGTAAAGTGGTTAGGGAAACATGTACATTTACAATTAACTTTGCATAACTCAAAGTTGACTAAATTTGAAGGGCCAAACCATGCAAAACATGTATTATTTACATTTCCTAAGTCAAATTATGCGTAAGTCAAACCATCTTTTGCAGCCCAACAGATTCGACTTATGCGGAAATAACTCTATTGAAGGTTGCATATTTTGTATTGAAATGGGCAACTTGCATGTACAAGGGTAATATGCTTCCATTAGCAATGCTTAAGTGTAAATACGAGCACACAAAGGTCTGAACAACATTTTAGGCACTAATATTCTTTTGAGATATGTCCCTAACCATACCTTAGTTTTTTTTTTCAAGAATATTAGTGTTGGTTTGCAACTTTTTTCTTTTTTTCTTTTTTTTTTTTTGGGGGGGGGGGGGTTGCAATCAGACATACTAGTACTTTGTAGCATATAATTACAGCAGGCTTTAAAACAGCTAGAATTGTTAAAATCAATGAAAACCTGCACTTGGTTGCCATATTGCCACATGCTATGTATTCTTTTCATGTAAAGTGTACAGAGTGCACTGTGATTTTATAATGACCTGACATATATGGGGTCAACAGAGGTCAACAGATGGAAAACGAATACCACATTGTACCTTTCGTTTGCAAGTGGCATACACTTGTACAGATGGTTTGATCAAGCCGTTGAGTTACAGGTTGGCTTGTATTCTGGTAGTGCATGGAAACTGCATTTCAAGAGGAACCTGAAAAGGTTAATGTTCTTTAATTGTTATCATGTACAGGTAGTCATGTTGTTTTGGGACCAGAAAACTTACTAAAAACTCCAATACCCTGTAAAAAAAAAAATGTAGAGGTTTACACTAATGGTGCTCCATATTTAATATTATAAATCAAGTGACTAACTCTACAACTTGGTCAAGGTTGAAACCTGGAATGAAGTTAGTCAGCTTCAATGAATACGGACCTAGGGCATTGGAGATATAATGTACATAATGTAAACTACAGGATTCATGACTTCTACCTGTACAACTCAATGGAAAGGTGTTTTTAAAGGTATTGGGAAATATTGCAACTGCATTTATGCAATTATATTTTGGATTTTCCTTGACATACTGTAGCTGATATGTTTAATGCATTTTCCACCTGTATTCATCCTTGATAACATTAATACCATGTTTGAAATTACAGTAGCGGTAGCTTTTACACATTAACAGGTATAATGCTTTATCTGAAATATAGACTAATTTTCAAGATAGGAGTGAAAAGTATGTGCATGTTGATTGTATCCATACTACTCACTTTGAGTGTAATTTATTTGATTGTGCCACACATGCTCCTGCAACAATAGACAGGTTTACTGACATTCAGATTTCTTTCCTGGGGACCTAGTGACAAGTTGTTCCATTAACCCTGTTATTAATGACAGAAATACAATACTTGGAATCCAGTCTGCATACATTACTTGTTGCTATGTTGGGCAAGCCTCAGGAAAAAAATTGGGTTGTCAAGATTCATGAACAACCTTTGATTTAAACAGTATGCCTACAATTTGAATGTGTTAGTAAACTGATCTATTGCGTGTGAACACATCTTACAATTTTTTTCAGTTTTGAAATGATTTGTCAACGAGGGGTACGTTTTTTTTAAAGGTATAATTATTTAATTGATTTACATTTATGATATGATTATATATATGTATTTTTAACTTTTGTTAATAATTCATATGTACCTAGTTTGTATATTACTTTCCATTATGTTGAAAAATAAAGAAAAAAAAATCTAACAAACAAATATTAACTGAACCAAATCTAGCTTCAACCTTGAAGCCAATTTAAACCCCCTAAACCCATGAACCAGGGGCAGTTGTTGCTGGAGCACATTGTCATATACTCTACCTAGTTCATTAAAATAGTTCATAGGGTGTAATCATATTTTTGGGGGGTTTATACTACTGACTATCTTGTACATGCTCCATGCAATCTGTGAATGCTTGTATTTCACATCAGTATCTGTCTTGTTTGTTTAACCTCATTGGAAAACAATGGTTGAAACGAGGAAATGCTTATTCAGCTAGTATGTGTATAATATTGGATCTATCTGTTCATGTAGTGGTGGTAGAAATATCTGTGTTGTTTTTTTAATGCTGTAACTTGCATTTTCAACCTATATGCATGCATGTATATATGGAAAATATGAAATCATGTTGAGTGTTGTGTATATAAGTTCATGCATAATTATTTAAGTGAAACATGTGAGGTTTAATTCCAGTATTCAGAAGTGCAAATAACCGAGACGATTTACTCTACATGTCTGATCATAGTTAGCTGCTATATAGGAGCTCTTCCCTCTTTCCTTTCTTTTCTTCTGATGGCTCGTTCATATTTTACACGGAATACTGCCGCAAATTTTTTAAATTTTCGGTTGATAATGATAGACTTTGCATTTTTATGTCATATATTTAACACAAAGATGGTGTGTACAAGTTGGACCTTTGTTGTGCACAGATACTTTTCTGTAATCCCAACTTGCTACCGGTATTCATTTACCGGTTTAAACAAAAAATAGAATGAAAATAATATGTAAAAACATGCTCCTGGTTTCCAATGTTATACATGAACAAGCCATTATTCTTCGACAACTTCCTTGAATTCTAGTCTATTTTATCTACATCTTAATTTTTGTATTGAGTTAGCTGCAATCTTGTATATACAAACTCTTTTGACTTGGTATATATTTTACTAACAAAGTACATGTTTTAAAAGTTAATTTGTTACATTCATTGTTGTTTGAAAATATTTCTGTTTATGTTATGTTCTTATAATGTACATGATTCATACTATAAGGCTTCTAAGCAAAATGTACCTAATAATCTCAATTAACATGTGCAATGTGTTTCAGATTATATTTTGATCAATGAATGATCATTTTGGGATGTGTAGAAATATTGGTAATAATGTTGGTTGTCATGCAAAGAATTATAATAGCTTTGTATATCTTACATTTATTCAAATCATAGTTAGGGTTGTTGCATATAGGACCGATACAAATTCACCAAGGCCCTTTGAAATAAAAGTCATATTTGTTGTTGATAATAATACATCCAAATATTATAAATGATTTTACTCCAATAATAATCAAAGAAATGCTTTTTTTTAAAGAAACGACCCCTCCACCTTACCAGTTTTACTACTTTCTACACTATGTGTGGCTGGGCAACTTTCCTAATACTATACACTGTATCTTACAGTCAGCTTTATTGGATAGTGATTATGTGATAATTTATTCCATCATTGTCAACTCCAATTACCTTCATTTTGCAAAGTTAAACTGACTGAAATTTGTTAACATCAGGCTGTTCTAAAATAGCAAGTTTAATTTACATCTATGTTTGAAGCAAGTGTGTTTTATAAGTTTTATTCAGTTTTCATACAGTATTTGGAAGATTTAATTTTCTCATAATGTGTTTTTGTTTTCAATGCTGCAGATAGATTTTGTTTATATACTTTAGCCTTCTTTGTCAGGAAGAACTAAATAAGGGAGAAAAAAACTGCTTTTAGATGATGTGAAAAATGATGATTAATTCTACTTAATTCAAAGCAAATGTTACCAGTTTTCCATTTACTAAACCTCCAAGCTTGGTTCTATTTAAAAAACCTTGGTATTTTAATTATGATAAGGTCTCTGTAGTTTTACTTAAGGTTAGCTTTAAAATGATTAGGTACAGAGGTGTACATGATGTTTGTGTATCAGTTCTCTCGTCATTACCAACTCGAAGCAGACTTGTGCTCAAAGGCATGCCTTATTTAGAACCGGTTCCCTAATCTTAATCTGACCCCTTGATCATCAGTTAAGAAGTCGTGCCAAGGGTCATGTACATTGATCCGAATCCAGAAGACAATAGGCTCACTGCAGCGCCTGCTAGGCAACGATGAAGTGTACAATGGTAGAAGGGGATGAACTTTGCCCCCCATTCAAAATGTAGGGTTAGTGCATGCCGCTACATTAGGTTGTGTACATGAAAGAAGAAAGAGAAAAGTTAGAAGTTTACTCAGTAAAACCGAAGACTGGTGATCCTACCTGTATACACTATGAACATGACTGACAAAGAAAGCGGACAAAATATACAGTTCCTCAGGTAGACAAAGGAACATCCCTTCACTGCTATTATGTAAAAATGTGTAGAACAGGTTCACCTTTATAACTCTATATATAACTCTTTTTCATGAAATGATTGCAGCAATATTGTTTATTTTTTATGCAGTTTATATCTTGCCAGAGATTTACTGATCAATCTGTATGACTCTATAGATCGATCAATAAAGTTCTGAGATATGAACTATATCTGTCAAGAATATATCATATTGTTGCAATCATTTCATGAAAATAGGTAAAGAAAAATTATTCCAATTTAACTGGTAACAGTGTATGTATTTCCATCAATTATGTTTAAAGATTAAGAAGGACAATTTTAAGCACGGTCTTGATGCAGTATGTAGACCTTTGATTGGTTCAACCATTGATCAATCCATGAATTGATAGTGATTTGATACCACTAATTATTGTATAATCTATGAGGAGTAAAGCTAACAATTTTCCACTGTTTAATTTATAAGAATTTGATCTATATGAAGTTATACAAAATTATTATAATGAGCATGCATTTTATGACAGCTATGGCAGATCTACTTAAATCACCCAAAAAAAAGTGATTAAATATTGTGAATTTTACATTTTATATAAGGAAAATTAGATATGCTTATCCAGGAGTGTAAAACTATTATGTTTGCTTATTTTGTATGTGATAGCTATAACCATGTTACCTCTATGATCTTGACAATGCAATTTAACTTTCTATTTTACTATGTTAACTTAACCCAGGGAACTGTCCCCCCCCCCCCCCCCCCTTTCTTAGGATTAAATGTTAAGAGGTGGACAATTGGGCATAAAGTTGTTGTTTTGATCATTTCTTTGATATCTTGTGCATGGAAAGCAAGGAATTGTACTTGTTAAAAAGAATATTAAACAAAATTTAAAAAGTAACATGGCTTGTAGTTTTCCCATTCACTGTTCAAATTTGTCACATGTAACATTTGGGAGAAGATATTATGGATTTCACAGCTCACATACCAATTCAACATATTGTATTCCTAACAAGTCATTCAGCAGTTTATTTTAGATGTCAGTGTTAATAACTTGATCTGGATTTTAGTGTTTTTTTTACCTATTACATGTACATTTACAGAGGGTGCATCATGGAATTAATCAATGTAGAACCAAAGGATACATTTGACATACATTTGAAAAGATGATATGACATAAAAGTAACTAACGGTATATTGATAATGTCAGTTAATTGTATGGGTTACCTACCGGTATTGTGAGATATCATATCTGCTAAATATGATATCACCTCCTGTCATAAAACTATGCTAACTGAAGGCAAAGTTGACTTTGTAAATAAATAGTATGTAGCTTATCCAAGTAGGCTGACAGTTGGACCATGTGTGAGAGAGAGATGGGGGATGTAGCTAATAACACCCATAACTCTAATGGCTTTTAGGCAACTCATGTATTTCATCAATGACATTTCTTTGTTCTGGTAATTAAGATACTTCCCATAAGTCTAATATTTAATTTATCAGACTTCCTGGTAGTCTGGTCTCGCAAAAGGCCCTGAGTTTATATATATAAGCATACACTAGGGATAGAGTTACACAACACTGCCAAGGTTCAAGTTATTTTTCTCTGTCCTGATTTGAAAATGTTTAGAGTTTTTTTACCCTCGGAACCTTGAAATGTTCTTTAATAATTCATTTTGAGGCAGTTGTTGTGTGGTTTTTGTACCTCTGCCCACCAAAGGTGGTACCGGAAAAAATATGTTCCGGGTTGTCCGTCCGTCCGTCTGTCTGTCCTGCTTTCTTGATATTGTGATATCTCAAGAATCACTTGAGATATGAACTTCAAACTTGATGATAGTATGTATCACCATGGATGGTATCACCATAGGAAGACAATCTGATTAGACTTTGGAGTACCGGTAACTAGGTCTGGGGTCACAGAGGTCAACTAATGAAGTTCCAGGTATTGGCCTCGTCATCACAATATCTCAAGAACCACTAGAGATACGAGGCTCAAACTCTTTATTGATAATATGTATCGCCCTATGAAGACGATCTGATTACCGGTAGATTTGGGGTTAATAGGTCAAAGGTCACAGAGGTCAATTTCTGAAATTCTAGATACTGTATGAGCCTTGTTATCGTGACATCTCAAGAACCACTAGAGACACGAGGCTCAAATCTGGTGATAGTACTATCACCATAGGAAGATGATCTGATCAGATTTTGGGTAAATAGTTGCAAGGTCACAGAGATCAATGTCTGAAATATTTGCTTTAAACATGGTGACTAGAAGTTATAGGAAGATGGGGCTAGTAGGTCAAGATCATACATGTTGTCAGTTGACATTTGATTATAGGCTTTTTGTTTTCTTACGTCACAAATAATTCCATCCATTCCCTATACTGAATTTAGGGGGGAGGCATATAGGAGACGCAGTCGCATTGGTCATTAGTTTCTGAAATAATGCTGTATTCTTAGTTTTTGCAAAGTACATTTATATTAAAGTGGGTCAATATGTGGCTTATTAACAAACATAGATAATTTAATGCAGTATGGGCATCCAGTTGGGATGACTTTATGAATCTTTAACAGGTTTTCTATTGTACTATGGTTTGAGCTAGCAAAATTGCAACAAATTTTATCATGAAACAAGAAGTTTAGTTGTGATACTTTTGTGATGTTATATGCAAATAAATTGCAAGTTAAAATGTCAAGCACTTGCGTCTCTGTCACATTATTTACCATTTATATGTAGGGTTTCATATGAATCCTGTTTTGTGCCTACCTCCTCTTTACTCCTTTCATCTCTCTCTCTCTCTCCCTCTCTCTCTCTCTCTCTCTCCCTCTCTCTCCGTCTCCCTCTCTCTCCCTTTTCTCTACACATATCATATACATGTACATGTACATTATTTTAAGACCACAACTGACTCCAACTTAGTGCTATATCCATATAATTTATTTCACTTCAATATCAAATATACAGAAACCTGTGGCAAAATATATCAATTTGACAATTTTAGTAACAATCATTTTGATGTTGTAAAGAATCTATCAGCATCAGCCATCTTGATAATATGTTAAAGGCATTCAATATCATTTTAACCATGTACACAGTAATTCTACATACATTTTATTTGCTGAATAATAAATAAATGTATTATTTTGTTGTCATTACGAAGCACTGCTAAGTGTAAATTCCAATTCAGTCTGAAATTATGATCTTCTTTCCTTCTTTTAACAAATAGATAATTGGAAAGGTTATTCCTTTAATAATTGAGTTAAACATTGCACTGGGTGCTTTTGATACAGTGTAGCTCCATTCATTAGCAGTAGCTTCATTTCTTTCATTTAGAATTTAAAGAAAACCGAATTAAAAATTAAAATTAAACATTTCATTCACTCGGCTCTCACTTCCAACCTGGCACTATTATTCTTTGCCGCATACCTCCACCCAGGCATAAGTTGGTTGACAGTAGAGGGTTGAAGTATATGGGAACCATGCCTACCCGGAAGGAAGAAATTCCTTTGACAATTTAGCACCTTATTATTGCTTAGCTACAGCCGGGGTAGTAATATGATACTTTGTTCTAAGCGAGCAGAATATACAGGTATTTGTATAGAAGCTGCACTATACAAATTGTCATATTATTATTATTATTTATAATATGTTACTTAAATACTAGACTACCCTGCCCAGATAAACTGCTTTTGGATATTTTTCCTTCAGTGATGGCCACTGGACTACGAGATGATCAGCAAAGTAGTACATGATGAGCCCGGAGAGCGACAAGTATTCAACTCTACAGATACTCTCTACATAGACTTGAATGACGGGCTTCACACCTAGAAACTGTTGAATGAAAATAGAAAGACATTCCAAAGGTTACATTATGCACCTTGCCATACCACTTTACCACTACATATTGGATATAGAAGGCCCATTTATTTGAAAGCCAGAAAAGGCGCTAACCCCTATACTTATAGTCTACAGATGGACTTAAAGATAAACTCCAGTACTGGTAAAAAAATAATAATAATTCTCACAGAATCAAACGAAACTTACACTGAATGTTCAAGATTACAAATAAATGACATGTGCCAAACAATTTTGGAAGAAAATGTATACTGGCTGAGTAATGAGCATAGAAAGACAAGGAAATCAAGGTAGTACTAGCCCCGACACCATGTGTGTTGTCCCATATATAGCTTTCTATGTGAGTGCTTGTTACTTTACCAAGACTCGGTCAAATTTATTATGATTTTGATGACTCCAGAACCTTGCAGTGCACACGTATACTTACATGCTACATGATCAACTGTTTCTGATCCTTTCCACACCTTTTCTTTCACAATGCAATCGCATTACCAGTACTAAAGTTTATCTTTAACCCCTTTCTTGGCTTCAACAGACAATACATTCCAGGACTAGGGTTAAAATACAATAGAGTACAAAGAAGTTGGACTAGCTAAATCACCGTTGTAAGAGTTTGTTATTTGTGTTATTACCAAATGTGGCTTCTGTGAGCATGATATGTAGTGAATATTGGAACGCTAATTCCGAAATTAATGCATACCTATTCATTTCTTTTTAAAGATTTGGGCGTTTACATCTCTGGTATCACTTAAAGGAAGGGGTGTGAAGCCAGATTTATTTGTTGTTCTAAACTAAAGAAATTCCTGTTCAATACACTCACCCTCATTGCAAATGCAGCAGCACAAAGCGGGATACAGGTTCCAGGCCCATTTACAAGTAGCTGTATATAAAATAAGTAAAAGTACTTTCGGTACAAATAATCTGACTGTCATTATATAAGATAATCAAAATTATAATCAACTGAAAAGAAAATTAAGTTCTATTTAGACTATCTGAATACCAGTTCAAGGTTCAAAACTTCATATAGACTCGGTTGGCTATCTTCATTGTGTTATCTACCATTACATGTAAATATATGCAAAAAAACAAACAGCTTGCCATAAAACAGTAATCAATTTAGTTATTCACATCTGCACACGCAGCTACTGATCATGTCGTTTAAGCCTTTTATCAGGCTTTTATTAAAAAGGAAAGGTAGTGCTGTAATGTCAGGGTTATCTTAAATTCCGTTTAACATTGAGTCAGTTACTGGAAGGTTGAATGTTTGACCATGGAACTAGACCTTTGGTGATGGTGGTTATTTTACCTGACTGCTAAGGAATCATTAATGCTTGTAAGTAAGCAACCAGACAGCCGACGGCTTTAGGTCCTGGTAAATGCCTTACCAAAGGGCACTAGCGCATCGACTTGGTTTCGAACTGGGGTCACCCGATTACAAGACCACTTCTTGTTATCCTTTTACAAAATTCCATTATGGTTAATCATGAACACTTCATGATTTCATCAGAAAAAAATATGACTCACCAAGTCCGGAGAATGTTTGAAGATGATGGAGAAGGCAAATAATGTAGCATAAAGAGTTGAGATAGTACTGGTGAGGTAGGATTGCCGTACTTCTCTGCTGCGCGGAATCTTCTCTATGATATACTGTGAGAGATATAACAACAACAAATGGTATACCGTATTCTTTACTCTGAATACTGATGTGTGAATCAAGTTAGGTTAGGAGTACTGTACTTGTGGCAGAGAAAGAATAAAAGCAATAGAGAAAGACAAGGATACTACGGTAGAGTGAAAAAAAAATCATATGAAGAACATTAAAAACACAAACAAATGAAGTTATATTACATAAGGACAGATCACATGACAAAAATAAAAACATTTTGTTGCTCTTACCCTTTCTACCTTAATGTATATTTTTAGCTTTAAAATCTGTTACATAATACTACTATGTTTAGTGTATACATTGCTTTGTTTTCAATTAAGTATACTGATTCAAGTCAAAGATCTAATAAAAACATTTTGGATGTAATTTTTTTGTAAAGTTGCAAGATCATAGTAAATCGATTCAAAATGCCTTTGGCCTTTTGCTTCTTACATTTTGACTATCCCCTTTTGCAGTCTTGCTCTCTTCGAATGTCCTGATCTTATCCTCACTGATTTTGTCTGTATTAGCATATACATACACACGGGGAGAATAGACGTCTGACATGCTACCTAGGAGGCGGATGACTTCAGTTGTGTGGCCCCCTGTAATAATTAAAGGTAAAGACCAGTAATGGTCATTCGATTGCATTGTGAAAGAAACGTTGTGGAATCGATCAGAAAAGGTTGATCATCTAGCATCTAGCATCTGCAAGGTTCTGGAATCATCAAAATGATAAGAAATTTGGCCCATTCTTCGTAAAGTTACAAGCACTATACACAGAAAAATGTATATGGGACTACCCTATCTCTCTCACCAGACCATGAGAGAAATAAATTTACCAAATATATGAATTAGTAGGCGGTTTCCCGGCAAATTTTTTATCATCATGTATTAGTCAAAACATATTCTTTCACATGATTGGTAATGAGAGCTTCCATTTCATTTTTTGAAATTGGGGCGTTGCCAATACTGGTCTTTACCTTTAAGAGAACAGAAGAGAGAAACAGGAGAGTGTAGAAAACAGTAGAAAAAAATAAATGTGAAAAGAATTTATATTGCCACCCCTTCCCCCACTCCCTCCCTAATATAATAGAAACAAAATCTAATTAAAAAAAATATATATATATATGAAAAATCAATAAATGAAATCTAACCTAAATTAATAATGACAAATTTTTAATAAATACATAAATCAATCAATATCAATCTAGACTTAACTCTAACTCTGTAACTCTGTAGCTTTGTAACGCGTGAAAAAATGAAAAGCGGACCCCTTAGGCCTTAAAGTTAAAGCCCCACTGCAATATTACTTGCGTCCTCTATAAAGCAACAATGCCCAATCAGTGACTGTTGGCCCATGCCCATGGTCCCCTTTTTCTTATGTTGAGAGCCGCTTTGAGTTTGATGAGATGACCTCCTGTCATGTCATTGACCATGCAGGGATGTCTAATCCCTCCTGGCCAAACTAGTGCAGTTGGCCAGCCGGGCTTTAATTTAATGAATAGCGGCCAAGCCCTTATGAATAGCGAGCAAACCATAGGCAATTTACCTCGCTTTTCATAAGGACCGCCATTCATAACTTTGAAGGACCACTATTCATAAGGACCACTATCCATGGCATAAGCCATAAGGCATAACTAAAATGACACGACTGCCAGTCTTTTATAAATATCGGTCCTTATGAATAGCGAGCAGACGTAGACCCCGGCAAAACAGACCCGTGTCACTGACTGATAGCCTACTGCTACAGACAGTAGGCCTACTCTGGCTGTAGACCACTCCAGTAAAGCATATGCCATAGATAGTCAATGCTAATGCGTATTGACCTTTAGCACTGCACTACGTGTTAATAGGCAGCATTCTAATACATGAATAGTCAACACACTCATAACACACAGATGCACACAATCATGCCGATGCGGCTGATCGGCCAGTTTCTGAGTTTGACAGTCACAGTGGACTCAAAATTTGAATTTTTAAATTATTCTTTCTAACATCGGAAAGTTGAAAAATTTGTATTTTACTACTATTTAGGTGTCATCAATCGTCACTAAAGTACCGATTTTTAGTGAAATCAGTTGAGTTTAGTACAGTGGTGTTTGAAATGTTAGAATCAAATGTACAGCTTTTATTTAATACACAGCCAGGATAGTGATGCACCTATGTGTGGCTGTAGGCTAGATAGATCTAACTTAGCTTAGGCAGGCCTACTGGAGTGCAACACGACAACAGCTCGTTTATGTTTATACTCACCTGATCCTGCGACGATCAAAGTTTTCACTGCATTCGGATGTTTTGTCTTTATCTTTCCGAGATTAATCATGACAAATAATAACCTAAATAAGCAGATCACGACAAATAAGCAAAGAAAACCAATTACAAACATTGGTGACGACACGTTAGTGGGCGCAGCCATTTTGCTTTTTAATTCAGTCTCGTTCGTAATATGTGTGGATGCATGTTTATTTTTAATACTTAATTGCACCAAAAATTAGATTAATAAGACTGAATAAAATATTGTAATATTTATAATAATATGAAAAAGAATAATACG
Organism: Strongylocentrotus purpuratus; assembly: GCF_000002235.5. Classification (NCBI taxonomy): domain Eukaryota; kingdom Metazoa; phylum Echinodermata; class Echinoidea; order Camarodonta; family Strongylocentrotidae; genus Strongylocentrotus; species Strongylocentrotus purpuratus. The sequence continues at coordinate 12,644,529 of NW_022145609.1, forward strand.
AAGAATAACAACAATAATAAGAAGAATAATGATAGTAAAATAAGTAACATTAGCAATAATGATAATAATGCTATAAATGGTGATAATAATAATGGTGGTAATAGGCTAATATTGAATAATAATAAAAAAATAATAATAATAATAATATAAATAATGATAAGAATAGTAATGACAATAACAATAATAATTTTTAAAAATTCATCATCAGGAAAAATCATAATCATCATGAAATTAATAATAAGAAATAAATAATATCATATTCATCATCTTGATCAGTTTTAATCACCATCAACATTGCAATAGTAATAATGAAAAGATTTCTTTTGAACTAAAATCATGAACATATTGAATATTAGTTCCAATGCGTAGACGAGCAGGCTTTTGGGCACTAAATTGGTCTTTCCCCACAATTTTTCTCAGTGCCCACAATAAGCGCCCCCCCCCCCCCACAAAAAATGAAAATTCAGAATAAATGTATGATGAAATAATAATACAAAATAATTATGAATTATCATCATCATAATCATCACCATCATCATATATATATAGGCATATTATAATAAAGATAATATTTGTTTTGGGTTAAAAACATGAAATAATTGAATGCCACCTACAATGGTTTCAAGCAGGGCGTAGACGAGCAGGCTCTATCCTCCACTTTTCAGGTACCCCAAAAGTGCCTCTTTTTTCATTGACAAGTGCCCCTTTTCCTTTCTCATTTATAAGCGTCCGGTCAATTCACCTCTGATAAATGCCCAAATCAAATCTGATAAGGGCCTTTTCATTTGCAATAAGTGTCCCTTTTCCATTCTCATATAAATGCCTTTTCATCTCTGGTAAGTGCCTACATTTATTCCCATTTCACATCATGCTGGCTTTGTTTTTCAGTCATCAAAATATTGAATATGGACCTATTAAACAATAATTGTTGCAGCTACAGTTCACACGTACTGCCCCCACCCTCCCTATCTCCTTATCTCCTATCCGTTTACTTTTACTTTGGGCACAGGGAGGCGGTGTGACTCATCTCCCTGCTTTAATGATGCGGCGAATATCCCGAACACTCAGGGTAGGGGCATGCCTGAAACCCTCCTCCAACGCCCTCGGGCTGCTGCTGTTGTTTTTTGTTTTGTAAAAGCAATCGGTCAAGAAAGATCACCAACGCTTTTTTTCTTTTAAAAAAAATAGAGTCTATATAATGTGGATAACTATAGGCCTATATAGGCTATAGGCTTTTCTTTCTCTCTCACTCTCTCTCTCTCTCTCTCTCTCTCTCTCTCTCTCTCTCTCTCTCTTTTCTTCTTTTTAATTTTAATAACCAAATCAAGGAATTAAAATGAAAAGGAAGAACAAAGATTTTAAAAACAACAAAATGTACGCCGCAGGTTATCTCCAGTCCGTTCTATATAGCTATTCGTCTTTTACTTTGGGCGCAGGGAGGCAGGTGTGACAACTCATCTCCCTGCTTTGGGCCTACCGTGTGAGTCAAAAAAAGTTTACACCCAGAGAAAATTGCCAACTTTATTTAAAAAATCATATGAACAATATGATACATCTTTGAAAGTGCGTTTTATCCCGATTTGGTCACGTTTTTGTGTGGTATCATGTTGACACTTGGATGAACAGGATGATTTTTAAAATGATTAGCAATTTTCTAGGTGTAAACTTTTATTTGAATCACACTTTACTTTTAGCCTTTGCGCGGTGGGGGGGGGGGGGGGGAGGCATTGACCTTGGGGGGGGGGGGGCTCGAGTGCGCGTACGTTCGCAAACCTCGGCCTCGCACGTATTACGTACGTACGTACGGAGTCGGGCTAACTCGGCCCACGGGACTACTCGGCCCAGCTGGAAAAACTGGGCCGAGATGTCCCGACCTGATTAATCGATCGAGAGATACCAATGTGTATATGTTTGTGCTCTTTGTGACTTAATAATGCCCTTTCCAACCAAAATCTTTAATGGAATTGTGTTAAATGATACCAATGAAGACAATTTATAACTTATCTTTAGGTAAAATGACAAAAAAATGACATTTCGGACAATTTACTCACAGCTCGCAATCCGCATTGCCGCACGTACATTAAATGTGCGTTGTATCTACTCGGACCACTGAAATTCGAGCAGTGTTTTCGTCGGTAAATCACTGCAAAAATATCATTTTTATCTCGTATGAAGGTCTATTTTTTATTCCTGACACAGATTTCATTATTGAGAAGTCGAATATAGTACATTTTAGATGAGATGGTTGATGTTTGTTCACATTCTTTCGTCCTGGCCGTAAATTAGCAGACTACTGCCTAGTGCTACCGCAGCAGCTCAGCTCAGTGTGCAGCTAGCCGTACAGCGCCGCCGGCCGGGTCGGCGGGGGAATTCACTGACTCGGCGCCCGTACCGGGCCGCTGCACTGCATTGCATGATTGTACTGCCCAATTTGATCGAGTGATATGAGTATAACTAATCAAACTAGATCTATATCTACTGTATTATCATTATTCATTCCGAGTAGAATATCCAATTTGATTTAGTGAGTAAACTAGACCTAGATCTATATCTACTGTAGCTACATCATTATCATATACTAGATTAGTCATTCAGAGTAGAATATTTGATTAATGAAGGAATGGAATTTTTCTTTTTCATAATCAGATAATCATATTTTACTCCTAAAAGTTAAAGACTTGATAAATAGCTAGATCTAACGTAAGGGCCTATAGCCTAGTACTGTAAGAGAAGTGAGCTGAAGAATCGCCTTCTTTTATTTTGGAGGGGCAGGCGCGTAGCCAGGGGGGGGGGGCAGTGGGGGCGGTCGCCCCCCCCCCCCAAAAAAAAAAAGAGAAAAAAAGAAAAAAGGAAGAGGACGTAGGAAGAAAAAGGATTAAGAGTCGAGAACGGTACAACGAATCGTCTTCTTTCTCTAATTATTTAATGAAACATCAAAGCTTCCGCGCTTCGCACGAGAAGGGGGGGACAAAACTGAATTCAGGTAAGGATAAAGAGTCGAGATCGGTACAACGAATTGTCTTCTTTAGTAATTTATAAAACGTAAATGCTTCCGCGCTTCGCGCGGGAGCGGGGAAACTGAATTCAGACAAGGATCTAGAGTCGAGAACGGTAAAACGAATCGTCTTCTTTCCCTAATTATTTAATGAAACATTAAAGCTTCCGCGCTTTGCGCGGGAAGGGGGGATAGAACTGAATTCAGATAAGGATTAAGAGTCGAGAACGGTACAATGAATCGTCTTCTTTCTCTAATAAATTATGAAACGTCAACGCTTCCACGCTTCGCGCGGGAGCGGGGAAACTGAATTCAGACAAGGATCTAGAGTCGAGAACGGTAAAACGAATCGTCTTCTTTCCCTAATTATTTAATGAAACATTAAAGCTTCCGCGCTTTGCGCGAGAAGGGGGGATGGAACTGAATTCAGATAAGGATTAAGAGTCGAAAACGGTACAACGAATCGTCTTCTTTCTCTAATTAATTATGAAGTGTCAACGCTTCCACGCTTCGCGCGGGAGCGGGGAAACTGAATTCAGACAAGGATCTAGAGTCGAGAACGGTAAAAGGAATCGTCTTGTTTCTCTAATTATTTAATGAAACATCAAAGCTTCCGCGCTTCGCACGAGAAGGGGGGACAGAACTGAATTCAGGTAAGGATAAAGAGTCGAGATCGGTACAAGGAATTGTCTTCTATAATAATTTATAAAACGTCAATGCTTCCACGCTTCATCCATCCCTCTAATCATCCGCTTCATCCATCCCTCTAATCATCAATATCCTCTTCATCCCTTACATCATCAAAATTGTCTCCATCCCTCTCATCATCTCTAATTCTCCATCCCTCACATTGTCTCCATTCCTCTCATCATCTCCATCCCTCACCAATCCCTCTCATCATCTCCATCCCTTACATCATCAACATTGTCTCCATTATGTATTATGCCACATTGTGGAAATGCAATTTTATTTTTTTAATTCATTATTTATTTATAGTATGTACATATTTACAGGTACACAAGATCAGATATAAATCTGTTAACCCCCAGCCCCCCCCCCCCCCCCAAAAAAAAAAATTGTAACATGCAGATGACACGCCACACCATTCCTTGTGTTGTGGTATTGGTACGTATTATTTCATATGCAATTTACAAGGCAAAAAAAAATCTAAATAAATAAAGTTAAAACAATTAAATAAAAATGAGGACATGTTTGAAAAACACACATAATAGCAATAAACATTATTTGTTTACGACTCCAAGATACAAATTCCAACAATATGACGTCAAGCTGACTCAAAATAACAAATGATAAGCAGGTGTAATCGTGTATTAATTTTATGCCACGTTGTAATGCAAATTTGTTTTTTTTATTTATTATTTATTTATAGTATACATATTTATACAGGTACACAATATATCAGATATAAATCTGTTAACCCCCAGCCCCCCCCCCAAAAAAAAAATATAAAAATTGATTTTGCTCATAGATCTTTGCCTCTGTTGGTGATTACATACCCGGCCGAGATGGATGGGAGGGGGGGGGGGGCAGCTGCCTTTTAGAAATTTGAGGAACGGTTAAATTAATGACCAGTTGACCAAAGGTCCAGGAGAAGGCTTACAAGAATTAAGATCCCCCTGCCCAGGGGCGGCCGAGCGACTTCCAAAGTGGGGGGGGGGGCACCAACAAAAAAGGGCACTTTCTGGAGAAAAAAAGGGCACCTACAGTGGGAAATCTCAAAGCGAAAATATACAATTTTTTAGACATTGGTATATACCCCTACATTGTGATTACATTATCAGGGATGATTTCAATATTTGTTTTTCTTCATACATCATACAAGATATCGCTTAAGCATCATACTTAACAGTTGGGTGTGATGTCTGAATATGCATTTACGAGCGAGCGAAGCGAGCGTGAAAAATTTCAAAGATCTACATTGTATGAGGTCGCAGTGCGAAAAATTACATCTTATAAAGAGGAAAAAAGCCAATCGTGATGGGGTTATAAGCACATTCTCATAATGGAAGACTGAAAAGACCTTTGATAAGTAACATAATTATATCATCTTTAAATGCGAGCGAGCGCAGCAAGCGAACTTTGGGGGAAATTGCTCTCAGTCGCCTTAAATAAGGGGCACGTTTAATGATTACAAGAAAAGGGGACAATTATCGAAAGGGATAAGACACTTATACGAAAAGAAAAGGAGCACGTGTCAAAGTACAAAGGATTATTATAAGAGGTGAAAATGAGACAAAGAGGCATTTACGAAAATGGGAAATAGGCATTTGTTGACGGAAAAGGGGCACCCATCAGATTTTGATAGGGGCATTTATAAGAGGTGAAAAGGGGATAGTTCCCTTATTAGAAAGGAAAAGGGGCACGTATCATTATTAAAAGGGGAATTATCAGAGTTGAAAAGGGGCATTGACCAGATATGAAAAGGGGCACTTATAATAAAGGAAAATGTGCATTTGTTGAATGAAAAGGGGGCACCGTTCAGATTTTTAAAAGGGGCAGTTATGAGAAGGGGAAGGAACTATTTCTTTTTAACGGGGGCACTTATCATAAGGAAAAGGGGCACTTATTAGAAAATAAGAGGGGCACATGTTAAAATGAAAGGTGTGCTCATCCGAGTTTAAAAAAAGGGGATAGTTATTAAAAGGAGAAGGGGCACTTCTTACAAAGGAAAAAAGGGGTAGTTGTCAAAGTAAAAGGAGCACCTCTCAGTTTTGAATAGGGCAATTATCAGAGGTAAAGGGGGCACTTATTAAAAGTGAAAAGGGGCACTTCTCGTACCTGAAAAGAGGCACTTACTAGAGATTAAAAAGGGCACTTATTCAAGATTATTTCAAGATTTATGAGAATGGAAAATGGACACTTATTGCAAAGGAAAATGGGAACATGTCGAAGGAAAAGGGGCATGTGTCAAAAATAAAAAAAGGGCACTCGTCAGAGGTGAAAAGGGGGAAGGGGCACTTTTACTAAGTAATAGGGGCACTTGTCAAATGAAAAGGGGCACCTTTCCTATGTAAAAGGGGCACTTCTTACAAAATAAAAGGGGCACTTTTCCTATGTAAAAAGGGGCACTTTTGGGGTATCTGAAAAAGTGGGAGGCACTTTGCCCCCCCCCCCCCCCCCCATCCCCGGGAGGGCCGCCTCTGCCCCTGCCCCTCCATGCACCGGCACGTCATTGCAATATCATGTCTTAATTGCTTTGCTTTGCTTTGTATATATCTCTTTGATTCCCAGAAAAAGGGAACAAAAAGGAGATTTTTTGGTTTGTTTGGGGGGGGGTGGTGGGGGCTGCATTATTTATACAAAAAATTTGAAGCCAATACCTTCTTTTCGTAGAATTTTTTGGAAGCAGCCCCCTCCAAAAAAATAAGGCGATTCTTCAGCTCACTTCTCTGCTTAGAGTACTAGGCTAGGCCCTTACGTTAGATCTAGCTATTTTATCAAGTCTTTAACTTTTAGGAGTAAAATATGATTATCTGATTATGAAAAAAGAAAAATTCCATTCCTTCATTAATCGGATATTCTACTCTGAATGACTAATCTAGGTATATGATAATGATGTAGCTACAGTAGATATAGATCTAGGTCTAGTTTACTCACTAAATCAAATTGGATATTCTACTCGGAATGAATAATGATAATACAGTAGATATAGATCTAGTTTGATTAGTTATACTCACATCACTCGATCAAATTGGGCAGTACAATGCAATGCAGTGCAGCGGCCCGGTACGGGCGCCGAGTCAGTGAATTCCCCCGCCGACCCGGCCGGCGGCGCTGTACGGCTAGCTGCACACTGAGCTGAGCTGCTGCGGTAGCACTAGGCAGTAGTCTGCTAATATACGGCCAGGACGAAAGAATGTGAACAAACATCAACCATCTCGTCTAAAATGTACTATATTCGACTTCTCAATAATGAAATCTGTGTCAGGAATAAAAAATAGACCTTCATACGAGATAAAAATGATATTTTTGCAGTGATTTACCGACGAAAACACTGCTCGAATTTCAGTGGTCCGAGTAGAAACAACGCACATTTAATGTACGTGCGGCAATGCGGATTGCGAGCTGTGAGTAAATTGTCCGAAATGTCATTTTTTTGTCATTTTACCGAAAGATAAGTCATAGATTGTCTTCATTAGTATCATTTAACACAATTCCATTAAAGATTTAGGTTGGAAAGGGCATTATTAAGTCACAAAGAGCACAAACATATACACATTGGTATCTCTCGATCGATTAATCAGGTCGGGACATCTCGGCCCAGTTTTTCCAGCTGGGCCGAGTAGTCCCGTGGGCCGAGTTAGCCCGGATTCGTACGTACGTTGATATTCATTTCTCACCTTCTACCAGCCGAGAGAGGAGCCTCAGTTCTTGGACAAGAAGAACAACTTTCTGTAGATTTGGAGGGTAAGGATTATTTTAACAGTTCATTCATCTACTATACCATTAGGGTGTCATACTTTATAATGGCAAATTTCAGGTGAAGCATTTGATTTAGTGGAATTGATTGAACAGACTGCGAGTGAGCTACGTGAGCTACGTGAGCTACGTGAGCTGCTCGGTTCCTGACGACCGGCCAGACCTCGTTACCTCGGCCGTAAATCCAGGGAGACCCTAGGCCTTTCCCCTAGGTCTAGCCCGGTTGCTAGCCCTCAGCCTCGTCTCTATGCCTCGGATCGATGAGGGAAGGGAAGGGGAGGGGCTGGGCCTCTCGCAATTCGGCAGCTGCATGTTTAAATCTTCTTATTTTTTTCTTTTGAGGGCTTGTTGATAGTGTAAAATGTGATATTGATATCCCCAAGCCTAAGCTAAACTGGCTCCCATAGACTATTGAACTTGAAGTGCGCGGAGAGGCAGGTAAACAAACCCGACGGATGTTAAGTTAGGTAGACTAGCTGCGAAATCTAGACCCTACTTGAATTTAACCTAAGGCCAACAATAACAAAATTGTTTGGTTTGTCCTTGACCGGCCGCACATAGTCTAGACCTAGATCTAGATCTACATTTGCTATTACTATTAGCGCATGCGCAGATCGCTCATCCGATCTCAGCCTTATTTCCATAAGTTGGCGCCTAGCCTGGCCGACATGGGCCCTTCTGATTGGCTATTGCTGGTCTCTATTCACTCAATGCTATAAGGTATTTGTGCGAGGAGCAAGCTTGCGATATTCCGTTTTTTTTAATACCAAAATTATGATATTTCAGTCAAACCCTCTATTTGTTATGATTTTTTCACTTAAGTATTTCACTTAAGTTCAAGTTTCACTTAAAGATAAAGACCAGTTATGGTCATGCGATTGCATTGTGAAAGAAACGTTGGAATCGTTCACAAAAGGTTGATCATCTAGCATATGTGTACTGCAAGGTTCTAGAATCATCGAAATAATAAGAAATTTTTCCCAGTCTTCGTAAAGTTACAAGCACTGTACACAGAAAGATGTATATGGGACTACGCACACGTGCGCGACACGTGCGTTTATCTCTCACAGTCCAATAGATAAAATAATTTACCAAATATATCAATAAGTAAGCGGTTTCCCGGCAAAATTTTGATCATCAAGTATTAGTCAAAACATATTCGTTCACATGATTGGTAATAAGAGCTTCCATTTCATTTTTGGAAATTGGGGCGTTTCCAATACTGGTCTTTACCTTTAACTATTTTTTAAGTTTGAACTATTCTCATTTTCGTCATATTTAAGGTACAAACTGGAAATTTATTCTGAAATGTTCGTTGATTTTTCTATTTTATGTGTTTGCAATGCCGTGTGCGTCACCTACTGTATGTGTGAAGTGCATCACCTGTTTAAACAGGACGTGTCAAAATCTCTGTAGTGTGACGTTATCTTACGTATTGACTTTGCCATTGAACTTAAGTTGCGCTAAGTTGCGAGTAAAGTAGTTCCTCTCGCACTTAAATTTGGAGCCACTCGAGCGGAACGGCCAATGAGAGCGTGTAAACTCGTTGTACAGCGCTAGATGCACAAAGTTCTCCGTGCTAGATCTACTCATATTTTTTATTTCAATTTTAATTTTTTTGAAGCAATTTTAAAGGCCAAACATTATGCCTGTTGCAAGGATCAAAATGTGTCCCGTCGCCAGTTTGGTCTTTTCAACACTATCCCCCAGTACGCAATTCTGTCTTTCATGTAAATGACAATGTTCATTGTAATTGTAGAAGATCTATTTGTATAGACTTTGCACCCGATGAAACAATTGAAAGGACTGAATTAATAAAACTGTATAAAACTGTATTTATTCTAAAAAAAGTATCTTGAAAAAATATTTGATAAACACTTGGTCTAGACTATGTTTAATATTTTCCGAAATTGTTTCACAATACATTATTAAAAGCAATGTTTGCTGCATTCAACACAAGAAAATTGGGTTTGTAGTTATAAAGTACAATAGTAATATTTTAATAGGTGCTGTATTTTTAAGCTAAAACACTGTCTGTGTTGGTCTTGCAAATATTCCTGGTACATATGTTTAAGAATATGATATTAAAGCCTATCTGCACTAGTTTGGCCAGGAGGATTAGACCTCCCTGAATGGTCACTGACAGGTGGTTATCTCATCAAATCAGCTCTCAATTAACATAAGAAAAAGGGCACCATGGGGGACCTGCAGTAACCTAGTCTTTTACAATATTAATTTACTTTGTATGATTTAATGCTTGATATCCCAATGAAATTTTCAAAAAATTGAAATTAAAAAATCTGTCAGCCTGCCCCTACTCCAGAGAAGCTTTGGGGACCGTTTCATGAAACCAACTCCATGACAATCATATCTTTGTTGGCGACCTACGGAGATGTCATGAAGTGGATAAACCGTTTCACAAAGCCATGACAGACATAATATCGATATATTGCGATACAAGCAGCTCAAGAACATAGTCTTTGTCACGATCCATTTGATTCATCACGAATAACCCAAAACAAGTTTTGGGGCTAAAATTGTTCAAAAACAAGCGCGTAGCCAGGATTTCATTTTAGGGGGGGCGGTAGTGAGCACGCAAAGCGTGCGAATCACTTTAAGGGCGCGCGAAGCGCGCTCCCTAGGGGGGTGGGTGCAGGGAGGGGGGAGTTTCCCCCCTCCCGCGCGAAGCGCGGAAGCTTTGAAAGAAGACGATTCGTTTTACCTTTCTCGACTCGTAATCCTTGTCTGAATTCAGTCCCTCCCCCCTCTTGCGCGAAGCTTTGACGTTTCATTACATTACTAGAGAAAGGAGACGATTTGTTGTACCTTACCCGACTCTTAATCCTTATCTGTATTCAGTCCCCTTCCCGCGCGAAGCGCGGAAGCTTTGAAAGAAGACGATTCGGTCTACCTTTCTCGACTCATAATCCTCGTCTGAATTCAGTCCCTCCCCCCTCTCACGCGAAGCTTTGACGTTTCATTAAATAATTAGAGAAAGAAGACGATTCGTTGTACCTTACCCGACTCTTAATCCCTGTCTGGATTCTGTCCCCCCCCCCCCCTCTCGCGCGAAGCTTTGACGTTTCATTAAATTATTAGAGAATGAAAGCGATTCGTTGTACCTTTCCCGACTCTTAATCCTTAATTTAAACACAGTCTCCCCCTTCCCGCGCGAAGCGCGGAAGCTTTGACGATTCGTTGTACCGTTCTCGACTCTTTTTCCCTCTTTCTTCCTACGTCCTCTTTCTTTTTTTTCTTCTCTTTCTCTCTCTTTTTTTTTTTGGCCGGCGTTTTGGGGGGGGCGACCGCCCCCACCGCCCCCCCCTGGCTACGCGCCTGTTCAAAAAGAAACATATACACTGTACATATAAACTCTCCTAAAATAAATAAAAAATAGTGTCATTATCAAATGTAGATCATCAAACGATTTGCATATTTCTGTAAAGATTCTTAAATTGAAGAAAAACCGGTGAGTGTTTTTTTCTCGACAATCCAATCAAAAGGTAGTTGAAGGATACCGTAATGTGATAGTTTATCAATACATACTTTTTTTGTTTACTGTGACGAGGAATTTTAGGCAAAATACCTTTTCTCAGCCAGTTTTTATTCTAGAGTCTCATAAATACTTGTTATATAATTGATTTGATATTGAAAATATAATTTGGAAGAGGTAATTAAAGAGGGAATGATAATGCACATAGGCCCCAAAGGTACAGTATGATGGTATCCTAAGAAAAGACTATGAATCGACTATGGACAACGGTGTGTAACATTCTTATCTCTTTTATTTATATGTTATAGTTTAATGATTTGTGATTTAATGTTTATAATCAGCTTTTTAAAATTTCTGTATAATTTGTATTATCACTTATTTACATTTGCATTTCGCATCCCCGAGAATTACGTACCGAACTCGTCTTTATTTTTCTAAAAATGATAGTGAAACTAATGGTACATTTCGCGGCCCATGGAATAGCAACAAACTGACTTGTGATGGCGCCTTACAGCAATTAAAAAGATATGACAGGTTCGGAGCAGTGACAACTCATTGTCGCGGAAGTTGTTGCTCATCTTGGCAAAGGCGGCTTTGTGAAACACTTTAATAGCTGACAAGTTGCGCGACAGTGGCGAGATGTCATTGATCTTGTAGTTATGACGGTTTCGAGAAACGGCCCCTTGGAGGACAACCAAAAAAAAAAAAATTTTTGTGGGGGGGGGTGGGGAAGGAGGGCCTTAGGCTTAAGATTCATTCATTTTTCTTTGATCTTCTGAAACCCTACAACAGTTCCACATTAGGAATATGCAGGAATTTCATCATCAACTTTCAAAAGGCAAAAAGAATAATTTTGAACACAGGAATGATGAATGTTAGAAACTTTGGCTCTGCTCTTCAGGTGACCAACAATTTCTGATTTATGACCCTTTCCTAACTACATGTAGGAAGGAAGGAAGGATTCAATGGAGCCAGATGTAGTCTAATCAAAACATATCCTCACCGAAACAGACAGATTTTTCGGTCTTAGACGTTAGAGTCTAGTGTAACATCTGCATTGGACAGTAAAACATTGATTACTCATTTTATCTTTTCTCTCATTAGATTCGGCCCTAATTCTTGGACACGCATATCTGGAGAAGCAAAAATGTCGGCTCCTGGGGAATCAGGCCCACCAGAGAATGTTCTGGAGTTCACATACGTGCCTGTTGTGGTCTATTCCTTTGTCATCTTTGGTGTTTGTGCGTGCATCATTCCATATCTATCATGGTGGCTTGTACCAAAATATAGAACCATCAGCACCCCTGAACGGTTTGACTGGAATTCAAGGTATTTACCGTATGAGGCAGAAACATATAGTAACTAAAACAACACTGGCTGCTAAATTATCATCTCAAAAATTGATAGTGAATAAACTAACTTTCATATCTGTTTAACATGGCAAGGAACTTGCCACAATCATCTTAATGTTCCCAAAACCACAACACAATTGAACTTTTCATTTTCCTTAGTTTTTAATTGATTTATGTCAATGTCTCGTCTCTTTTTCTTATAATGCCAGCCTTAGTACTTCTTCTTGTAACATAATATTGTGATATTTAAAAAAAAAGGGAAGACTGAGGTCTGGGTTACACTATTTACATTGTAGCTTGCCATTGATTGACATTCAAGCAAATGATGAATAAATTATGCCTAATCGTGGCACAGATGTTCATATAGACTTGCCCTATTTTCTTTGTATGAAAATTATTGATAAATGAGTGGTCTCCTTTCAATATCAATTATTCTTTAATACTTGTTTTTTCCAGAATTCTGTCAGCATTTCATGCCTTCTTGGTCAGTAGCCTTGCTATGTATAACTGTCTATTTGACGGACCAACATGGGAGGATAAAATATGGTAAGACTGATAGAATACATGTATGTGACAGCTTCAATCATTTTTAAATTTTGTGAAGAAAAAAATGGTGCGAGTTCCACCTGTTGTCAGTCGACTGTTTTAGTCTTATAAGTTTCTATAGTGGCTTGTAGAACACCTTTTAAATGATAGCATACAATCGATGCATGCAAATGAGTTCATTATATAATCTATCCGCACTTGAGTTGAGGCTGTGTCATTGCATGAAGCCGTCACACAGAGTATGATAGTTGCATAAACAGCCTCAAGAAGAGCGGATAGATTCTGCAATGAAAGAATGAAAACATGCTTCATTTGTTTTACACAACAGATCTCCTAGATCCTTATTATCTGATGTAAAAAATATTAATTTCAAGAATGTTTTGTGTCATTATCAGTGACAAATAAACCTTTATCCCTGTGAACTTTCATAGCTGACTGTGACCATTACGGTATGTACACCTACTGGCATACTATGGGTTTTAGGGACACATGATCCATTGGGGATAGGAAACTATGTGTTGAATAATGCTTAGATTGCTTCCTGTATTTGATCTATTGGATGCATACCGGTACATGTTGAGGGGTCAGTGACACAAAGACATAACTCCATTTTGGCCATATTGAGAAAAAGTGGTTTAACGATAAAGGTCCACTTGGGCCTTAGGGAGTTAAGTCTATGTTTCACTAGCCATTGACTTCAATGGGGTATTCAGTGAAGTTAAGTCTTTGTGTTTCCTGGCAAGCCCACATTTTTCTGAACATTTTGATATCAAATACTCATTTTGGCAAAATATGGAGTTACGTCTTTGTGTCACTGAACCCTCGGATGTTTTGTTTTCCTTTTTTTATGTGTATTAATCCCTACAAGGTGATCCTCAGTAAAAACAGTGAAAGTGTATATTAAGAAAATTTTCGCAAATGCTATATTCAGCTTTGGTAATTAAATGTGTATATCCATGTATTTTATGAGGGGAGGTGTTCTCTTTCTCTTCTCCTTTTCCTTCTCCTTCTTCATCACCTTCTTCTTTAATGGTTGCATGGAGTCTCTGGACTACCGGTAGCAGAATTATGGGGGGATATGACATGTATATGAATTTGAAATACTATATAAACTGAAAAGCAGCAAAAAAATCTTTACAATTGTCAGAAATATATTCAATATATTATATCCAATTTTTTTTAAGCTTACAATGAAAGTGTTCTTTCTAACGAAAGCAAAGTTGAATGAAACAAAAATTGTAATTGAACAGGAGGTGTTGGATTGAAAGAAATGGAGTTTTTTAATTCAAGTTTGTTTTTCTTTTGAGGTTGATTAAAATTTGTTACATATTTTCTCTTTATTCAGGGGAACATCTTATCTGCCAAGAGCAACTATCGCTCTTACAGCAGGATACATTTCTTGTGGTGAGTAGACACAACTACAACAACAATAACAATGATAATACTAATGGCTACCACTAAATTTAAAGAAAATATAAATAACTTTGGACTCTTGAACTCATGTGCATGTCCACTAGTTTGTGTAGTAATGCAGACTTGAACATGGTACACAATTGTTTAGAAGCATGTTACACATTTTTTTAAATAATTTTTAAAGCATTATTATTTGATATTGAAAGATTTTTATGATGAACATAAAGCATTGGCTTACTTTACATTGTGTTGTTCATTTTCAGTGAGCATAGCTGAATATTTCTTGAACCAGGGCATCCTCAAAGAACTGAAAGAATAATACTGTTAATGAAGATTAATCCTGTATTTCAGTTGTGTACAAGACATAACCTTATAAAAGGGAAAGTCCACCCTGATATCAAGTTGGTAGAAGCTGAAAAATGTGAGAAACAGGTTAGTGAAAGTTTGAACAAAAACCGATCAAAAGTTAGAAAGTAATGAATATTTGCAGGTGCAATCCGCCAAACACAAATTGGCAACTCTGTGACATGTCTTACGAGCTCCCCTCCCATTTGTCCTGTACTTAAAAACTTCAAAAATTGATATTTTCCCTGAAGAAAATTGTCAAGCATATATTCATCCTAAATATAGTTATTGCATATGTTGTTATGCAACCCCTGTATGAACCAAGTCTATTCCATCATAAATAACTAAGAAAATAAAGGTTTGTGAAATTTTCTGTACAGAGCAAATTGGAGAGGAGCTTCCATGATATGTCATAGTGTTGCCAACTTGTGTTTCACTGATGATAACTCCAAAAATTCATAACTTTCCTATTTTTAAATCAGATTTTTCTCAAAATTTCACTCATTTATATCTTTCATTTTTCTGCTTTTATTTAAACCAACTCAACATCAGGGTAGACTTTCCCTTTAAAAAGTTATTAATACAAAAAGGTAAATCGTTGCTGTATTTTTGACCTGTTCTCTTGCTAGATCTGATAATCATGCTTATTGGCTTCCCGCTCAAAGAATCTATCTTCTATATCCTCCACCATGTCGCTGTACTTGGTGCATTCGCAGCTAATGTGGTAAGGTTATTATAATAAGATGTCATTACGATGTAGCGCAATTAGAAACGTAGTACTAAGCACTTTATAACTGTGACTACTATTGATGGTATAATTATTGTTATTATTGACGTTGTTATTATTACTGGTAGTATTATTATTACTATCAGTTTTGTCTCGCCTGCGTAGCCAAAAGCGAGACATGGGCGCCGCTTTTCCGGTGACGGCGGCGGCAACGGCGGTGACGGCGTCAACATCAAAATCTTAACGTAAGGTTAAGTTTTTGAATTTTTAGTATAATTTTGAAAGTTTAAGTTCTCATTCAATGAAAATGTATCCCCAATCATGTGAGTAGATGGGCCATCCTGCCTATGAATAATGTCCCAACCTCTATTTTTCATCATATTAAATTGGGTAATGCAGGCGAGACCGCCAAGAGCGTTTCCCTTGTTATCATTATCATTATTATTATAATTATTGTTATTATCATTAGCATTATTATCATCATTATTATAATTATTGTTATTATAAAATAATCTCTTAAATCTTGTTCTCGCAAATTTGCTGCAGCAAAAATAAATGACCTACACATAGCGCCCTTCACATAATATGCCTTGCGAGTATGCGTGTTGGCCTTTTTTATGTGCAGCTAAAAAAAAAATCATTCCCACTTGCAATTACTTTCCACCTGAAATCGTTTCGGTCATACGTACCATGGTGGGTTTTTTTTCTTTTTTGTCAATTCAACAAAATAAATTTAAGGTGGTTATAATGTGCCATCTTAAACTGCATCAATATGTTGAAGAGTTTTAAGTGGAATAACCAAAATTTCATGTTGGATTTTCTTGGTTGTCTGCAGTCCCCCCATCCCCCATCACCCCCCCCCCCCCAAAAAAAAATGTTGTTGTGAAGAACACAAAAGTAATTAATGTTGAATACTATTATGCTCAATTCTGAGTTATTGGTCATCAGAAATGATACACTTTTTATGCAAATGACATGAGAATGAATGCCTGCAATGTCTTTTCAATGTTATTCACATTTATTTCAGTTATATGGACCCCTGACTTTCTTTGCAAACATTCGGGTCAATGCAGAGTTTTCCACTCCATTTGTAAATTTAAGGTAGGTACTAAAAATTGACCATCTACATGTCTATAACCTCAACCACATAGTGTTGCAAGGAGATCAAGTTATAACATTCTGTCATTAACCCATTGTCTACTGGAACCTGGTGGCCCCTGTATTAAGCCTATGGCAGTGAATGAGTTTAGCAGTCAACAGGTTAATTTTATTTATAGGTGGTAGAGGTGTCATAGTTGAGTAGATACGTGACCGGACTGTGGATCACAAGGTCCGTGGTTTGGGTCCCGCCGCGGCACTAATGGTCCTTTGGCAAGACATACTGTACATTTGCCACACCCAACCCAGGCGATGTTAATGGGTACCTTGCAGGAATTAATTCCTTGAAAATATAAATGCTTGAGCGCCGTAATGTCAGCCATGCTAAAGCCAAGCAATAATCGGGAGCGCCAGGAGTGTCAAATCTGACAGATATGAGCACGTACAAGAACCCACTATTGTTATTATTACATGGCTCAATGTTATAGGTTGAAAGTGTCGTTTCACATGGAAAATATTTCAAGTAGAATTTATTCATCTCCTCACATGAATTATAAAGTTAACACTGAATCAAGATTATGAAAAATAAAATCTTTGTTTAACAGGTCTTAAATTTCAATATTTTTAGGGCAAGGCCACTTTTCTTTAGGGCACATTCCTATATTACAGCACAAATAGGAAGAATTGGAAAGGGCACATAAAATCTCCAAGGCCAGTGAGAGGGGCATTGAGGCCAATCAAAGGGGCATCCAAGGCAATGGCCTTGGTGGCCTTGGATTAATTTAAGTCCTGGATTAAGCTTCTTAACTGCATGTTACTGATCAAGTTGATAATAATATGTTTGCATTTCCTTTTATTTCCCATCTTCTTTCCCATTCAGATGGATGCTGTATTTGTTAGGGTACAAAGACACCAAGTTTTATATGTACAATGGATTTGCTATGCTAGGGGCTTTCTTTGCCGTTAGAGTAGGGATACTCCCCATCTTCTACTACTTTATGCTAAAATCATTTTTCGAAGGTAAGAACCATCCCTTTTGCTGTACTTCAAATAAGTTTTTAGAGCGCCAAAGAGAGTCAACTCTTTTTGTACCTTTGCCCTGCATTAAAAACAGTTTTCATTTTGGAGGGGGGAAATAAAAAGTAAGATATATTGTGAATATGTTGATATTTAAATGGCTAAAAATCCATTCACTTGAAAGAATCCATTTTTTTTTTTACCTGTATACACCACAGAAATCTGTATCTCTTAAATTATAACATTGCCCAATATAATGCATGTTATGTACTTAGGCCGTTTGGAAATACCTTGAAAATCACAACCCAGACTTCAATATTTCACCGAACACCTTGAATATTCATCTCAAATATATTAAAGATAAAATACTGAAAGTCGTTACTACTTTAGCAGTTCTACCAGTACCATGTTAGATTTTGTTCCTTCTTCCACTGAAATAGGATCTCCATCTCTCAATGTCTTCAAATCCAAATTAAAAACATATTTGTTCAATTGAGAGATCCTATTTTGTAGAATTTAATATAAAACAAGGAGCTCTTAACCAGCACAGCTGAATATACTTTGTATAAAAGCTGCGCTATATAAATTCATTATTTCTAATGTCCTCTCTTTCCCCCTATGTATTATGAACTCTGCAGAAGGTTTCCGAAGGCTTCCGATGTGGATGACATTGACCTGTCTCGTCTCCAGCGTTGGCCTAGACTCTATCAATGTCTACTGGTTCTTCAAGATGGCCAGGGGAGCTTCCAGGATGATGGCTAAGAAAGCAGCTATACGGTTGGAGCAAAAGTCCAATGACAGTTCTGATTCACATATAAAGGAACAGTGATGAAGCAGTCTGTGCAACATAAATGTGATTTAGACAAGGACAAGGTATTTTTCCCATTTGTAACCGACATATCACTTATCAAAACTCACCACTTTTGACCTTGTCCTTTATTGATCTTGCCCCTTATTATATAATGCACATTCCATGACTGACAAATTATAACATGTGGGTGTCATTTTAAAGAAGAATGAACACACTTTTTAATTATACTACCGTAAACATAGTGATGATTGCGCCATAACAAAAGAGATATAATTAATTAGACTGTAGTCTCCAAACTTTTTTTGCAGGGTTTTATTTTTTTGCCATGGCCATTTCTTTGAGACAGTGTACCATATCATGTTTAAATGAAGCTTCTTGTTGGTATATATGTACTTTTTTATCTGTGTATTTTTATATGCTCATTGCTTTTTATAATAGTAGAAGCTGGGATTTGTAAAGGATTGATATATCAAGAGGAAAAATAGGCACAGAAACTATGCACTTTGCTTTGCCCATTGTGCAATTTTTATTGGACACTTCATGTTAATTGCGACAATTTATATATATATTTTGTAGATAGGTATATTGTAGTGTACTTATCTTCTTGATTTAATAAAAAAGATTGATCTTTTTTTAATTATTTAAGGTTTAGTCAATTTTGTTTTTCTATTTAGCTTATGTTTTTAAAGAATGATTTACTTAGTCTATTTTGCTCATATGATTTGTGCAAAACATATCACAAAATATTTTTCTTCAGGTTGTATTGTCATTGACAGTGTAAATGATTTTCTCACCGATGGTCATTGAAGTGAACTATAGTGGCCAATCTATTTGTTCATTTGCAAATTCATTTCCTCTGGCAGGAAAATGTGCAAATTTTAGGGATCCGGCCTTGCCACACCCGGCCATCGGCAATAGTTTTTGAAGAGGTCCAAAGTATTTTTGGAAGATGAGATTTTGAATTGATGCATTAATTTCACTTTTTAAAGAGATACAGTATTAGCCTCAGTATTGCTCTTCCGGCATAATGTGATAAAAAAACTGTTGAGATAGCAAGAAAACAATGCACAAATAAAAATAGAGACACATCACACATATTTCTAGGCAAATATGGTACATGATTTAACGTATTTTAATGTCATTTTATGTCCTCCAGATTCAATTTTTTTTTTTCTTCTCCAGAATGCGGGAATATCCCGCAAAAAACAGGGCACTTGGCAGGGCTGCATTTATTAGCATGTAAAATGTCAAGGTTATGTCCAAGAAAATGTCTAAAATATTGTCTTTCATCACTAATTATGTGCAGTATTACAAATTTATATTACATGTACATTGTACATGTAGATTGTCCGTATGTACAGAAATCAGTTTTAAAGTGTAGTTACACATTGCATCTAAATGTACATAAGTAACTTAGGATAATAAATATGACTACTACAGGGACATTCAATGGTAGGTTGAATGGGTGAAAAGAAAGATTTTTAGGGACTTTTGGAAAATAGAAAGAGCTGGTGAAGCCAGAATACATGGAGGGAAATCGTTCCAGAAGCATTGGTGAGGGTGACTTTGTCTCCCTCAAGTGCGAGAGTCCTCACACTGTCTGGATTATACTTTGCAGAATGTCTCAAGACTCTAAACATAACGAATATGAATTGTCTATACAGTAGGCTTGCGGGTGCACCATGTGAGATAGAGAGAGAGAGGGTTGAGGAGTTCTGAAAAGGACTCTGACTCGGTAATCTTTCTTGGGGATGTGTAGTCCTGAAAAGGACTGTTTGTTACCTTTCTTAACTTATAGTTCTAAGGAGAACTATAGCGCTTGGAGAGAATGAGTGGCTCGACATTTCGAACAGGTCGACTATCCGTCGTCAGATGAATTGTTTAATTAGTGGTTTCTGAGATATCACAAGCTTGGGTCTGTTAAAGCTCATGTATAAGGTTATTATTATAACAGCTACATATACACTCCCCTAAACTATCTCAATGCTTTGCTTCAGACAGCATGTGTGTATGTAGTTAATGCAAGTGTAACAGTCTCAGTAGGTTTTACATGTGTGTTGTGCAGGTTGCCATTGTTATAATTTACATCCCAGGACAGGTACCGGGTGTCTAAAATTTTTCCTTTTGCCAACCTCTCGTATGTTTAATATCGCACTTGAGGGGATAACAAATTCACAGCAGCTTGGTATTGCTTTAATCTTCCTATTTGTCATGTAAAATCAAAGAAATGTGAAAAAAAAAAATTTAAGGGCTTACCGAATGAATTGAATATAATCTTGAATACTTATTGGCATAACGTAAATATTTGTATAGGTTACTTAATACTTCTCATCGTTTATGTATTTTTAAATCTTATTAATAAGTATTTTATGCTGTTATAATTGTTTCATCATGGAATAAATGTTGGTCAGGAACCTTGTAAAAAAACAGCATATGGGCCATTCCATGAGAAGAAGGACATGACATCAAAAAAAGAAATGTACCTCTTATGTTAATTCTTTGATTTATCACTAACCTTATGCCATGGATGTTCATAAAACATTAGGGCCTTTCAAATTCAATACAATTTTTTTTTCATTTTTGTTGATTTCCTAAGATCTCAAACTATCATCAAAAACGTACATGTGGGACTGTAGCTGAAAAAAACCAATTTATTGCAGATTACACAGGATTCTTGTAATATTTTTTCCTGAAAATTTCGCTAAATGGAAAAAGATGAATATATTTCCATATTCTAAGGGGTTCTGTGATATTTAATCTATTACATAGGGGTGAAAATGGCCTCCGGACAAAATGTAACGCGAGTTACCGTAACGTGAGTTACCGACATATTTGCTTCCTGCATTTTACTAGTCCATTGTTTCTTATCTTTAATATTGTGATCTTATACTAGTAAGTCACAACCTACTATCAAATTAAAGTAGGAAAGATTTTGTCAAGATTGTCTAGTAGATGAGGAGAAAAGAGGGTCTCGTAGAATTGACCATGTCCTTTTTTTGTAACGCGAGTTACCGAAATTCAATAATCCAAGAATCTAAAAATGTTTGTTCTTCAATTTTCTTTTTTGTTTCATTCAGTTGTTCTATATCTACCCTGTCCATGTTTGAAAAAAGTATCTTGTAGATCCTAGCAGTTCTAAAGATATAGGCACATTATCGTGTCAATGTACCCATTAAGTGTAACGCGAGTTACCATGGAATGGCCCATATCAGTCATGAGCTGAATCAATGTCATGACAATCCAAAACTGCACTTTTAAAAATGAACACTTGTAGTATCCTCTCCTGAATAAAATCTATTTGCAGCAAAAACTTAAACGGTAAATGCCACTAACGTGAAGGTACCAAAGGCGAGTTCATTAAAGATAGCACTAAATCTTACCATTTGTAAACAAACATCCTCTCACCCTGAGCCTCAATTACATGTAATAGTGCTTAGGCACCCTCAGTTAAGGTGTGTAAATGTTTTTCAAGTACCATGTTATGGATGGTATTCTCTTCATGAAATGTCTTGTAAATGTGCCAATGGTATTGGGGTAACTGTAAAATAAGACCATGTGATGGTGCTGGCTATGCTAATTATGTTTGTCTTGCAATCCTGTATTAAATGTGTGTTTAATTTATTATAGAATATAGAATATTATAGAAATTTGATGTGATCAAAGTGTGTATTAATTATTAGATTTGATGTATATTTGATTTTGACTTGTAATTGTATTGATTCGCATGCATTATATGTATACAGCATTTATATCCAAGTACTTCAATGAAAAAAAGATATTTCAACCCAAAGTAAATTATATCTCAGGACCTGTGTCACTTTTTGTTATATGGTGATTTAATGATCAGGAATTATCGCAGGATAACGAATAAACCATAAAACAATGTACATGTATGTCATATCTGTGCTCATTTGTACTCTGCATGTGGTATCTAATAAGCTGAAGAGTGGAGCAAGAGAAACAGGAGATTAGGTAGACTAAGTGATACAAAGAGAATGATAGAGAGAAAAGGGAGAAAGGAAAAGGAAAGACATAGAGAGGAAAATGGAATAATCATTCTGATTAGAAACAAGTAGCTCTTCAGTCTTGATTAAGTTCTAGCAGAAAGTGAACTAAGGGATTAAGTGGGAGGGAGAGATTTTGTTGTTGTTTTTATTTCCAAAATCAGATAAAAATATTTTACAAAGAAAAATATACAAAATTAAATTTTAATACATGTACATAAATAAAAATCGAAGGAAAGCCCAATTCAGCAATTTTTATGTAACTGTGTTCTTCCTTGAGGTCCTTAGAGAGGGATAGATATGTATACAATTTAGATCTTAGACAAATTAGAGAGCAAGAAATGCCATTAGAAAGGAAAAGGTTTTAGTCAAAGTACCATTTACATACGTGTACATGTAACAAAATGAAAACGGCTTAAACTCAACTTTAGAATGCATGTACTTGATCTACTAAGAGTTAGTAAAGAACATATGCTAACTTAATTGATCGTTATTGCATATGGATGCCTACAATATTTCACAATACACTTTATGGGGAGTTCAGAAATATATCAGATCAAATCACAAATCCGGTTCAGACAAGACACAGTAAACTACCTGCATAATTCAAATGCATCAAATTTCACCTATCGATGAAAGGGAAGGGAAAATATTATGGGGAGCAAGGAATAAAACTTCATGGAACAATATCCTGTATGCATACAAGATACAAACATGTGGAACACACACTGTTTATTTAAATTGCATTTATGTTGCTGCAGTATTTTCAAGTGGTTTACCTTTTACCAGGTTTGTATAATGTTTAATGAATTCCTTAAATTGGCTAATGTTAACATATGGAAGAAATAGTAGATTGCCACAGTTAGCTTTTTTTCACACATACAGTATACATATGCGAACCATAGACTCCAAACAATGTGGCAGTCTGGGGTGCAATCCACAGCAAATATATGGAGTTAAGAAGCTTAGAAATCCTTCAAGGTACAATCGAAATCAGTCAAAATATGATCATGAGCAGATTTTAAAAGTTTATTGTTGTCGTAGGATGCAGTTATCCACCTCAGAACTTTCTCTTTGGTCCATAGGTGCCTCCTGTTTGTGCATCAAGCCGCCTCTGTAGGTCAGAAATGGTTCTCTTGAGAGACGAGATCTGCTGGTCAGCTTCGGCTTTCACATTCGATAGTTTCTAAAATAAATCACAGAAAAGAAGTGGATGTATTTATTCCACTGTCTTTCCCTTAATAGAAGATTTGTTCCTTTATAAATAATGATAAATTTTATATGGTGCCAAATCCACTCTATGGAGTGCTCAAGGCGCAAAAGTCATAGGCATGTATATTTATTTTCTAATTAAGGATTGACGAACTACTATCTCTCTTGAGAGTCGAGATCTGCTGGTCAGCTTCAGCTTTCACATTTAATAGTTTCGAAGATTTGTTCATGTATAAGTCCTTGGCGTATATTTATTTTCTAGAATACTATCTAGAAATTCATCATTGATAATAATGGTCAATGTGTTTATTATAAATCAATCTACATATAGGTATGCAGGGAGACAATAACAGGGGGGGGGGGAGTTAAACACTTTGAAATTAATGATTCATATTATTATTTTTTTTAATTAATGTTTTTATGTTATTGTTTGAATGATGTATATATGGCTGAAGTCGCAACGTGCAGCATCTGTATATAATTCTAATAAAGAATCATACTTTTTTTTTCAAACCACAGCATGGCGATGAAAGGCAAAGTGATGGAGATAGTAAGCTCAATAATAGGAGAGAAAGAGAGAGAGAGAGAGAGAGAGAGAGAGAAAGGGAGAGGGAGATAGGGGAAGGGATACCGGTTGGTTTCTCCAGATGAGCCTGAAAAGAGACCCAGACATGTACAATATGAAGCCTGATAATATAAAGCCTGATATGTGTAGAAAGGTGTCAGGGCCTGAAAACTGGCAATCCTGGAAAGGGGTTATTAGAGAGTAATGGTAGAAGAGCAGAAGAAATAGAAACAGATGCAGAGATCATGGAGGGAACAGAAAGGGAAGCAGGAAGAGAGACTACATATCTAGGGTTCAGTGACATAAAGACGTAAGTGCGTATTTTGCCAAAATGAGTATTTGATATCAAAATGTTCAGAAAAATGTGGGCTTTCCAGGAAACACAAAGACTTAACTCCACCCAACACCCCATTGAAGTCAATGGCTAGTGAAACATAGACTTAACTCCTATAAAGGCCCAAGTGCTCAGCGACACATAAACCACTTTTTCTCAAAATGGCCAAAATGGAGTTACGTCTTTGAGTCACTGACGCCTCAATATGAAACGGAGAGAAACGGAGGCTAAATCACAGGAAAATTCTGAATCGTGCTTCTTACCTGTCTGAATATATCACTGCCTCTGTTTGCAGTCTTTGAAAGAGAAAGTGACGGAGATAGTAAGATCAATAGTAGGAGATAGAAAAAGAGAGTGGGGGAGAGGGAGATAGGGTTGAGAGAGTAATAGTAGAATTAAGAGCAGAAGAAATAGAAACAGATGCAGAGATCATGCAGAGAAACAGAGGATAAATCACAGGAAACTTCCGTTTAATATTTACCTGTCTGAATATATCACTGCCTCTGTTTGCAGTCTTTGAGCTCTGTTGCTGAGCTCTCGTGATTTCTTTCTGCAGCTTCAATAGTTTGGCATCATACTGTGACAAAAGAATATAATTAGAAGAGAGGACTGAGAGAATGCATTGAAAAGCTCACACGCTCTCCCCTCTGTCTCTCTCTCTCTCTCTCTCTCTCACTTATTTTGGGGGCTCTAGCTGGCACACACTATTATTAACAATCTTCAACTAAACTTCTCTTGATACAATATTTGAATTAATATTACACTTTTACATAAGCACTAGAAAGAAATGAAAAGTAAGTAACACAGAGAAATCATTTCCCTAGTTCAAATGACAGTTGTTCATTAAATACCAAGGAAAGGAAGTGACAACTTACATTATTTTTCACAGCTTTTGATTCTTCTCTTTTTAAAAATATTTTGTATAGAATTGTATTATCTGGAAGGGAATTTACACATCTTAATCGGATAAATGGGTCCTAGTTCAGTATTGCACAAGGGACTTTGGGCATAAATGTTGACAGGGGCGGATCCAGGATTTTGTAAATAGGGGGCAATAATGCTTGAAAATTCAGACAACCAACAAAGAGAAGGGATATTTTATTTTGCAGGTGGCTTTAGGGTTTAATATTTGAAGGGGTTCAAACCACAGTTCAGGATGTACACTTTTTTGTGTGTGTACTTTAGAACATTTGTGACCCCCTCCCCCCCCCCCCCCAAAAAAAAAAAAAAAAAAATTAAAAAAAAAAAAAAATGCCCCTGTAACATAGCAGAAATGTGTTTGATCTTATGCAGGATCATATTAACGAAGAATGCTGTTAATAAAAATGGATAGAAACTTACCTCCAGCCTAACTCTAGCCACTTCAGTCTGTTTCTCTCTCTCCAGCTCAGTTAGCTGCTTATGAAGTTTACCAATCTCATTCATCTTGGACTGTAAACTCTCTTGTAATAGCCCAACCTCCTTCTCTCCTACAAGAATTAAATAAATTTAATGACAAAGTCAATTCAGGATTGACTTAAAATAATGCACCATGCTAAAATACTACAATTTCCTTTTAAAATGATGTTAAATTTGAACGGGATGTAATATTATATTTCATACTAACAGATACTTATTGCAATACATTATATACAGAATTTATTACAAAGTTATAACAGAATGCAAATAACGGTCATCCAAATAAAAATCATTTGACTTTCATGACAAAACACAAAAGGGGCCTTTGTTTACCAATAACTGCAATCAGATTAAAAGCTTCTAAAAATTTAAACGTTTGTCTTGATACTTACAATCAACGTTAAATGTTTAAATTACCAGCCATTATCATCTATCACACATAGAATAACATCCCGAAAAGAGTATCCTCCTTTTGAAGATAACTGGTTCTTTTATATTGAATATGAAAAGGTAGTCTAACTCTAAATAATGTTGCAGTAACTTACTCTGTGCTGTGGTAGTCTCTAGAAGTTCATCTATTTCCTGTTTGTGACTTGCTTGGAGATCTTCCATCTTCTTCTCAGACATGGTCATGGCTAGCTTGTGTTCCTGATTAAAAACAAACAAACAAGAACACAAGCTTTACATTAAAAACAGAAATAAATATCTGATATGATTCTTAATTAATCTTCCCAGGTGGTCGGTGGAACGAGATGTAGTCTCAGTGCCAGTGGAACAACCATCGCTACTGAAGACTGAACTTCAGTGTAATAGGTGACTTGAGAAACTTGACCAATGACTCATGATAAGTGTCTGTAAAGGCTGCAGATAAGTTAAAGACTCACATTCTACAAAAACTTATAACATGGCAAATTGAGAAGCCTTTTTCATAAGCAGTGCATTTTGTATCTTGATTAAGAATCTTAAAAATCCATCAAGCTAAAAAGAATTCAAATCGATCTCTGATCTGCAGATGAGAATCATGTGTGAATGTAATGTAATACTTGCAATGTAATTTGACATGGTATTGTTTTAGTTGAAAAAACAAATATCTATGAGAGTCAAGCATTTCTGCCCTTCATATTGGTTGTAATGTTAAGTAAGTTTTTCAAAAACTTTCTTTGTAGGTAAGGATGGTTTCTAAAGCACTTACCTCTCGAGTAATGGCAAGCTCATCTATAACATTTGTGACTTTGTCTTTGAGTTCTTGGTTCTCATCTAAATGTTAAAGATAAAGACAGACTTGAAAATGTAGTATTTTCAAGAAGTTTTAAAATCATACTAACTAGAGATGATGGTAGAAAGAGATAGATAAAAATAAACGGAGAGAAAAAAGAGAAAGAGGGAGATCAAGAGAGGCAGGTAGAGAGAGAGGAGGGGGGCACAGATTGAGTATTTGTTGTAAAAAAAAGTAAACATATTTAATCTTGAATGCAATTCCGTCACCTGTCAATGTTTGTTTTTTCTATAAACCAGCTACACATTTTGAAAAAATCACTTATTTCCTGTCCATGACATTGCTAAATCAATGATAACAATTATGAGTGCAACAACAATTTCAAACAAATATGCAGAATGTATCCCTAATATTCATCATACATCATCTTTATTAGATGTGAATATATCAAAATAAAAAATTGTACAAGCCTAGAAGCCATGTTTTGTTTTCCTTTTCATCAATTCTAGTTACTTTCAAGTTGAGAGACAGTTACAAGAACATAATCCCAAAAAACATTTTAAAAGTCAATCAAAGGGCATTTTTATGTACCTTACTAGCATGTCTAGATTTACATAATAAATCCTTGTCATCTTTAAACCTATTTACGGATGAATGATGCTGAGCTATTCAAATTGCTTTCACATGTAGGTTGGCTTCTTGAAAGTGTTTGTGATTATATTACAGCCTTTATTTCATCAAAGTCCATTTTCTTAGAGTTTTATACACAAATACATATTGAAGATCGAGACACACTGATCAAGAACACCAAATACAAACATTTGGAATACAACCTTCAAGATTACACTTCAGCTTTAACATGTTCTGAAGCTTGGTAACCATCTCTTGAGCTTGTTTGAAATCTGAAAATAAATGTAACAAAATTTCACAAGGATTCTGATGTTCTCTTAAATTCATAGCAGTAGCCAGCAAGATTTTTATAAGCAAACTGTATATTAATATCTATACTATTTTATACCTTTCTAGATTTTTTTTTTAAAGGGACAACCTGTAACACAGCCTCTGAATTGAATTTGAGAAAACTGGACCAAGAAAAATATATATATCTCTGCAACAGATTTTTCAATATATTTAACTCCAATTGGCATCATTCTTAGTTCTTTTCATTTGCCAGATCCTGGAAAACAGTAGCATGATGACCCAAAGTGATGATTTCATTTCAATTCTCATAGAAAGCTATAACAATTTTTTGTTTGTTTTTGTTTTAATTATTAAAAAAACATGTTTAATCAGCTTACAGGTAGGCCTGTAAAATAGACATATACAGAATCAAAGCCTAACTTCTTATTAATAACAAGTTAAAATATCTGTTATAAGCTACAAAATCATTGCATTTCAGAACAAATTTGATTTAGAATTTTGGCCAATTTTTCATTTTGATAAGAATTTTCATGAAACAGGGCCCTAGGTGTTCTTTTGCATCAGTGATATCTTGAAGAAAATCAAGGAAAATTGCACAGACTCTGTGCCATGTTTGTTCAGGGAGGCAGGAAAGAATTCCTCTGACTAGAAAGTTCTCTAGATCACCTTAAATTGTGAGTCTGAGGGAATACCTTTCATTGTTCCTGTATGTCTCTCCTTGGATGATTCATACTCTCTTTGCAGAAGAGCAACTTCGTTCTCTAGACCTTCCTTCTCTTGGATTAGCTTTTCATGAAGCTGTTTGGGAAAACAAAAACATCATGAAATCAATGTAGGAACACTTTTCTTCATTATAAATTCTCAGACATTTATTTTCAGACTGTATGGTTGCTTAAATTCTTTTTCTAGATTATAAATTGGGTATTTGTTTTTTTTTGTATGGGGGGAATCTAGCATTTTTTAATTTGTTTTGAATAACAAAACAATAGATTAACTAATACTAGTACTGTATATATTAATTCAGGAAAAAAAAACCTTGAAGACTATGATAAAGCATTTAACTTAAGTACTGTACCAATCCAATACCGAGAGATTTAATGTTTGTATTATCAAAATATCAAACTTAAAAACAAGAAAAACCTTGACTGAAGATTTGTTCAATAAATTTTACTTGACCTCTAATAATATACTTTTGTCTAGTTCTGTTTCTTTGTTGTTGGCTTCTTCTTCTTCTTCTTCTTCTTCTTCTTCTTCTTCTTCTTCTTCTTCTTCTTTATCTTCATCTTCTTCCTCTTCTTCATCTTCTTCCTCTTCTTCTTCTTCTTCTTTTTCTTCTTCTTCTTCTTCTTCTTCTTCTCCTCCTCCTCCTCCTTCTTCTTTTTCCTCTTCTTCTTTTTCTTCTCCTTCTTCTTCTTCTTCTTCTTCTTCTTCTTCTTCCTCCTCTTCTTCTTTATCTTCTTCTTCTTCTTCTTCTTCTTCTTCTTCCTCTTCTTCTTCTTCTTCTTCCCCTTCTTCTCCTTCTTCCTCTTCCTCACTTCTACTTCTTGAATATTTGTGTGGGTGTTCATTACCGCTATTTGCATGGTAAGCTACTTAATACATACCCTGTGCAAAGAAGTAAACTCCTCCACCACTTTGTCCAAGTCGATGCCCTTTGTTGATGACATGACCTTTGATCTGGACTATCAACAAGAAAAAATATGACAATCTTGAGACTTTTTATGAATCCCCCAAGACCGGACAGAAATAACCCTCTGGTATGGGGAATTCTTTAATAAAACTGACATTTATCAACCTTTCCCAAACTCAGACGGTTGCCCTTGGCGCACCTCTAACAGATTAGCAATTTTCACCGAAATCCACGAAAAAGTTTGTCCCCAGTTTTTCTTTATCGAGATCTAAGAGTTTGATTCATCAATTAGACATGTGAAACAGTATAGATCTAATTGATATAATATAAGATTATAATTCTATTTGAAAAATGATTTACTAGGGGAACAAGAAGAATCATTTATTGTCTTGCCAGGGAAAAGGGTAAGAATTTACATGAATTCTGCTGCTGTTTTATAGTGACACGTCTTGGAGGAGTTATTGGTATGGGAGCCAGTGGAGTGCACATGGTTGCAGTCAGAGATGTAACTTGAGGCAGTCAGTGTACCCAGACGTAGTCTCAGCAGAACAACCATCGATATTGCAGACTGAACTGAAGCTTTCGTTCTACTTTTTGGACCTAATGTCATGAATCAAATTTTGGAGAATTTCCACCCGATTCTTTTCATTAAAAATTGGCAAGTCATAGGGATGAAAATCTCCCTCCAGGACATGCTTGAGGTAATTTCATCTTTACCCAACCCCCAACAAAAAAGACAAAATTCAGATAAACCTAAACCAGTTTGCACAAAAGTGCAAATGATATACTGGTTGCTAAAGCCTAGACTATGCCACAATAATGTAAATAATAAATTCTTCTAGATCAAAACATGATGATCTATTCGTTTTAACGCTCAAACAATCTAGCTCTACACCTACGGTTCTAGGACTAGTAGTCCGGGCCCGGGCCTAAGTCATGAAGTTAGGCCTAGATCTAGTTTCACTTTGTACATGTTGTATGTATGTACATGTAGCAGAGCTAGTTTAGAACTAGGGTCTACGCAAAATCTTAGTACAGATCTACATCAATATGGGACAGGCAGTGGCGTACGCAGGATTTTTACAAGGGGGGGGGGGGGTTTTAAATTTGGCCGAAAATTTTCCAACGACTCAGCCAGCCACTGAATAAGCGGGGGGGGGGGGCAAAAAAATCGCAACGACTCAGCCAGCGGCTGAATAGGCGGGGGAGGGGGGGGCGGGGTAAGAAATACCAAAGCAAACCGCAAACCGCCCCCCCCCCCCCACCCCTGCGTACCTGGGGACAGGGAAGCCTTATTTACAATTACAGTCCTCCCTATACAACTATTTCTGTGACTAGATCTAGACCACTGTGCAACGTCCAGGTTTAATTACACCAAGATACTTTTATTTACACCAAGATACTATTACTAGATCCGTCGAGCCCAATGACGGCACCGCAGCTCAGGCAGCTCGCAGATCCTGCCAGAGGGTCACCATCGGCTTGGACTCCCGAGCGGCGAGCCAGGGAATTTGTGACAGAGAGATAGTGTTGAATGAAATTTATTCACAATGTCAATACTTGTCTATTTTCAATAATTGTCCTCCTCTTGTTATCATTCTTTCCAATGTTGCGCGCGCTCTCTCTCTCTCTCTCTCTCTTTGCCAAATTTTGAATTTTGGATCGAATGCTATATACTTACAAGATTGCTTGCAAATATGGCACCTGTGCTCGGAGAGTTTAGCCAGCTATTAAATCAGCTAGCAAGCGATCGAGGGGACGGAGCCCGGCGCTTGCGTCCGCGGGGCTCGGGCAGGCCGCGAAACTGCGGGTGAGGCCCCATCTAGTACGAGGCCCATGCAGGCAGGTACCTGTGAACTCGTGATCTACCGTAGATATAGAACCACCATTTGGACTCCGTAGCTCCGGTCGGCTCGCGCTCCGCGTGGAGTGCCTAAAAGCGTATACCATTACCAATTGTTCCTAAGCTACGGCTCCCACCCGGCCCCCCCCCCCGGCACCCCCCCCCCCCCCCGGCACCCCACCTTGGCTACCCACTATCTACCAAAAAACACAACCACAACAACCCACCACCACCAGTCCACCAACCCCGACGGCCACCATCACCAATTACCCACCACCACCACCACCACCACCACTGCCACCACCAAGCCACCACTACCAACACCACCGCCACCACCAAGCCACCACTACCACCAAGCCACCACCCCCAAGCCACCACCACCAAGCCACCACCATGCACCACGTACCACCACCACCACCACCACCACCATGCACCCCATCAACACTCCAACCCACCACCAACAACAACCCAACCACCACTATGACAACCCCAACCACCATCGCTTTGACCGAGCTTCGCTGCCTCTTAAACGAATTGGATGTCAAATTATTTTTTTGGTCAGATTTTATGTATACAAAAATAGAATGTATTTAAACTTTAGTCAATTTCTATGTTTTTAATATTATTTTATTTGTACACGGCGGAGAATCTTTGTGCTACTCTGTTGAGATAAAATGAATTAATTGATAAATAACTAAACTGTTGTAAAGGGAACTACAGGTATAACAAGATTTTAAATAATCTCAAAATGCACAAAGCAACAGGAAATAAATTTATATCATCAATCAAAGTTGAGTCCATGAATTTTTTTTCGACGAATTTGTAGGCCTATCAGGCGATCAATGTTTAACAGAGGTGAAAGATTTTTATCACCATTGAAAATTGAATTTGACAGGTGGGCATGTTGACGTTAATATATTTCCTGTTCTAATGATTTTCTAAGGAATTGACAATTGAAATTCAGTCGTAGCAAGCTGTGCTCTTACGCTATATCTTAAGTGGTCTAGCGCCATCTCTTGTTTAAAACATTATAATTTAGTTTTTTTTTTTTTTTGCTTTTTTTACCTGACTGCTAGAAAGCATGTGTATTCTTGTAAGCAATCAACCAATCAGCGGACCTGATAATGAAGATTAATGCGCCTCACCAAAGCTAGGTTTCGAACTCATGACCTCCCGGTCATGACCAGGCTGCTCGACAACTGAGCCACTGCGTCTCCTTCAAATATTCTTAGTGTTTCTTTGTTTTACTCTCGTAAAAAGATATATCTGGTTCCAAAACATTTTGTCCCTCTAATTTAATAAAGTCGTCCTTCGTCTAGCGTCATCTATTGAACATTGTAATGACCATAAAGTTCTAAATACCGGTAGTGTTGTATAATTTTTAACCCTACTTTATTAACTATGCAATAAGCAAAACTGATATCAAAATTCGCACCTGCATGTGGTACCTTATACTTTACATAATACAATTGTCCCCCCGCCATCATAAAATTAAAAATAGAAAAATAACAAAACTCTCGGCGGTAATATCATAACTATACATCTGCGGGACCATATCTGCCTGCATGCTGCATGCCAACTGGAGAAGTAAATTGGAGACGAGGTTGTCGATAGAGCTACACGCCCTCTATCTATATCATTGAATGGAAGTTGGCCGGATTCCAGCCGGAAAACCAATTTGAAGAATGTAAAAAGTATAAGGGTCTTAAATTAAAATTTCAATAATGCAACTAAATAAATTATTTATTCACCTGATTTTGAACAAAAACGAAAAGTTTGCCAAAATAAAAAATTATATTATTTTTTTATATCAAACTAGAAAAATTAAGGTTAAAATAGACGGTCATTTTCCTATTACTCTCTATGTGTCATTAAGGAAAATTTGGAGGGGGGGGGGGGGTAACTTTGGATCGGTCCGCTAGCGCTCAGAGAAAATACGTATCAAAGAGATTAATGGAAGTTCAAGAACAAGGTCTAATCTTTCGAAAAAATGCTATTTTATCAAAAGTTAGATGGTTCTTCGATAGCAAACTAGTCTTCCTGCAGACAGTCATTTTCCTAACTCTAAGTGTACAACATATGGAAAATTGAAAGGGGGGGGGGGGGTAACTTTGGATCGGTCCGCTAGCGCTCAGAGAAAATACGTATTAAAGAGATTAATGGAAGTTCAAGATTAAGGTCTGATCTTTCGAAAAAATGCTATTTTATCAAAAGTTAGATGGTTCTTCGGTAGCAAACTAGTCTTCCTGCAGACAGTCATTTTCCTAACTCTACGTGTACAACTTATGGGACAATTTGGGGGGGGGGGGGGTAACTTTGGATCGGTCCGCTAGCGCTCAGAGAAAATACGTATTAAAGAGATTAATGGAAGTTCAAGATTAAGGTCTGATCTTTCGAAAAAATGTTATTTTAACAAAAGTTAGATGGTCCTTCGATAGCGGACTAGTCTTCCTGCAGACAGTCATTTTCCTAACTCTAAGTGTACAACATATGGAAAATTGAAAGGGGGGGGGGGGTAACTTTGGATCGGTCCGCTAGCGCTCAGAGAAAATACGTATTAAAGAGATTAATGGAGGTTCAAGGAAAAGGTCTAATCTTTCGAAAAAATGCTATTTTATCAAAAGTTAGATGGTTCTTCGATAGCGGACTAGTCTTCCTGCAGACAGTCATTTTCCTAACTCTAAGTGTACAACATATGGAAAATTGGAGGGGGGGGGGGGGAGTAACTTTGGATCGGTCCGCTAGCGCTCAGAGAAAATACGTATTAAAGAGATTAATGGAAGTTCAAGAACAAGGTCTAATCTTCCGAAAAAATGCTATTTAATAAAAAGTTAGATGGTTCTTCGATAGCGGACTAGTCTTCCTGCAGACAGTCATTTTCCTAACTCTACGTGTACAACATATGGAAAATTGGAAGGGGGGGGGGGAACTTCGGATCGGTCCGCTAGCGCTCAGAGAAAATACGTATTAAAGAGATTAATGGAAGTTCAAGATTAAGGTCTGATCTTTCGAAAAAATGTTATTTTAACAAAAGTTAGATGGTTCTTCGATAGCGGACTAGTCTTCCTGCGGACAGTCATTTTCCTAACTCTAAGTGTACAACATATGGAAAATTGAAAGGGGAGGGGGGGTAACTTTGGATCGGTCCGCTAGCGCTCAGAGAAAATACGTATTAAAGAGATTAATGGAGGTTCAAGGAAAAGGTCTAATCTTTCGAAAAAATGCTATTTTATCAAAAGTTAGATGGTTCTTCGATAGCGGACTAGTCTTCCTGCAGACAGTCATTTTCCTAACTCTAAGTGTACAACATATGGAAAATTGGAGGAGGGGGGGGGGGAGTAACTTTGGATCGGTCCGCTAGCGCTCAGAGAAAATACGTATTAAAGAGATTAATGGAAGTTCAAGAACAAGGTCTAATCTTTCAAAAAAATGCTATTTTATCAAAAGTTAGATGGTTCTTCGATAGCGGACTAGTCTTCCTGCAGACAGTCATTTTCCTAACTCTAAGTGTACAACATATGGAAAATTGAAAGGGGGGGGGGGGGTAACTTTGGATCGGTCCGCTAGCGCTCAGAGAAAATACGTATTAAAGAGATTAATGGAAGTTCAAGAACAAGGTCTAATCTTCCGATAAAATGCTATTTTATCAAAAGTTAGATGGTTCTTCGATAGCGGACTAGTCTTCCTGCAGACAGTCATTTTCCTAACTCTAAGTGTACAACATATGGAAAATTGAAAGGGGGGGGGGGGTAACTTTGGATCGGTCCGCTAGCGCTCAGAGAAAATACGTATTAAAGAGATTAATGGAAGTTCAAGAACAAGGTCTAATCTTCCGATAAAATGCTATTTTATCAAAAGTTAGATGGTTCTTCGATAGCGGACTAGTCTTCCTGCAGACAGTCATTTTCCTAACTCTAAGTGTACAACATATGGAAAATTGAAGGGGGGGGGTAACTTTGGATCGGTCCGCTAGCGCTCAGAGAAAATACGTATTAAAGAGATTAATGGAAGTTCAAGATTAAGGTCTGATCTTTCGAAAAAATGTTATTTTATCAAAAGTTAGATGGTTCTTCGGTAGCAAACTAGTCTTCCTGCAGACAGTCATTTTCCTAACTCTACGTGTACAACCTATGGGACAATTTTTTTTTGGGGGGGGGGGGTAACTTTGGATCGGTCCGCTAGCGCTCAGAGAAAATACGTATTAAAGAGATTAATGGAAGTTCAAGATTAAGGTCTGATCTTTCGAAAAAATGTTATTTTAACAAAAGTTAGATGGTTCTTCGATAGCAAACTAGTCTTCCTGCAGACAGTCATTTTCCTAACTCTAAGTGTACAACATATGGAAAATTGAAAGGGGGGGGGGTAACTTTGGATCGGTCCGCTAGCGCTCAGAGAAAATACGTATTAAAGAGATTAATGGAAGTTCAAGATTAAGGTCTGATCTTTCGAAAAAATGTTATTTTAACAAAAGTTAGATGGTTCTTCGATAGCAAACTAGTCTTCCTGCAGACAGTCATTTCCTAACTCTAAGTGTACAACATATGGAAAATTGAAAGGGGGGGGGGGGTAACTTTGGATCGGTCCGCTAGCGCTCAGAGAAAATACGTATTAAAGAGATTAATGGAAGTTCAAGAACAAGGTCTAATCTTCCGATAAAATGCTATTTTATAAAAAAGTTAGATGGTTCTTCGATAGCGGACTAGTCTTCCTGCAGACAGTCATTTTCCTAACTCTAAGTGTACAACATATGGAAAATTGAAAGGGGGGGAGGGGGGGGGGGTAACTTTGGATCGGTCCGCTAGCGCTCAGAGAAAATACGTATTAAAGAGATTAATGGAAGTTCAAGATTAAGGTCTGATCTTTCGAAAAAATGTTATTTTATCAAAAGTTAGATGGTTCTTCGGTAGCAAACTAGTCTTCCTGCAGACAGTCATTTTCCTAACTCTACGTGTACAACCTATGGGACAATTTTTTTTTTGGGGGGGGGGGTAACTTTGGATCGGTCCGCTAGCGCTCAGAGAAAATACGTATTAAAGAGATTAATGGAAGTTCAAGATTAAGGTCTGATCTTTCGAAAAAATGTTATTTTAACAAAAGTTAGATGGTTCTTCGATAGCAAACTAGTCTTCCTGCAGACAGTCATTTTCCTAACTCTAAGTGTACAACATATGGAAAATTGAAAGGGGGGGGGGGGTAACTTTGGATCGGTCCGCTAGCGCTCAGAGAAAATACGTATTAAAGAATGGAGGTTCAAGGAAAAGGTCTAATCTTTCGAAAAAATGCTATTTTATCAAAAGTTAGATGGTTCTTCGATAGCGGACTAGTCTTCCTGCAGACAGTCATTTTCCTAACTCTAAGTGTACAACATATGGAAATTGGAGGAGGGGGGGGGGGGGGGAGTAACTTTGGATCGGTCCGCTAGCGCTCAGAGAAAATACGTATTAAAGAGATTAATGGAAGTTCAAGAACAAGGTCTAATCTTCCGATAAAATGTTATTTTAACAAAAGTTAGATGGTTCTTCGGTAGCAAACTAGTCTTCCTGCAGACAGTCATTTTCCTAACTCTACGTGTACAACCTATGGGACAATTGGGGGGGGGGGTAACTTTGGATCGGTCCGCTAGCGCTCAGAGAAAATACGTATTAAAGAGATTAATGGAAGTTCAAGAACAAGGTCTAATCTTTCAAAAAAATGCTATTTTATCAAAAGTTAGATGGTTCTTCGATAGCGGACTAGTCTTCCTGCAGACAGTCATTTTCCTAACTCTAAGTGTACAACATATGGAAAATTGAAAGGGGGGGGGGGGTAACTTTGGATCGGTCCGCTAGCGCTCAGAGAAAATACGTATTAAAGAGATTAATGGAAGTTCAAGAACAAGGTCTAATCTTCCGATAAAATGCTATTTTATCAAAAGTTAGATGGTTCTTCGATAGCGGACTAGTCTTCCTGCAGACAGTCATTTTCCTAACTCTAAGTGTACAACATATGGAAAATTGAAAGGGGGGGTAACTTTGGATCGGTCCGCTAGCGCTCAGAGAAAATACGTATTAAAGAGATTAATGGAAGTTCAAGAACAAGGTCTAATCTTCCGAAAAAATGTTATTTTATCAAAAGTTAGATGGTTCTTCGATAGCGGACTAGTCTTCCTGCAGACAGTCATTTTCCTAACTCTAAGTGTACAACATATGGAAAATTGAAAGGGGGGGGGGGGGTAACTTTGGATCGGTCCGCTAGCGCTCAGAGAAAATACGTATTAAAGAGATTAATGGAAGTTCAAGATTAAGGTCTGATCTTTCGAAAAAATGTTATTTTATCAAAAGTTAGATGTTCTTCGATAGCAAACTAGTCTTCCTGCAGACAGTCATTTTCCTAACTCTACGTGTACAACCTATGGGACAATTTGGGGGGGGGGGTAACTTTGGATCGGTCCGCTAGCGCTCAGAGAAAATACGTATTAAAGAGATTAATGGAAGTTCAAGATTAAGGTCTGATCTTTGGAAAAAATGTTATTTTAACAAAAGTTAGATGGTTCTTCGATAGCAAACTAGTCTTCCTGCAGACAGTCATTTTCCTAACTCTAAGTGTACAACATATGGAAAATTGAAAGGGGGGGGGGGGTAACTTTGGATCGGTCTGCTAGCGCTCAGAGAAAATACGTATTAAAGAGATTAATGGAGGTTCAAGGAAAAGGTCTAATCTTTCGAAAAAATGCTATTTTATCAAAAGTTAGATGGTTCTTCGATAGCGGACTAGTCTTCCTGCAGACAGTCATTTTCCTAACTCTAAGTGTACAACATATGGAAAATTGGAGGAGGGGAGGGGGGGGGGGGGGAGTAACTTTGGATCGGTCCGCTAGCGCTCAGAGAAAATACGTATTAAAGAGATGAATGGAAGTTCAAGAACAAGGTCTGATCTTTCGAAAAAATGTTATTTTATCAAAAGTTAGATGGTTCTTCGGTAGCAAACTAGTCTTCCTGCAGACAGTCATTTTCCTAACTCTACGTGTACAACCTATGGACAATTGGGGGGGGGGGGGGGTAACTTTGGATCGGTCCGCTAGCGCTCAGAGAAAATACGTATTAAAGAGATTAATGGAAGTTCAAGATTAAGGTCTGATCTTTCGAAAAAATGTTATTTTACAAAAGTTAGATGGTTCTTCGATAGCAAACTAGTCTTCCTGCGGACAGTCATTTTCCTAACTCTAAGTGTACAACATATGGAAAATTGAAAGGGGGGGGGGGGGTAACTTTGGATCGGTCCGCTAGCGCTCAGAGAAAATACGTATTAAAGAGATTAATGGAGGTTCAAGAAAAGGTCTAATCTTTCGAAAAAATGCTATTTTATCAAAAGTTAGATGGTTCTTCGATAGCGGACTAGTCTTCCTGCAGACAGTCATTTTCCTAACTCTAAGTGTACAACATATGGAAAATTGGAGGAGGGGGGGGGGGGGGGGTAACTTTGGATCGGTCCGCTAGCGCTCAGAGAAAATACGTATTAAAGAGATTAATGGAAGTTCAAGAACAAGGTCTAATCTTTCAAAAAATGCTATTTTATCAAAAGTTAGATGGTTCTTCGATAGCGGACTAGTCTTCCTGCAGACAGTCATTTTCCTAACTCTAAGTGTACAACATATGGAAAATTGAAAGGGGGGGGGGGGGTAACTTTGGATCGGTCCGCTAGCGCTCAGAGAAAATACGTATTAAAGAGATTAATGGAAGTTCAAGAACAAGGTCTAATCTTTCGAAAAAATGCTATTTTATCAAAAGTTAGATGGTTCTTCGATAGCGGACTAGTCTTCCTGCAGACAGTCATTTTCCTAACTCTAAGTGTACAACATATGGAAAATTGAAAGGGGGGGGGGGGTAACTTTGGATCGGTCCGCTAGCGCTCAGAGAAAATACGTATTAAAGAGATTAATGGAAGTTCAAGAACAAGGTCTAATCTTCCGAAAAATGCTATTTTATCAAAAGTTAGATGGTTCTTCGATAGCGGACTAGTCTTCCTGCAGACAGTCATTTTCCTAACTCTAAGTGTACAACATATGGAAAATTGAAAGGGGGGGTAACTTTGGATCGGTCCGCTAGCGCTCAGAGAAAATACGTATTAAAGAGATTAATGGAAGTTCAAGAACAAGGTCTAATCTTCCGAAAAAATGCTATTTTATCAAAAGTTAGATGGTTCTTCGATAGCGGACTAGTCTTCCTGCAGACAGTCATTTTCCTAACTCTAAGTGTACAACATATGGAAAATTGAAAGGGGGGGGGGGGTAACTTTGGATCGGTCCGCTAGCGCTCAGAGAAAATACGTATTAAAGAGATTAATGGAAGTTCAAGATTAAGGTCTGATCTTTCGAAAAAATGTTATTTTATCAAAAGTTAAATGATTCTTCGGTAGCAAACTAGTCTTCCTGCAGACAGTCATTTTCCTAACTCTACGTGTACAACCTATGGGACAATTTGGGGGGGGGGGGTAACTTTGGATCGGTCCGCTAGCGCTCAGAGAAAATACGTATTAAAGAGATTAATGGAAGTTCAAGATTAAGGTCTGATCTTTCGAAAAAATGTTATTTTAACAAAAGTTAGATGGTTCTTCGATAGCAAACTAGTCTTCCTGCAGACAGTCATTTTCCTAACTCTAAGTGTACAACATATGGAAAATTGAAGGGGGGGGGGGGGTAACTTTGGATCGGTCCGCTAGCGCTCAGAGAAAATACGTATTAAAGAGATTAATGGAGGTTCAAGAAAAGGTCTAATCTTTCGAAAAAATGCTATTTTATCAAAAGTTAGATGGTTCTTCGATAGCAAACTAGTCTTCCTGCAGACAGTCATTTTCCTAACTCTACGTGTACAACATATGGACAATTGGGGGGGGGGGGGGGTAACTTTGGATCGGTCCGCTAGCGCTCAGAGAAAATACGTATTAAAGAGATTAATGGAAGTTCAAGATTAAGGTCTGATCTTTCGAAAAAATGCTATTTTAACAAAAGTTAGATGGTTCTTCGATAGCGGACTAGTCTTCCTGCAGACAGTCATTTTCCTAACTCTAAGTGTACAACATATGGAAAATTGAAGGGGGGGGGGGAACTTTGGATCGGTCCGCTAGCGCTCAGAGAAAATACGTATTAAAGAGATTAATGGAAGTTCAAGATTAAGGTCTGATCTTTCGAAAAAATGCTATTTTAACAAAAGTTAGATGGTTCTTCGATAGCAAACTAGTCTTCCTGCAGACAGTCATTTTCCTAACTCTAAGTGTACAACATATGGAAAATTGAAAGGGGGGGGGGTAACTTTGGATCGGTCCGCTAGCGCTCAGAGAAAATACGTATTAAAGAGATTAATGGAGGTTCAAGAAAAGGTCTAATCTTTCGAAAAAATGCTATTTTATCAAAAGTTAGATGGTTCTTCGATAGCGGACTAGTCTTCCTGCAGACAGTCATTTTCCTAACTCTAAGTGTACAACATATGGAAAATTGGAGGAGGGGGGGGGGGAGTAACTTTGGATCGGTCCGCTAGCGCTCAGAGAAAATACGTATTAAAGAGATTAATGGAAGTTCAAGAACAAGGTCTAATCTTTCAAAAAATGCTATTTTATCAAAAGTTAGATGGTTCTTCGATAGCGGACTAGTCTTCCTGCAGACAGTCATTTTCCTAACTCTAAGTGTACAACATATGGAAAATTGAAAGGGGGGGGGGTAACTTTGGATCGGTCCGCTAGCGCTCAGAGAAAATACGTATTAAAGAGATTAATGGAAGTTCAAGAACAAGGTCTAATCTTTCAAAAAAATGCTATTTTATCAAAAGTTAGATGGTTCTTCGATAGCGGACTAGTCTTCCTGCAGACAGTCATTTTCCTAACTCTAAGTGTACAACATATGGAAAATTGAAAGGGGGGGGGGGGGGTAACTTTGGATCGGTCCGCTAGCGCTCAGAGAAAATACGTATTAAAGAGATTAATGGAAGTTCAAGAACAAGGTCTAATCTTCGAAAAATGCTATTTTATCAAAAGTTAGATGGTTCTTCGATAGCGGACTAGTCTTCCTGCAGACAGTCATTTTCCTAACTCTAAGTGTACAACATATGGAAAATTGAAAGGGGGGGTAACTTTGGATCGGTCCGCTAGCGCTCAGAGAAAATACGTATTAAAGATATTAATGGAAGTTCAAGAACAAGGTCTAATCTTCCGAAAAATGCTATTTTATCAAAAGTTAGATGGTTCTTCGATAGCGGACTAGTCTTCCTGCAGACAGTCATTTTCCTAACTCTAAGTGTACAACATATGGAAAATTGAAAGGGGGGGGGGGGGGTAACTTTGGATCGGTCCGCTAGCGCTCAGAGAAAATACGTATTAAAGAGATTAATGGAAGTTCAAGATTAAGGTCTGATCTTTCGAAAAAATGTATTTTATCAAAAGTTAATGGTTCTTCGGTAGCAACT
Organism: Strongylocentrotus purpuratus; assembly: GCF_000002235.5. Lineage (NCBI taxonomy): Eukaryota > Metazoa > Echinodermata > Echinoidea > Camarodonta > Strongylocentrotidae > Strongylocentrotus > Strongylocentrotus purpuratus. Next base: position 12,686,322 of record NW_022145609.1, read on the forward strand.
AGTCTTCCTGCAGACAGTCATTTTCCTAACTCTACGTGTACAACCTATGGGACAAATTGGGGGGGGGGGGGTAACTTTGGATCGGTCCGCTAGCGCTCAGAGAAAATACGTATTAAAGAGATTAATGGAAGTTCAAGATTAAGGTCTGATCTTTCGAAAAAATGTTATTTTATCAAAAGTTAGATGGTTCTTCGATAGCAAACTAGTCTTCCTGCAGACAGTCATTTTCCTAACTCTAAGTGTACAACATATGGAAAATTGAAGGGGGGGGGGGGGGTAACTTTGGATCGGTCCGCTAGCGCTCAGAGAAAATACGTATTAAAGAGATTAATGGAGGTTCAAGAAAAGGTCTAATCTTTCGAAAAAATGCTATTTTATCAAAAGTTAGATGGTTCTTCGGTAGCAAACTAGTCTTCCTGCAGACAGTCATTTTCCTAACTCTACGTGTACAACATATGGAAAATTGGGGGGGGGGGGGGTAACTTTGGATCGGTCCGCTAGCGCTCAGAGAAAATACGTATTAAAGAGATTAATGGAAGTTCAAGATTAAGGTCTGATCTTTCGAAAAAATGTTATTTTAACAAAAGTTAGATGGTTCTTCGATAGCAAACTAGTCTTCCTGCAGACAGTCATTTTCCTAACTCTAAGTGTACAACATATGGAAAATTGAAAAGGGGGGGGGTAACTTTGGATCGGTCCGCTAGCGCTCAGAGAAAATACGTATTAAAGAGATTAATGGAGTTCAAGGAAAAGTCTAATCTTTCGAAAAAATGCTATTTTATCAAAAGTTAGATGGTTCTTCGATAGCGGACTAGTCTTCCTGCAGACAGTCATTTTCCTAACTCTAAGTGTACAACATATGGAAAATTGGAGGAGGGGGGGGGGGGAGTAACTTTGGATCGGTCCGCTAGCGCTCAGAGAAAATACGTATTAAAGAGATTAATGGAAGTTCAAGAACAAGGTCTAATCTTTCAAAAAAATGCTATTTTATCAAAAGTTAGATGGTTCTTCGATAGCGGACTAGTCTTCCTGCAGACAGTCATTTTCCTAACTCTAAGTGTACAACATATGGAAAATTGAAAGGGGGGGGGGGGTAACTTTGGATCGGTCCGCTAGCGCTCAGAGAAAATACGTATTAAAGAGATTAATGGAGGTTCAAGAAAAAGGTCTAATCTTTCGAAAAAATGCTATTTTATCAAAAGTTAGATGGTTCTTCGATAGCGGACTAGTCTTCCTGCAGACAGTCATTTTCCTAACTCTAAGTGTACAACATATGGAAAATTGGAGGAGGGGGGGGGGGGGGAGTAACTTTGGATCGGTCCGCTAGCGCTCAGAGAAAATACGTATTAAAGAGATTAATGGAAGTTCAAGAACAAGGTCTAATCTTTCGAAAAAATGCTATTTTATCAAAAGTTAGATGGTTCTTCGATAGCGGACTAGTCTTCCTGCAGACAGTCATTTTCCTAACTCTAAGTGTACAACATATGGAAAATTGAAAGGGGGGGGGTAACTTTGGATCGGTCCGCTAGCGCTCAGAGAAAATACGTATTAAAGAGATTAATGGAAGTTCAAGAACAAGGTCTAATCTTTCAAAAAAATGCTATTTTATCAAAAGTTAGATGGTTCTTCGATAGCGGACTAGTCTTCCTGCAGACAGTCATTTTCCTAACTCTAAGTGTACAACATATGGAAAATTGGAGGAGGGGAGGGGGGGGGGGGAGTAACTTTGGATCGGTCCGCTAGCGCTCAGAGAAAATACGTATTAAAGAGATTAATGGAAGTTCAAGAACAAGGTCTGATCTTTCGAAAAAATGCTATTTTATCAAAAGTTAGATGGTTCTTCGATAGCAAACTAGTCTTCCTGCAGACAGTCATTTTCCTAACTCTACGTGTACAACATATGGAAAATTGGGGGGGGGGGGGGGTAACTTTGGATCGGTCCGCTAGCGCTCAGAGAAAATACGTATTAAAGAGATTAATGGAAGTTCAAGAACAAGGTCTAATCTTCCGAAAAAATGCTATTTTATCAAAAGTTAGATGGTTCTTCGATAGCGGACTAGTCTTCCTGCAGACAGTCATTTTCCTAACTCTACGTGTACAACATATGGAAAATTGGAAGGGGGGGGGGGAACTTTGGATCGGTCCGCTAGCGCTCAGAGAAAATACGTATTAAAGAGATTAATGGAAGTTCAAGATTAAGGTCTGATCGTTCGAAAAAATGTTATTTTATCAAAAGTTAGATGGTTCTTCGGTAGCAAACTAGTCTTCCTGCAGACAGTCATTTTCCTAACTCTCGTGTACAACCTATGGGACAATTTGGGGGGGGGGGGAACTTGGGATCGGTCCGCTAGCGCTCAGAGAAAATACGTATTAAAGAGATTAATGGAAGTTCAAGATGAAGGTCTGATCTTTCGAAAAAAATGTTATTTTATCAAAAGTTAGATGGTTCTTCGGTAGCAAACTAGTCTTCGTGCATATTTTTTTATTAAAGGGTCGATAAGACATGAGGCCCTATGCACTGGCGTACTGATTTGTCTCATTTTAGGGGTAAATTATGCGTTTTTATGCTTCTGTTTGAAAATTTCAAATTGCCTAACATACAGTCAGGAAAAAAATATGCCTATCGAGAAGCCTACATGTCAGGGACTGCAGAACGGGGGGCTCGGGGCTCGAGCCCCCCCCCCCCCCCCCCCCCCCCAACCCCCACACTTAAACAAAAGTATGTTAAAAAGAAAAAGAAACAAAGAGAGAAACTAAGAATAAATGACCTGCCAGTGTCACAAAAAAACCTGAGCTTACGGGGGCTCGGCCCCCTGGACCCTACCAAGGGACTGAGGCGGCCCCTGGATGCTCATCTGACCGTAATAATAGTACCTAAAGCCTCTGAGCTTCCGGGAGCTCTGCCCCTGGAGGAGGGACCCGGATGCTCATCTGATCGTCATTAAATGCCTAAAATCCCTGAGCTTCATGGGGCTCGGCCCCCTGGACTACCCGCCATTAAGTGAACTGCCAGTGTCACAAAATATGGTATCTGAATATGCTTTACTGACCGTAATGTTATGCCTAAAAACCCTGAGCTTCCGGTGGATCCGTCCCCTGACCCTCGCCAGAGCGAGGCCACAAGCCTATGCAGGCTCGGGTCATTTCGCTCGCTACGCTCTTCCGGATCATTAATACTCCACTCTGAAAAACGTTCCGCGGGGCCTGCATGTAACATGTAAGAGTGGTGGTGATGCATATTTTTCTTCTGCCCCCTAACGTTTTCGCTCATTACGCCTGGAAGGTAAGCCCCTCCCCCTGGAATATTTGCCCCCCCCCCCCCAATCCCAAAGTTCTTCCGGAGCGCCCGGCCATGCCCGCAAACTGAAGGGTATAAGACATTAAATTACGGTCATATGGGCAAATTTGGATACCTTATTTCTACCACTGTCAGGTCAATAGTTGGCGTGGAGTCCAGGGGGCAGAGCCTCTAGAAGCTCAGGGGTTTTAGGCATAAAATTATGGTCAGTTGAGCATATTTTGATACTTCATTTGTGATATTGGCAGGTCACCTTTCTTTCTTTCTATTTTCTTTAACATACTTTTTCAAAACAGTGAGGGGGGCTCGAGTCCCCAGGCACCGCTGTTCTGCGGACCCTGACATGTAGGCTTCGAAATAAGCATACTTTGGGCCTGACTGTACATTTGGGAATTTGTCATTTTCAAACAAACGCATAGAAAGTTTCGGCAACATTAATATTGTAAATCACTATAGTATAAATTGAAAATAAACCTCGATTGAATTTTATTTGAGACAACTGCCCCCAAGGCCTCCCCCCTCCCATCAGTACGCAAGTGTGTATGTCCTTGTATATTTCGTTTCTTCCAAAATACAGACCAGGGGCCCCGTCTTATTGAGAGTTGTGATTATTTAAATCAATCGCAAGTCCTCCAAACAATCGCAATTTCAACCACTCTTCTGCAAGGTTCTAGATTGCATAAAAGTCAAGAGGTTATAGGTGTCTATTACCTGTAAATCCTGGCAAAGGCTATGCCCCTTATTCCCGTCATATAAGGTCTATGACGGGAATAAGGGGCATAGCCTTTGCCGGGATTTTGGCCCCTGGACCCTATACCATTAGATTACAAGTGGTTCCCAAGACAACCCTTTATCCTATACAATTATCTTCATGAGAGCATAATTATGGTTGTAAGAGAGAGCGAGAGAGAAAAATAATCCGGTAGGGCCAGTGCAAATGTTGATGGATAGATTTCTATCGCTCAAGACGACTATCTTAAAGGTTCTGAATTGCTAATACTCAAGAGCAATAGCGGCACCGCCCAAAGACCCCTCCCGGAAAGGTTTTAGAGTACCTTGAGATCACACATCTTTGTCCCGTTAGGGATGGGTTAAGCAATTATTTTTTTTAATTTCGAAATGGGTAGGGAGATTTTCTCAATTTTCCTGGGAGAGCCGCCCCCAATTTCACTTGAACCGAAAACCCTGCATTTTGTTGAAAAACCTAGACGCTCTATTGGCAATCTATACCACTCGTGACGGCTATCGGGAAAGGTTATGAATTGTTATAACCGGGGGCTTCGCTCTCGGACCCCAGAAGGGGCTGCAACTCTCCGTGGGGCTCTAAGGTGGGCCCGCGAAACCCAAGACACTCAAGACAGTTATCGTGAAGGTTCTGAATTGCTAAAAATCAAGAGCTTCAGGGGGCTCCATCCACTGGAGCTCCGGAATTGACTCTTCCCCTAATATAGACATGGGTAATAAACTTCTTTTTTGGGGGGGGGGAGGATAGGGGTGGGGGAAATGTTAAGCATTATCCAGGGGGCGCCGCCCTCCGTCCCCTTGAATGAATGCTTTATGAAGTTTTTGAAACCGAGAAAAGAGCCATTCCTTCCTTCTTCTTTTTCCAGTTTTCTTTTCGTTTCTTCTAATTTTCTTTCCTTTCCTCTCTCCTTTTTCTACCTTTTGTGTGTTGTGTGTGTTGTAAAGTTTGAGCGCAAGTTTTACAATTACCATAGACAGTTGGGAAGACCCTAAACCTACGCCCCCACCTCCAACAACCATGGCTTTGTTTCAAAAGAGCCGAACCATCAACAAGGAGAATAAAAAACAGTCCCTTATAGGTATATAGTGAGAGTTTTTTGTTTAAAGGGTTTTAGTATGAGTTTAAAAAACAAATGGCTTTATAAATCAAAGCAAACGAAGTGGAAGAGGGACAAACCTCGCTATTCGTAAGGACCGCTATTCAAAATAAAGGTTTTCGCGTCATGTAGCGTACAAAGAGGTAATGCGATCCGAATATGAACCAAACATTTACATCCTTTTTGTTGGGATGTGGTTGGGGGTAGTGGACGTGTGGTCAGGGGCGTCGCTAAAAGGGGTGTGAGACACCCCCTCCCCCCTCCCCCCACTTGTCAAGATATTGTCGGTAAAATCGCGCTGCTGTCGGGAAAAATGAGAAAAGGGTAGGGGAAATGAGAGGGAAAGGGAAAGAAAAAAAAAAAAGAAAAAAAAAGGAAGAGAAGAGAAGAATGAAAGAGAAAATAAAACAAGTGGAAGGAGAGAAAACAAAGGAAAAGAAAGAAAAGAAAGAAAAGGAGAAAGGGAAAAAAGAGAAGAAAACAAACGGGGGATGAAAGAGAGGAGAGAGAGAGGAGGGGTGGAAGTAAGAGAGAGGGGATGTTTGGTGGAGTTGCCACGTCCAGAGATCAAGAATGATGCATACGCATAGATATGTTGCTGTGTGGGGTCCGCTGTTTCGGTATTCTTGCTCGATCCTCGTTTACTATATCAATGCAGAAGTTAATTCGGTGGGATGTATTATGTCGGTCGGCCGGCATTTTTTTCCCCTACGAACTGTGACTTTATATCGGACAAAGAAACATTTTTGAAAATTCAGACAATGATTATTAGAGTCGTGCAACGAATCGTCTACTTTCTAAAATAATTTAATGAAACGTTAAAGCTTCCGCGCTTTGCGCGGGAGGGGGCAACCGAATTAAGACTAGGATTAGGAGTCGAGAACGGTACAACCAATCGTCTTCTTTCTCAATGATTTAATGAAGCGGCAAAACTTCCGCGCCTCGCGCCGTAGGGGGGAAACTGAATTCAGACAAGGATTAAGAATCGAAAACATTATAACGAATCCTCTTCTTTCTCTAATAATTTAATGAAATGTCAAAGCTTCGCTCAGGAGGGGGGCGCAACTGAATTCATGCAGACTAGGATTAAGAGTCGAGAACGGTACAACGAATCGTCTTCTTTCTCTAATAATTTAATGAGATGTCAAAGCTTCAGCGCTTCGTGCGGGAGGGGGGGGGAACTGAATTCAGTCTAGGATTAAGAATCAAGAACGGTACAACGAATCGTCTTCTTTCTCTAATAAATTTAAAAAACGGCAAGGCGGAAGAGGCCGGGAACTGAATTCAGACAAGGATTAGGAATGGAAAACTGTACAACGAATCGTCTTCTCTTTCTAATAATTTAATGAACTGTCAAAGCTTCAGCGCTTCGCGCGGGAGAAGGGGGGGGGGGGTGAATTGAATTCAGACTAGGATTAAGAGTCGAGAACGCTACAACGAATCGTCTTCTTTCTCTAATAATTAAAAAAAGGCAAAGCGGAAGAGGCCGGGAACTGCGATTGAGAATTTCTTTCTCTAATAATTTAATGAAATGTCAAAGCTTCAGCGCTCCGCGTGGGAGGGGGAAAAACTAAATTCAGAATAGGATTACGAGTCGGGAAAGGTATAACGAATCGTCTTCTTTCTCTAACAATTTAATGAAATGTCAAAGCTTTCGCACTTAAAAAAAAAAAAAATAATAATAATAACAACATTTATAATGCGCACATATCCACCCCAAGAGATGCTCAAGGCGCCTAACAAGGTAAGTACATTGAACGAAAATAATTTAACATAATCAAATATAATTCAACAACGTTAATTACATCATATTTTGAAATACACTACGTCTTAACTAAGGAACTCAGACATTAGATAGGTTTTCATTTGTTTTTGGAACACATTTTGATTGGCTGACATTTTGATTGAATGGGGTAGGGAGTTCCATAACCGGGGTGCAGCAGCTGTAAAAGCTCTGTCTCCCCAACTCCTCTTTGTTCTATTGTGTTAAATTTGTTGAATTAGAGGAACGAATACCTGCACGAGAACTTAAAGAGATATTAAAAAGAGAGGAAATATATTCAGGGACTGATCCATTTAGTGAACGGTAGGTGAGTAGTAGAATTTTATATTTGATACGCTGTTCTATTGGAAGCCAGTGAAGTTTCTTGAGTATTTGAGTAGTATGGGTCGATCGTTTAGATTTAGTGACAAGGCGGGCAGCTGTGTTTTGAACCTTTTGTAGTCTGTGAATTTGGTATTTAGGAAGTCCATAAAGGAGAGAGTTACAGTTATCGAGATGAGATGTTACAAAAGCATGAATCAATTGTTGAGTGGTTTGGGGGGTTAAAAATTTCCTTATAGCGCGAAGATTACGAAGATGATAATTGGCAGCTTTCACACATTTTGAAATATGTGCATCAAGAGACATGCTTGTATCGAAAATGACACCAAGATTTCTTGCCTTATCTGAAGGAGCAATGTGCACAGAACCAACACATATATGAGTTATAACAATCTTGGAAAGTTGTTGTCTGGAGCCTAACAAGAGAAATTCTGTTTTATCGTCATTTAGTTTGAGATAGCAATCATTCATCCATTTTCGTACATCATGAATACAACTTTCAAGATCTTTGACACGTTAATTTAGCTCTTAGCCCCGTGTTTATAGGGTGAAATGTGTTGACATTGGGACATTGGTATTAGTATATTTGTCGGTAATAATATGGGTGGCTAGTTTTGTCGATAATCGGTGGCCTCTACACCCCCCCCCCCCTCTCCGCCCCGTTGAAAAAGGTCTAGCGACGCCTTGTGGTGATGGGTCAGAAGGTTTTGATAAGGTCTAGTGCGGAAAATAAATAAAAATAAATGCCGTGATGAATTTGTTTTTGTTTATAATTGGGGTGGGATATCTAGCCCTCCTCGTAGCAACAAGGGGGCAGGATATAATGAGGAATACATAACAAACACCAAAAAAAAAAACGGAATGTAAAATACAAATGTGCATGCAGGTTCAGGAAAGTTAATATTAATTAATTCGAGACCTGATAAATCCTAAGCAACAGATAAAATACACGTATTAATTATTCAAATACACGTATGCATCCATACAGGTTCACACACAAAATATAAAGAGTCAATGACATTAAATAGCCAAATCAAAATAAAAAATTACAATAAAGGGAACAAAACAAACGAGGAGTAAGGCTGACGTGAATTGTCATTAAACAAGATAGATCATTATAAAACAAACACATCTACATTATGAAATATTTCCCCTCGCCTTCTACGCTTATGATGACGACTCGGACAGTCAGATGTCAGACATTCATATTTATTTATATGGGCCTGATGAGGTGGTTTCCTTGTAAACTATCTCGTCTTGTCACGAAAGTAAATTTTCACAATGTTTGCGACAAATATTCGGGGCCATGTGTCGCCCCCCCCCAGAGCTACGCCATAGCCAACATTTCCCTTTCTTATCATTTTGTTTGCTATGTAATTTTTATGACTAGCAACCCTCTTCTCGTATTATGAATAGCGACCCTTATTTCGTATTATGAATAGGGACCCATAGGCCTATGAATTTCGACCCGATTTTGTATTATAGCGAGTACGACCCTCTTCTCATATTATGAATAGCAACCCTCATTTTCGATTATGAATCGGGGTCATTAAATATGAATGATGACCCTTATGAATAATGACCCTTTTCTCAAATTAAGAATCAACAACAATATATCCAAAGAAATCTAAAGAAATCGGGAATACAAATAATAATGTTGATATTAGCAAGCTTGAAGTAAATATAGGAATTAGAAGAAGAACAAATATTAATACGTGCTATTTCTGTTTTTAAAATCCCCACTGTACTACTTGTAGCTAATTGGCCCTCTGGCAGGCGCGGATCCAGGATTTCTTAGGGGAGGGGGCCCAACTTTTTTTTTTTGATCCTCGAAAAAATTTCAATTTGCACCCCCCCCCCTTGAGCGCCAGGGGGGGGGGGGGGCCCAACCTCAAAAAAAGGTAAAAATCACGTGATTTTACATGATTTTTTTCTCAAGGGGGGGGGGGGGGGCCCGGGCCTCCCGGCCCCCCCCCCCTGGATCCGCCACTGCCCTCTGGAGAGAAAAACAACGTCTAAACGGTCTAAACAGTTTTCCACATTATTTTGCGTGGCAGCCCAAAAGAGGCTGACTGAATTTAGAATGATGCAGTGACATTATTTTGTTTAGATAGAATTTGATAATGGTGCATACCGTGCAGGGGCGGCGATTTCCTTTCAAGACCGGGGGGGGGGGGGCAAAATGCGAGGGACGAGGGAGCAGTGGCGTAATGAGGAAAAACGTTTGGGGGGGGGCAGAAAAGAACCGGCATCACCATCACTCCTACATGTTACGCAGGTCCTGGCTAAAGTATTTACGATCAGGTAGATCAAGCCGAGCGAAGCAAGTGGACCGTAAGGTCCAGGGGGCAGAGCCCAAGGAAAGTCAGGAAAAATGCCATTTCAGCAACATTTGTAAATCACTGATATCGAATTAGAAATAAACCACGTTTGAATGAATTTTTTTGAGGGGGGACTTCCCCAAAGCTCCCCCCCCCCCCATCAATACGCAATTTCGAGGGAGCATAGTGAATGAGAGGGACTACCCCTTACGGATTTTTGAAGTTTTGGTTGTATTAAAAAATTATATTTCTTAGCAAAACTATAGTATAAAAACAAGCAATAAACTTTTTTCACACTTCGTTTTGCTCAGTATTTACTTATACATTTAGAAGGTTATTATGCAAGGGAGCGTAGCTTCCGGGTGAAAAGATTTTTGCATTTTATTTGTCTACACGCTGCACTTTTGGGCCCTCCAGAACCTAAGTTTGTTGCAGTCTTTATTATTTGCTACCTTTTTCGGGGGCACTTTTTCAAATTTTGAGGGGGGAGGGACGATCCCCCTTTAAAAAAATTGAGGGGAGACGTGCCCCCCCCAAAAAAAAAAACGTTCCCCGCCTCCACCCGCCCCCACCGCCCAACGCCCCCCCCCCGCCCCTGATACCGTGCATGAAGCCAGGATTTGTTTACTATTACAGCACTCGACTGATGGTCAACACAATTCCGAAAAATACTCTAACACTGAAGCAAACAAGAAAGGAAAAATTTAGAAACAAAAATATAATAATGACCCGGGGGCTCGTTCCTAGAAACCAACGACAAGACAGTCATAACTTTATCCGCCAACTACGGAGATGTCTCTGATCTTCCTAAACCGTTTCACGAAGAGCTTACTAGCTAGTATCTCGTGAGATCGATATTATCGGCGAGAAGAGGAGCCGAGAATTAGCCTTAGTCGCAATACCACCAGATTATTACAAATTAATATTAGGGAAAATGCAATTATTTAAATGAATTAGTAATAAAAAAGATTGAAAATGATACCAAGAAATAAGAGATCCAATATACTTCCAAATTTGTGTTGATTAAACAATTGAAGTACTTGTAAAATATAATTGTGAGTTTTTCATTACATGACCAGTGAATCAGTTTTGTTGTTGAGATGGGCACCCCCCGAATATTTTCATTTGATAGTTTATAAAAATACACCCTTATATTATTCTTTGAAAAAATACGATGTAATGAAATTTGTGTTCAATGTTTTTGGCGTCAGCACAATATAAAAATTACAAAACTTCAATATTTCAAAGGTTAAAACATATGTTTAAACCATTCACTTTACATAATTGAAAATAGAATTCATCTCGAAATTAATATGGGTCTGAAAACTAAAGAATACACTTCAAACTATGGCTTGCCTGCCGTGGCAAAATACATATCCCTTCGACGAGTTTACAATGTGGAAATAAAGGCGTATAATCAGTTTATTTAAGTGGAAAAATCCTTAAATACAAACATGGCATATTTTCATGAGATTATCAAATACAAAAACGATAATTCACTGTTTAAGTGAATGTGTAGAAAAATCTTAGTTGGAGGATTTATTGTCCTTTTTTGCCAGCCATAGTCTACCCAATAAATGACATGTGATGGCGCTGCCCATCGACTAAATAGTTATGACAGAGATACGACGGTGTCAGAGGTGTCATAACTCCTTAGTCAGGATGTTGTCGTTGATCTTGGCAAAGAGGGCTTGGTGAAACACATAGCGGACAAGTTGTTCACTAACGCTGATTTAGTCAAGAAGTTAGACTTATGACGGTTTGTAGGAACGGGCCCCTGGATGAGAGACTACGTAACTTGTCCTGTAAAAAAAATGAATATACTTCGTATACGTTTTTAGAATAATGCTCTTTCGCACCAGTGGGATTCGCATTCGGCGACAATCTCCATGCCTTTTACACTATAATGAATCGCTAGTTTCATAAAGTCATCATTAAATTGGCACCGTTAAATTGGCCTTTTTCGGATACCAATAATCTACGTGATTCCGGCCAGGATCAACGCACGATCTATATCTAACAACATCATAACCAAATCTCCAATGCATTTTGTACGTGTAACCTTTTACGTGTATTGTCTATGAAGCTGACTGATAGTGGGCAGAGCAAATACAATATTGTCAAGAATAAAATTGAAACAACGCAGCAGAGACCTTTATTTTGAGGGAAAAGTGTACATGGTGTGACATGAAAGATTATAGTACTTGAAGGTCTAACAACACAGCGACATCATGTCTGTATCCGCTCTATTCATTCTCGATTTGAAGGGGAAGGTGAGTTTCTTCATTCTTAATTCTTGTCGATGTCATCTTGAAAATGAAATGTTGAAATGATTGAAAGCATCTCGAAAATTGGAGGGGGGGGGGGGATTTGTTGACACATTTTTTTATTGCATATCTTGATATAGGGTCTCTAGTTTTTGATGACTGTAATGAATTCAGCTGAAGTAAATCTCTTGAATCTTATGTGGAAAAAAAGTATGAATGCCGGTTATTGAATATTGTTGTTATCAAACGTCAGAATGTTGTTTAACAAAATTATGGTGGGGGAGCCCTATTTCACGCTGGGCACCGGCACCTAGTCCTAGAGGTCCACAATTTAATAGTTACTCTGATACTATTCCTCATAATATTATAAGGGATAAATATTTATCATTGTTACTTTTTGTTAGTGCTATTTGATGCACACTTTTTATAAAATCCAAAGCCAAAAGTGACCGCTTGATTTTGTAAAGCGTCCGGACCCACTACCCCCCCCCCCCCCAATCAATAATAGTTGAAAACCATTTCTCTTAGTGTTTGGATCCCTTATGGTCAAATTTAAATCTGTCTTTTTCGAGGAATAGACAGAGGTCCTGACTTCTTCATTAATATTAACGAGACCGACACCAGACCAAGAACAGACCAAACAAAATAAACAAAATGGGCACATATTGGTTGTTATGGAATCGGTTAGGAGGTTGTTTTGCAATGTGACTGAGATACATATGTATAATTGCATATAAATCATTTTTTTAATCACAAATAAAACCTTCTCACCCCTAGGTCCTCATCTCACGGAACTACCGAGGTGATGTGGACATGTCTGCCATCGATAAGTTCATGACTCTAATGATGGACAGAGAAGATGAGGAATCGTTATCACCGATCATCATCCATGGCGGGGTTAACTACATGTACATCAAACACAACAACCTATATAGTATCCTTTTATAAAATGATTCCATGTTTGTATTGATTGCATCAAACATTATAAATCAGTTACCCTGGTATTTCATGTATGTACATGTAGGTACCCTACACAACAAGTAGACGTAAATGTCTTGTGTGATGGTCTTAGGCTAAAGAGCCTTGATTACCTTGAATACCAAAGCTTCTGGAAGAAAGCTGTCTCCAGCTGCCAAGCTTCCAGGTCTAACTTCAAGGGGGGGGGGGGGGGGGGGGATGTCCCAGCTTCTGGGTCTTGCACCATAGTCGTTTTACATCTATATCTTGCTTGCTGGGTCATATCAGGATTGTCATAATAAGAGTGTCTACTGGGAGAAGGGTGAATTATATTGCCTTATCCAAAGGTATCTTTATACTTTTTAATTGTAATATATTATGTTATTGTTTTATATCATTTATTGGTCACAGTGACAGTGTTTCTCGATAAATGCAAATGTTAAGACAATTTAGGACATTCATTTCGTTCAGGTTTATTTGTTTGTTGACCTTAATCTCTTACCTATCAGTTGTCACAATATCAAAGAAGAATGCCAACGTTGCCCTTGTATTCACCATCCTTCACAAAATTGTTGAGGTGAGATATTCTCCTATTCTTACATTGTACATGTATTCATTGCAATTATTGTTTTGTAGTGTCATGCAGAAATAGCAAAATAAGTACGGCTCTGCCCTTACTTTTTGCTTTTTTTTCACGGGGTGTCCATATTAAATTTTGTTCTGTGTGAATAGTAATATCGGATATTTATATGGCTCACACATCCATTATGCAAAGTGCTCAAGGTGTTCCAAATATTACCCGGCTCTGCTAGCTAGGCTGCCAATTTTGGCTCTCACAGCATTCAAGGAATTCCTTCCTACCGTTACCCATTTAACACCTGGCTGAAGAGTGGCAAATGTAGATTAATGTCTTGCCAAAGGACATTAGTGCTGCGGTGGGAATCGTACCGCGGACCCTGTGATCCACAGTCCGACGACTTGTCCACTAGACCACAGTGCCTCTGTTTAATTCCAAATTTTTTTTGGTCCAGAGTTAAAATTGGGGCCATATGAACCAGGTTTCTCTCAAGTCTAATGAATAGAGTACTAAGCTTTAACTTGAATTTTCATGCAGAGACTGGACATTTGTACATGTAAACCATTATATGTCAATCAATCTGATAATTTTTAAATTTTTATGTAAAGTAACATCCAAGTGATATATTTTCACTTAATATCAATTGTACTGTAAGATTCTCCTGTGCTTCTATTTGCAAATGCTCAATGGAGAATACTTGCTTTCTAAAGCAGAGAACCATCTCATAGAGACTGATAATTAAAACCGTCATACCAGTCAATAGTATCTGATCTTATTTACCGGTAAACTTGCATGAAGTAACCTTCAAAATATATCTTTTCACTTTGGACCTTTATCTTTTCTCCTGCAGGTTTTCATAGAGTACTTCAAGGAGATGGAGGAGGAGAGCATCAGAGACAACTTTGTCATCATCTATGAATTACTGGATGAACTCATCGACTTTGGATACCCACAGACCACAGACAGTAAAATATTACAGGAGTAAGTCTCATTCTCATTTCCTCCATTTTAAGACTAAGTTAGTATTAAAAACCTGGGTTAGGCCGATGACCTCATTGACTTTGGCTACCAACAGACCGCAGATAGCAAAATACTACAAGAGCAGGTCATGTGTTGGGCAATTCCACGGTAACGGAAGGACACTCAGACAAGATTTTTGAACTTCAGGTTCATACTAAAAGAAATGTTTTATTAGTATGTATTAAACTATGGGGAACAAAATGTGTTTCAGTCAGGTGGAAAGCTTCATCAACTTCACAAAGTTTGGATAAACACTAATTAACTGGAAAAACCATGTCCATTTTTATGTCCTTCCGTTACCGAGATAATTAATATGCACATTCTTAAACTACTTAACTATAATGACAATTTTTGGGGGGAGAATTAAAGGCACTTATATAGGTATTATATCTGTACTGTTTCACATCTTATACTAATAAAACAGTTCTTTTAGTATGAACCTGAAGTTCAAAAATCTTGTCTGAGTGTCCTTCCGTTACCGTGGAATTGCCCTGTTGTATTTTATCTCTGCAATATAGCTTGGAAGTTGAAGTTGGCCTTAACAAAAAAAATGGGGAGAGGACCAGTACAACACTGAAGATAAAGTCTAATTGCATGTGTAACAGAATGGACAAAGTTTTTTTTAATTGAAAGGAAAGTATGAATAAAAATTAGAAACATGTCTTATTTTATGTGGATAAACTTGATAAAAATCCCTCCCACAGTCATATCTCCAAAAGCTACAATTGGACAAGATTTTATTATATTTGATTTCATTCTTAATTTTCATGTCTTTGGCAAATCTTTTGTTTTATTCTAAAATTTCAGTAGTGTTTTGGAAATTGACATATGCAGGATATAAAGTTCAGAGTCATAATTCTACTGTAGTTTGCATTACCTAAATATTTCTAATTTTGAATGAGCAAAATAGATGGATTGATAATGCTCGACAAACCAAACAGATTGGCCAATATTGTTAAGAAGAATGTGCAAACAAGCATGAAAATACCAAAACAGATTCACCTTCATGTGGGAGCCATACACATACTTTCTAAGCAGCCTATAAACCTACGTAAACTATTCAGTAGATTGAAATAAAATGAATTTAAAGATAAAGACCAGTTATGGTCATGCAATTGCATTGTGAAAGAAGCATTGTGGAATCGATCAGAAAAGGTTGATTATCTAGCATATAAGTATTGGTGTGTACTGCAAGGTTCTGAAATCATCAAAATGATAAGAAATTTGTCCCAGTCTTCGTAAAGTTACAAGCACTGTACACAGAAAGATGTATATGCGACTACGCACACGTGCGCGACACATGCGTTTATCTCTCACACACCAATAGATAAACTAATTTACCAAATATATCAATTAGTAGGCGGTTTCCCGGCAAATTTTTCATCATCATGTATTAGTCAAAATATACTCTTTCACATGATTGGTAATAAGAGCTTCCATTTCATTTTTTGAAATTGGGGCGTTTCCAATACTGGCCTTTACCATTAAAAAATAGTCTCCTGGGATTTATGCTGTTACAATGTCATCACTTCCTCTATGTAAAAAATTAATACTCAAGTTATTCTAAAAAAAATTCGTCATTTTCACAGATACATCACGCAAGAAGGCCAAAAACTAGAAATAGCCCCCAAACCACCCCCAGCCATCACCAATGCTGTGTCGTGGAGGAGTGACAACATCAAGTATCGCAAGAATGAGGTCTTCTTAGACGTTATCGAGTCTGTCAACTTACTGGTAGGGTTAACAATTTCTCTTTCAGATTTTGCATGTTTTTTTAATTATTTATTTATTTATTTATTATTTATTCATCACTTTCAAGAAATATAACAATAAAACAATATAATCATGGTGATAAAAAATTAGAATGACAAAAATTGTACAAATACAATTTTTTTAAAAGCAATATTCTGAGTGCAAAAGGTGGCGGCCAGGGAAGAAGAGAGTAACACATCATGGCACCATCGCATAAAACTTACCACTAATGATAACTTTCAACCTTTGCCATCAATATTAACTACCTTGGCAACATTACTCATTAGCCAATCAGATCAAGGTTTCCATGGAAGTTACCATTTATGGCAAAGTTATCAACAATGGTAAGCTTTATGCAATGGGGCCCACCAATGATACTTTAACCATCCTTTGAATTACAAAATGTTGTATACAATTTAAATTGATAACTTAATGTTCCTTTCCAATGTTGCTTCACCTTTTGGTTTAACTCATGTATTAAAGCATAGAAAGAATTATGAAGTGAAAACAAGTTTATTTTCAGTTCATTACTTTGTGTTTATAATTTATCATTATGGAGAATAAATTTGAAGAGACATTGCTGGAGAAAACACCACCTGTGTCTGCTCATACCTATCCCTGCACCCACGGTGGAAAGACATGTCTATCCTGCATATGGGGCTTGTCAGTCATAGGCAAGGCGGAAAAATCTATGTATGGCTTTACCAAAAAGATAATAATTAATAGTTTTAAAATCTTTTTCTTATACATTTAGATTGTGTGCTTCATGCTCAGTTATTTAAATTATCTAAATGTGGTTGTGCTTATCTACTGTTGAGATTGCATTGAATTTAATAAATATTTTGTAAATGATGACTCATGCGAGCCAAGGTAGAGCTGCTTTACAAGAAAAGCTACATGTATGTGCATTTCCAATCGTACAAAGTTCTTAAGTATGAAATAGAAACTAGCCGTTTTTTTGTTTTAACTTGCTATTTTGTGTTTTATTTTCAGGTGAATGTGAATGGTAATGTACTGAGAAGTGAAATCGTAGGCTCCATCAAAATGAGAGTGTTTTTATCAGGGATGCCGGAACTCAGGCTTGGACTCAACGACAAAGTGCTCTTTGAAAACACGGGCAGTAAGTAAAGTATATAGTCGCATATTGAAAGTGTAGGCAGTAAGTACCGTATATAGTCGCATATTGAAATTATAGGCAGTAAGTACCATGTATAGTCACAAATTGAAAATGTAGGCAGTATTAAAACAATGTATAGGCTCTTTAAAGGACATAAGTGATTTAAACTAACACTGTATGTTCGTGTTTTTTTTTCTAGAAGAAAAACAAGCGCATAGGCAGTACCTTTATTTGCCTTTGAGGGCTATTGAATAATTATGAACTTGTAGTACCATGATATTCAACCCTAAAGAAATAACCACTGGCATTATAATTGGAATGACTCGCCTATTGTCATATGCAATAGGATAAACGTATTAAGTGCATTGCTTTGTTGGCAGTGAAAGTGAGAAATCAACCAGTAACCAAATTTTTAGCAGGAATAAAAAATGATTGATTATTACATGTACATCACGTTCTGGTGTAACTGTAAAGCATCGATCTGCTTGGTGTATGAACTTTTTTGTTGTTTTACCAATAGATTGTATAACAAAGCAATTATTTCTAATTTTCAGAGACAGATATATTGAAGAGACATTGAAAAGAGGGTTGTGAATTTCAGTGAAAATAATATAATTTTTTCTTAATCATTAATTGATTAGTTTATTTTGTATATTGTTCAGCCTTTTGTATACTTGTTGTTAAAATATACTTTGAAACAGCTGCCACTTTACTTTAGTACTACAGTTATTTTTACATCATTGTTGTTGTCATTTTTAAAGACAGTTATTTTTACATCATTAATTTGTTTTATTTGAACATTTTAATGTTCTCACGTCATATTTCTTCATTTAATGTCCTTAACATTTACTGCATGGTTCCTCCATGACTTTTTTTTGTGAGTCTTGTAAACGTTTGTTTGCACGATTATTGTTTTTCACATTTTCATCTTTCTTATTTTCATGCACGTACACAAGTAGAACAGAAGCATGCTGTATGTCCAAATAGGTTTTGAAGAAGCAGTACCGATAGATGTTTCAGTTCAAGTACAAAAGGAGCAATAGCTAAAGTCGTATACTGTATAAAGATATTTTCAAATAAATTGGAATATCATATTGTTAATTTTTGCTTGAATCTTAATGTCTCTTGTGAATTGACATGAGTTTTCATAAATACTACACAAATATAATTTGAACCATTGTATTCAATTCCATCTACATGTTACAGCTGAAAACAACTTCCAAACATTAACTATGGTTTCCGTTGTCATAGGATGGACATGATTAGTTAACAAAAACAATGATTAATTGTTTTTATGCTTCCACCCACCGAAGATGGTGCCAGAGGCATACTGTTTTAAGCTACAGCGTCACTTAAAATATGGTGAACTTGAAGAACTTTTGATTTTGTATTGCTTTATTGTCAATCTTCAATAAAGGAACACAGTATAAACATAAAGAATTGCACAGTCACAGACATATTATAAGAGTAGTCCAGGTCATGGCTCATAACTGCCAATGCAGGACATACAATACAAAACATATAAGACGTAGAGACGTTATAAAACATGATTGCCGAATAAATGAACAAAAAAATGATAGGTTTTGTGTATTTTTGAGGTTTGGAATGTTGTAGTATCACTCTATCTCTGTGTTTGATGACCTCTTATGACTATACAGCTCTGTCTTTGTTTGACCCCCATCCTCCACTCTCTCTTGTCTGTCACCTCTCCCTTTCAAACGTCCGTCCGTTCGTTCGTTCGTTCGTTCATCCTTCTTGCCAAACCTTGACCAATCCTCCAATTCTCTTGACCACAAGGAGGAAAGAGCAAGTCAGTCGAGCTGGAAGACGTCAAGTTTCACCAGTGCGTGCGTCTCTCCCGCTTTGAAAACGATCGTACCATCTCCTTCATACCGCCCGACGGGGAGTTTGAACTCATGTCCTACAGACTCAACACCCATGTGAGTGACTGCCCTAGTTAAACATCTTGACCAAGCCCACTCGCTCAGTTCAGTTGACTTTTCCATGAATGGCGCTGATTCTCGGAGTGAGAAAGGAATAAAGCCAACTTTGCGTAGATGGCCGTTTGTTCAAAACATAATAAACAAAAAAAATTACAGTTAACGAGACACTTTGAAAGAGTTTGTGAATGGTCCAGATTTTTAAATGCAATATGTACTGTATAATGGAGACTGTTTAAAGTTTTGTGAAAGGTCTAGATATATAAAATTTGCTTTCTGCAAAGTTATCCAACAGAATTCATTAGGTATTCCTATAGTAAATTTCTGTACTGTTACAAAACGCTGGTTTGTAACAGTGATGATAGTGATGATGAGGATGAGGATGATGATGATAAGAGTAACGATGGTGATATTGATGGTGATGTCGATGATGATGATGATGTTGATCAGGAAGAGGATGATGACAATGATGGCGGTACCTCAATCTGAATCTTGCTCTCAATCATTCACCCCAAATATTAACCTCTACAGGTCAAACCTCTAATCTGGATCGAGTCGGTCATTGAGCGTCACTCTCATTCTCGAGTGGAGTACATGATCAAAGCAAAGAGCCAGTTCAAGAGGAGATCGACGGCAAACAATGTGGACGTCATCATTCCAGTCCCTAGCGATGCAGACTCACCCAAGTTCAAAACGACGGTGGGCTTTGCCAAGTACATGCCTGAGAAGAATGCTGTGGTTTGGCATATCAAGTCTTTCCCGGTGAGTGCATCATTAGGACCGACTTTCTTATCCAAATTGTGACATTTAATTGCATCCCATTTCATTCCAATGTGAAATTCTAGATGAAATGATTAGATTTTCATGAAAGAGACTGATTCGTTTTCAAAACGTGACATTTAAATTGTGTTACATTGATTTCCCATGTTTAAACTACATGAAAATAGCAATATTTTGTGACAAAAGCTGGTGTTCGTTTACAAATCGTGACATTTATATTTTGTCACATTTAGTTCCTATGTTCTAAGCTATATGAAAAGAGTAAATTTGTATGACTAAGACTGATTTTCGTTTTTGAATGGTGTCACATTTAGTTCCGATGTGTAAATCTGTATGAAAGAGGCAAATTTTCATGACAGAGACTGATTCGTTTTCAATTACCACATTTAAATTGTGTCACGTTTAGTTCCTTTGTGTAAAACTTCATGAAACGAACAAATATTCATGACAAGGGAAAATAATCTTTGATCAAGAACTCTTTGCATGGCCTCATTAGTGGGGCAGCAAAAAATCAAAAGGTCTAGAAGTTTGTGGTAGATTGAAAATTCAAACAGAATTGTGTTAATACAGTGCCACGGCTGAAGCCTTAATATATTTCTTGTAATAGTACAAGTGGGACTGAGTAGATAATTAGACAATTGTGAGAACATGAAGTAAAACTTAAATTCATTGATTTCTTTTGTCGTTTGTTTTGCTATGTATTAGGGAGGCAAGGAATTTCTAATGAGAGCTCACTTCAACCTCCCCAGTGTGCAAGCAGAGGAAGCAGAGGGTAGACCTCCAATCAGCGTCAAGTTTGAGATACCTTACTTCACAACATCAGGCATTCAGGTGAGCCATCTTAGATTACAAATTTTCACAACCAATCACAACCCTTTCAAGATAATTTCTCATGTTTTATCAGTATAAAATATATATTCTATGAAATCTATGTTTACATAAAATCATCTTCATTTGGAGAAATCATTTCTTACCTTAGGCCTGTATGTTTACAATCTATATTAAATCTTGGAATGTCTGCCATTGTGAACTGTTCTTTTAAATGCAGAAAATGGATATCGGTGAACTCCATTTTGTAGAGAACTCTTCATGCTATATCAAAGCCTTGTATACATGGACAAATGCAATAGCGTGAAAGTCTCCACATATACACACAACCAGTGCGTTTATCTTCATCACCTTGAAGCAGCACTTACACTGGAAGAAGAAGTGTTTATTTTGATGTCATCTTTATCTTTCAGGTTCGGTATCTGAAGATCATTGAAAAGAGTGGTTACCAAGCGTTACCATGGGTGAGATACATCACACAGAATGGAGACTACCAAGTCAGAGTGCAGTAACCCCCAATCCCACCAATCAAAACAGTCCTCTTACTCACTCGTATCACCATGACATCATCATCAACCAATAAGAAATGAGCTTACATAGTAGGACAGCTTACTGATCCGGGCCCTGTTTCATGAAACTTGATATCAATCACAAATGCTAAGATTCTATGAATGATTAGCTCTTAGCCAATCAGAGGCCACAATTTCAGTAGCTTGTAACAGTTATTATAACTTATTTTCGATAAACAGTCTTATGAAACCGGGCCCTGCAGGTGTGGGTCGCCTTCTGGAAGGAGGCTGGTCTGCCTATGTAGTTAATGTGCATACTCACATGGTGTGTAATGTCATATCTGGAGAGCCAGAAGGGCATTAACTCTATGGAGAAAAAAAATTGAGTTAGTGCCCTTCTGGCTTTCACCAGAAGATGTTATAATTGTCCTTTTGAATTGAAATAATGGATATGCTTTTAATGCTAGTTGCTATGTCCATTATGAAATGGAAAAATGGGAATGCTTGTTACTAAAGATTTATTCCATATGCAATGCAATCATTTATGGAAATGCAAAACATAACACACATGTCTTGCATATATGTACGGAACAATTGAAAAAGTAATGTGGTTATGAAAAACTCTCTTAGTGAAACTTTCCAGGTTGTAAATTTGCAATAGCAAAATTGATATAATATAGTGTACAGATTTTGTACATGTACAGTATGCGAATCTGACTCACTTTGATTTTTTGTTGAAATTTTTAATTTTAGGCATATTTTGAACAACTGGCTCTTATAAAAAGGAGTCACTTTCTTTCCTTCATTCGTTCAGTACCTATATGTCACCTTGGGATAGCAGGCAAATTTAGCTGAGATTAAAGGATATTGAAAAATAAATCATTATATTCTATATTCTAGTTAAACTTAGATTAAAGGATCAACCAAAAAATTGAATTTTCTTTTTGCACAATCTTATTGTTGTGCAGTCTTGATGCTCATGATGGGTATAACAGAAAATTCAGTACCTGGGCTAGGGAATAGAGAATATCATTGGTATGTAGTGAGGTGATGTTGGAGCCAAAGATTGTTGAAAGTGAGAAACTATTTGTGCCCTACATGTATTTGAGTACTCATCCTCGTTCTAGAATCTAGTTCATATTCTATCCTAGAATTATAGTTTCTAATACATGTCATTCTGTTCTTGGCTTGTGAGGCTACTTTTGAGATCTTATTTTTGTGTGGAAAATTCTTCATTCCCTGTCTGGACATAGGATAGCATCTTCTTGTATGTGAGTCGTCAATCACACTGTATTTGCACCTAACTTTATTGTATTCTTCACTCATTTTGAATGGGTCATACGTGCATGTGATACACGACCAATTATTAAAGTAGAATATATCTGTTACGAAAAACAGGATTTATGTAAACACTAATGCTAATCTTGAGTTCTGGTAATGCAGCTTCTAATCTAGAGTACCCAGTAACTAGCCTAAATTGTGTAGGAAATTTTTCTTTCGACCATTAAACGTCGACTAATAACAACAAATATATTGTTGATAATCGCATTTACTAGTAGAGACACAACACACACATATATATGCACATAGGGGACTGCATGTTCCTTTATATTTCATTGCTCAATACTTAACTATTAATGTGGCAGACATCATATATTTGAACTTATGAACATTCAATGCAAGTTTTGTTTTGTTCTGTCAGAAATTCAGAATGTTATTTCCTCCATTACTAGAACTCAAGATTTCCTATAGCTTGATTATTTATTACATGTGATATACCAGTAACTTTTTGTAAGCTGGTTAATAACATCTATCTTATAATTTCAGATCCAGTAAGTACTATTATATACTTTTGGGCATGTTCATGAAAATATATGTCACCTTTTTTTTCTTCTTTTTTCCCCAAGTCTGTAGTATCTAGGTTCAGTCATTAGGAAAATGACATGAGATATAAAACTCTTCAAATTATAATTACAAATCCTGAACCTTTGAATAATCAGAAAAATTATATTTTGTATGTTTATGTTATGTTGCTGCTCTAAATATTGTCTTAAATTCCTTTGTAAACATCACCTATTTAATCAGAAATGGTCAATATGATTTATATTTGTTGATTATGTTGATTGTGTGGACATCGTCATGCATTGTCCTCAAAGCCTTAACTGTATAATAGTTATAGAAGAGTTAAGGGCAGATCTTTTATTTACTTAACACAAACGTTTTCTTAATCATCAAAATCCTTGAAATGTTCCTATATAGTACATGTATGTTTATTATTGACTAAAATTTCAGTAGAACTTCCTTTGTTCATGTCCTGATATTGGGTGACTTTAGGCAATTATGTAAATCATGAGATTATTAGGGATGAACAAATAAATGTACTATGAAGACATGTCATTATTGCTTTGTTGAATGAGTGCATCTGCTGTCTTGTGTGCTATACATTGTTTCACTCTGGGGTTTTGGGGTGTGTTTTTAAGGCCAACATCTTCTCTCTCTCCCTCCTCTCTCTCTCTCTCTCCTCCTTCTTTGTTCTCTCTCCCTCTCTCTCTCTCTCTCTCTCTCTCTCTCTCTCTCTCTTCTCTCTCTCTCTCTCCCTCCCTCCTACCCCTGCTCCTTTGTCTTCCCATTTCCCTCTTAAAAAGCCTGCCAAGAACAAAACAAAAAAGAGGGTAACAACAAGAACATACTAACAAATATACATTTAATTATTTCTCACTGATTTTAATGATGTTTGAGTTCAACAAAAAGATAACAAAAACCATTTGCTTTTCCTGACAGCTCGTAAACATAGCCTTTGTCTGAAAATATGCTTGCAAGCAGACTATCACCATCTGTGCATGTAACCAAAGAAAATTATTAAAATGAACATCAATACTCATTAAAATTTAAGATAAATTTACACTTTCAAGATTTTTTTCATTGAAGAAAATATATGAATTATGAGGATCATATTCCCACATATATGTTCTCTAGAAACAAATTAAATATGGTTGAGAAACAATATCTCATTAAAGAGAATAAACGGTCGTACTTAAAATAGAATATTTACATATTTACACATGTGCAGCCTTTAAAAACAATTCACCTTTAAATGACGCCCAGCAAAGAGAAACTGTTTTCTTTTGTTATAAGTCCGTGAGAGCAATATTGCAATTCCTTCAATTTTCTCAAACTTCCTTTATAACTACCCAGAAATTTGGAAGCTTACTTTTGTAAGAGATCGTCTGAACAAAAAGATGAATCTTGGCAATTGATTTGTGACATCCGTCATTTCCTCATCAATCTTGGTTGCATGATAAATTATTCACAAGTACCAATGAAATACATTTACAGGGCACAATCATATTAAGAAATTAAATCTTTTCAACTTCAACTACTTTGAAACGCAACCTGTACATGAATGTCGATGGTTAAAGTAGTACAAATTAAGAATAACAAAATTTGAACTCTTGATAGTTGACAAGCACTTACACAAATAGAAAGGTCACCCCCACAAAAAAGGACAATGGAAAATGTCAATCACAAAGTAAACTTTTTACTCGTCTTGGTCGGCTAATGAAACAAATATTGGACTGCTACGGTCGACTTTAACCACAGGTACAATGTGATGGTACAAAATATGTTGAAACAATTATAGTATAGGATTTCCATCCATAGCAGACAAAGTGTTACAGAATGGCACTTAAATAAAGGCAAGGTATTCTACTGACACTACTTCGGATTTATGTATACTGCCATCTGCTGCTCACAATGTCCCCATGTGTCGACAACCACGTCCCACAATGCATCACCAACTGATGCTTGGGTATAGGAACCGGAAATCACTCTATGAACAACTTCACCAAAAGATGGCGCAATTGAAAATACATTACAGCAGTGGTAGCGACGATGTCAATAAAATACCCTTCCTTTAATAAAAGAATATGATTATTCATTACTATGAAGTAGGGATTGGAAAGGATGCACAGAAATAGTTTATAAGTCTTGGTCCAGTAATACTGATGTAATACCAAATTAATCCATATCTTTTACAACTTAAGCCTCCTGAATTTGGTGATTACTTTGGGCTTGTGCAACAGAGCCCTGTCAATGAATACATATAGCTCAATGAAAATACAGTCCATGATCAAATAATGTTCTACATGTACATGATATGAGTATGCAAACTTGAAATTTCATAAATATCATATCTTCATAGTTCATCTTCCTACAGAAATTAACTAGATGGAATTTTGACTGCGCGCAGTCGAAAATGATGCCTCCGCCATAGAGCAATTTAAACAAGTTTGGAGTTTAAATCTCCAGTGGTTCTTGAGATATCATGATAACGATCTCAATGTATGGAATTTCATAAGTTGACCTCTGTGACCCTTGACCTTTGACCTACGTGCTCCAAAATCTAATCAGATTGTCTTCCTATGGTGATACACACTATCATTAAGTTTGAAGTTTAAATCTCCAGTGGTTCTTGAGATATTATGATATGGTGATACATACTATACTATCATTAAGTTTGAAGTGAAAATTCTCCAGTTGTTCTTGAGATATCGCGATAACGATCTCAATGTATGGAATTTCATAAGTTGACCGCTGTGACCCTTGACCTTTGACCTACGTGCTCCAAAATCTAATCAGATTGTCTTCCTATGGTGATACACACTATCATTAAGTTTGAAGTTTAAATCTCCAGTGGTTCTTGAGATATTATGATAACAATCTCAATGTATGGAATTTCATAAGTTGACCTCTGTGACCCTTGACCTTTGACCTACGTGCTCCAAAATCTACTCAGATCGTCTTCCTATGGTGATACATACTATCCTTAAGTTTGAAGTTTTTACATCTCCAGTGGTTCTTGAGATATCATGATAACAATCTCAATGTATGGAATTTCATAAGTTGACCTCTATGACCCTTGACCTTTGACCTACGTGCTCCAAAATCTAATCAGATTGTTTTCCTATAGTGATACACACTATCACTAAGTTTGAAGTTTAAATCTCCAGTGGTTCTTGAGATATCATGATAACAATCTCAATGTATGGAATTTCATAAGTTGACCTCTGTGACCCTTGACCTTTGACATACGTGCTCCAAAATCTAATCAGATCGTCTTCCTATGGTGATACATACTATCCTTAAGTTTGAAGTTTAAATCTCAAATGGTTCTTGAGATATCGCGCTAACAAACTCAATACAAGGAATTTCATAAGTTGACCTCTGTGACCTGTGACCTTTGACCTACGTACTCCAAAATCTAATCAGATCGTCTTCCTATGGTGATGAATACTATTCCCGAGTCTTAAGTTTAAATCTTAAATGGTTCTTGAGATATTGTGATAACGGTCAAACGGGACGGACGTACGGACGTACGGACGTACGGACGGACAACCCGAAAACATGATGCCTCCGGCACCACCTTCGGTGGCGGAGGCATAAAAATTATGTCATAGTATTCATCTTCTTATGTATATTGTCACTTTATGTCCAATTTCCCTAGTATAATGAACTAGCTTACATAAAATAAAATAAACAATAGTAAAAAATTATTTTAAAAAAAACTTTATTTTTCATGGCTTTAGATTGCATCCCCAGGAGTTCTAATTCACCTTTGACATTTCCATTTCTTACCCTGTGAATAAGCCATTCCACATTATAACTTGATCAAACTTTTTAATTAAATTGATGTTCAGTCCACAAATTAAAGTAGGCCCATTCTCTCATGAATATATGGGTTCACAAGTATGTCCGCTATGTATTTGCACGGTAGATTGTGAAGATTTACACTTTCCCAATTGTAAGAAAATCAGGTACATGTACGATCAGAGACATGTTAGAAAGTGTCCACAATATGGGCCGGGGGAACTGAGGTACGAGTATGTGAGGTACGGCCGTGGGGAGGGGTTGGGGGTGACGTCACGTTCGCTAGGCATTCGCTTGTTCACATGCATCTATCCAGTCGCTGTATACATCCACAGGTTCAGATAGGTCTGTGTAGGCAGCAAGTCAAGGAATTCAACCACGTGTGAACATGCTCTTGTATAGAACAAGATTTAAAAACAAACATGCAACAACAAACACAACTCGGTCATCAACATTTAATTTAGTAAGAAATGGCAGTGATACGAGGCACATGGAGTGAAAAAAAAGGTGTAGACACAGAAAGAAGACAGAAGAGACAGGAAAGAGAGACAGACAGACAGACAGACAGAGACAGACAGACAGACAGACAGACAGACAGAGACAGACAGACAGACAGACAGACAGGAAAAAGACAGAGACACAGAGACAGAGACAGAGAGAAAGACTGGCCAAAAGGGAGATTAACAGAGGTACATGTATCTACTAAATACCATGACACAGAGAAAAGGAAACTATCTATATTGGAGATGTAGAAAGAGAATTGTTTAGAGAAAGAGGATTTTCCATTAGCTAGGAGAGAGGGAAAAGAGGGGAGAAGGGGCAAAGAACGGGAGAAGAGGGTGAAAGAGGGGGAGAGGGGACAGACAGACAGACAGACAAACAGACAAACAGACAAAGACAGGCATTTGAGGAGTACAGGAGGCTGGTAGGATTTTGTTGGTGTAGCGCTAGTGTCTGGCAGCTCCCGATCACACTCTTGATTATTGCTTAAAATTACCTTGTTTTTGCAGTAATAGCTACTTCAAATTTATACCATGTAAAAGTTTAGGACTCAGTGATCATCATGGTTCTACTCAGAAGAAGGAGTCTGGTCTTATTTTTGAGCAGTTTCTGGATATATTATTTCACTTTTCATTACAATCTGAGAGTCCAGCCAGATCTCCCAGCACCATACTTCCAGACTACTATTGTTCATGGTCATCCACTTGACTCATCACTGACAATAGTTGGTACTCTGAATGGCAGTGACCATCACATTGGCTATTCACTCTTCTTGGAAAGTGAACTGGACAAAGCCACCTGCCTACAAAGGATTCAGGACTGCTACAAAGAGGATCTTACGGAATGTCCTGATCCTTTATCTACACCAATTACTCCATCTATTATAACAATTGCTTCTTGCTTCAAACCCTGACTGTACAGTTACTGCTACAAGAAAATATAGCATAGGGTTTCTTCATAAGCTGAATGCTGGAGTATTTACTTTTCACGAATGCTCACTATCATCACAGTTGTGTTCCGATTTATCGGCCCTAAGCCTGTTAAGATCACCGTGTGCTAAACATGGATGGGGCCTCGTTCACCCTTCAACTTATCGACGACGAACAAGACGCTTATTCAAAGGAGGACACCGCAGTAAAAGCAAGTATGGCTTGCCAATCCGGGTCATTACTGGGTTTCCTTCATCTTCCGATGCACATATATATACACATCCTGAGTTTGTGAAGACGTCTGTGCCCAAAAGTTGCAACATCAACTTGATTACATTGACTGATCAGACTTATTTAAAGGATGACCATCTGTCGTTCTGTATGTTGAATGCCAGATCACTCCGAAACAAATCTACAGAATTCCAGGATTTTATATTGGAAAAAAACTGTGATGTTGTTGGAATCTGTGAAACATGGCTTACTCCGGATGACGATGCAGTCATCGCTGCCATCAAGCCCTCCTGGGTACAGCTTTATACATCTCCCGAGGGCATGTAAACGTGGAGGTGGAGTCGGCCTCCTTTACCGCAGTGAATTGAACGTGATCGTCAACCCTCCATCAGATTTTCAATGCTTTGAAATGTTGTCAGCTACCTTGACTTCCAAGAATACCAATGTGGACGTTGTTATCATATACCGTCCTCCAGGTAACTCCGTAAAGTATACAAGTTTTCTTGACGAGTTTTCAAGCATGCTAGACGAGCGATTGCTAAAACCAATGTCGCTTATCATCACTGGGGATTTTAACATTCATTTTGACAATCTGTTGGCATCAAACACCAAGCAATTCAATGAGTTATTAGCAGGTTATGATTTGGTGCAGCATGTTTCCATACCTACCCACGACAAGGGTCACATCCTGGACGGTTTTATATCTCGTCAATCTGATGACAAGGTGTTCTCAGACCTTCGGATAACTCCAGGTATTTCGGACCATTCTGCAATTTTGTGCAATATACATCTGCACAAACCTCCATCAGTTGCACATCCTCGAGTCATGCGTAACATCAAAGCAATTGACAGAACATCATTTGCAACAGATATGATGAACAGCGAGCTTTCCTCGACATCTTCACCCACTGACGATGTAACAGCTAGAGTCGACTTGTATAACATGGTTCTCAGTGACTTATTAGATGTCCACGCTCCAGCTACATCCCGAACTGTCAAGACACGGGCTCATACTCCTTGGTTTAATCACGAAATTAAAAGTGAGAAACAAGAACGTAGGCGCCTGGAAAAGAAGTGGCGTTTTTCGAAGTTGGAGATCGATCGTCAACTGTATTGCAAACAGAAACAACATGTACACTCTCTTCTCCGCAAATCAAAACATGCTTACTACCAGCAATCAATAAGTGACTGTGGTAACGACTCCAAGAAGATGTTCAAATTTGCTAATGCACTCTTGAATCGCAAACAGACATCTCCACTTCCTGCGAACGCATGCAGCAAATCCCTAGCTTCGCTCTTCAGCCAGTTCTTTGTTTCCAAGATTGACAGTATTCGAAGGCACCTCTGTACCGATGTTGCTCCACCACTTCCACCACTGTCTTGTATTGGACTTGCAACACTTGCAGATACTACTTCAGAGGAAATTGAGTCACTTATCCGCAACAACCCTGTGAAATCATGTGAGCTTGATCCGATTCCAACTAAGCTTCTGAAAGAATGTGCCGCTATCATATCTCCTTACATTGCCAATGTGGTCAACCTGAGTCTGCAGAGTGGGAAAGTTCCGAAAGCCTTGAAGATCGCTCACATTCATCCACTACTGAAGAAGCCTTCATTAGATCCAGAATGTCTCCAGAACTATCGTCCAGTCTCGAATCTACCTTACTTGTCGAAACTTCTGGAGCGGGTAGCCTTCTCTAGATTGTATGATTACCTACAGGAGAATGATCTACTCGACAATCACCAGTCAGCTTACCGTGCAAATCACAGTGTTGAGACCCTGCTCGTCAACCTGTCCAACACCATCCTGACAGAAATGGATGTTGGTAGGATCACAGCAGTCGTGTTATTAGACCTGTCGGCAGCATTTGATACTGTGGACCATCGTATTCTTGTTAATGTATTGTCATCCATTGGAATTCGTGACCACGCACTTGAATGGTTCATGTCCTATTTGGATGAACGGCAGCAATTGGTATGTGTAAATCATGAAAGATCTGATCCTGTCAAGCTCAGTTGTGGCGTCCCGCAGGGGTCAGTCGGGGGGCCGTTGCTGTTTTCCTTGTACATCACTAGGCTCAAGCAAGTTTTACAGCAGCATGATGTCAAGTATCACTCCTATGCAGATGACATCCAGATCTACGCATCGTTCCTTCCCAATCAAAATGACGCAAGTCGGACTGTCAAACTACTCGATGCTTGCGTCAAAGATGTGCAAACTTGGATGAACTCGAACTCACTCAAACTGAATGATAGTAAAACTGAATTAATTTTATTGGGTTCCAAATCAAATCTTGCTAAGATACAGTCGTTCAATATATCCATATCAGATTCTGTAATTCATCCTTCCTCGCAATGTCGTAACCTTGGTGTCATGTTAAACTCGTCTATGTCATTGTCAACTCATGTTTCTAGTATTTGTAAGTCAGTCAGATATCAACTGAGAAATCTAGGTTTTATTAGGAAATACTTAAGTCGTTCAACCACAGAGAAACTTGTACATGCTCTTATTTCATCACGCTTAGATTTCTGTAATTCTATTCTCTATCTGCTCCCTAACACACAACTTTCTCGACTCCAGAAACTGCAAAATACTGCTGCACGTATTGTCACACTTTCTTCTCGTAGAACCCACATCACCCCCATTCTCAAAACTCTTCACTGGCTCCCGGTATGTGACCGAATTATTTTTAAGTTGTTGTTGCTAGTTTTCCATTCCTTGTATGACTCTGCTCCTTCCTACAATATCAAGTTGATTGTTAAGTATAAGCCTACAAGACATCTTCGTTCATCTCAATCCTCCTTATTAGTTGTCCCTAAGACGCGCAGTTCCTGGGGGGATAGAGCATTTTCTCATTCTGGTCCGTCCCTTTGGAATAAGCTGCCAGTTAGTATTCGTAATTTAACTACCCTTCATGCCTTCAAAGTTGCTCTAAAAACCCATCTCTTTCTAAACAGTGCTATCTAATCATGTCAATGTAGCGTTATAATTTGTGTTTTAGTTTACTTTATTTTAGTTAAGAAGTTATATTTTTGTGATAGTATACATGTATGTACAGCGCCATGAGCGTCAGAGCCTGGCGGATACCGGCGCTA
Source organism: Strongylocentrotus purpuratus (assembly GCF_000002235.5). Taxonomy (NCBI): domain Eukaryota; kingdom Metazoa; phylum Echinodermata; class Echinoidea; order Camarodonta; family Strongylocentrotidae; genus Strongylocentrotus; species Strongylocentrotus purpuratus. The sequence continues at coordinate 12,718,036 of NW_022145609.1, forward strand.
TATAAATATCCATATTATTATTATTATTATGCAGACCCTAGGTATTTGACATTGCGCTAGCTGAAGTTTTTCTTCTCCATCATCTACAGGCCTGAGTCAGGTAGACATAATGAATAAAAATCTAAAACCAACAACTTCCTAAACAAGATGAGAAAGAGAGAGAGGGGGGGGGGGGGACGTTTGGGCAGTACAGAAGTGTAGAGGTGGAGGGGGGGGTTTGTATGCAGGCAGACCCTAGGTATTTGACATTGCCCCAGCCGATGTGTTTATTCCATTATCTACAGGCCTGAGTCAGGTAGACACAATGAATGAAAATCTACAACCAAAACTTACTAAACAAGATAAGATAGAGAGAGAGAGAGGGGGGGGGGCAACATTTGGGAAGTACAGAAGTATGAAGCGTGGAGGGGGGGGGGGCTTGTATGCAGGCATACCCTAGGTATTTGATATTACGCCAGCTGATGTCTCTCCCATCAACCACAGGCCTGAGTCAGGTAGACACAATGAATGTATGTCAGGATATATCTCATTATCTGATTTTCATTGCGGCCTTGTCAAATGCCCATTACTAATACCCCGTCTCTCTATGTTCTACATTTATAATGACCGAGTTAATGACATCCAAGCAATGCCTCAGTCACACAGCCAGACCGGCTCCCAATAGACACCAGACCGACCGATTCTTTACCATAGGATGTGATATAGGTCTGTTGTCGGTCTGATGTCGGTCTCATTGGTGTGACTGTGAATGTAGTGTGTACATGAATATCTTGCTGTCAACCTCCGAACCGGGTGATAAATAGATAGATAGACAGTGGAATTTTATACTTGGGATAAATATGGGAGTAGATTTTAAAGTAGTTAAGTAGAATACAGTGAACCCTGTATGTAAAGACCACTCAAGGAAGACAAATGCTGTCTTTATAAGCAGGTACATGTAGGCTTTATTTAAAAGTTAGTTTTGTACAGTTTTCAATGTGAAATACTTTTCATGGACAGATGCTCTTTCTATACAGGTGGTCACTGAAGCAGGTTTCTTTGTACCGGTATCAAAGTGTACAGAATGTATAAAAATATCAAAATCTACCTGACACACTAAAAGGCAAGAGAAAAGCAGAGTGCAAAGAGAGGGTATGACTCTATTCATATGTTGTGAAATCTTACAGGGCACTACAGGGATTTGAAAGGTGAAAATCTCAGAACTTGTAAAAGGGCCAAAGTGATGTAAAAAAATTGTAATTGAAAACTCTCCTAAAATTATAGTGGCAAAATAATTGATACACGTATTAGCAAAATTACAGGCATTTTTCATTTCAAATTTGAATTTTGCAACTGGCAGTGTTTTATTCACCCCACTTGTTATGTACAAAATAAGTGCTTCAATTTTCACTCAGAGGGATTTTTAAAAAAAAAGTCTTTTAATCTGAAGTTTGTACACATGCTTTCTTTCATAAACTCTTGCTGCTACAATTTTTGATGGCTTGCAAATCCCTGATAAGCGCTTCACACTTGTTTTGTACAAGAGGTTAAAAAATTGTCCCTACAAATACATTCATCAAAAGGTTCAGTACTTGGTTATGAAAAGAAAACGCATATTTTTAAAAACATCATTCTTGTAAAGGATACAGGTAATACTTGTCTGGAAATCTTCTAAACAAACACGACACGATATCACTCCAACGTTCCGAGTTCGATCCCTGCAAGAAATAAAACAAATTTTGAAATCCATTATCGCTCTTGAAAATATTTTTTCGTATTTAATCATTCATTGCCATGTTCGTGATCAGCAATACCTAGTATAATTTACAAATGTAGTATTATACATGCAAATACAGTTAACCTGTCTATCAGACCATCCAAGGAAGACAAGAAAAGTGGTCTTCATAGGCAGGTGGCCTTTACGTACAAGTTCCTTTAGTACATCTTTCAATGAGAAAAACATTTTCAAGGGAAACAAAATATTGTCTTTGTAGACAGGTGGTAGATACAGATGGTCGATAAAGCAATGGACACAAAATGTATTCTACACAAATATGTATTCACAATTAAACAGTGGAAATATCTTTAGGATTTGTCATCCTTGCCAGATAGCTATGTATTCTTTTCTCTTGTTGTGTAGAAGTAGAAGCCAATACATTTGATGTACGTACATGTAAGTCATATTACCTCCCTGGAATCAATTTCTGTCATCCTCGTAAGGATTAAATTGCTTTTATCTGCTTTTTTACGGACATTACTAAGTTAAACGCTTTGTGTAATGATGGGTTTGAAGTCACTTTGAAGGCCTTTTAATGAAATTTCTTACTCATAAAAATATCATTGTATTTTAGTGCTATGTACCTAAAGCCTGTCATGACTAAATGAAATTGTGAAATGAGAAAAAAAGTTTCATTAACAATATGTATTTTATGGGGCTAAATACTACATTTTTATTTTTTTTAAATTTTTTTTTTAAAGACTGATAACATCAGTACCTGGGTACACTTCCAAAAATTATGTCATTCAGTCATCCGAAAATAAAAATATATGAAACTCCCATTGCTGGTGTAGACGAGGTAAGTTACTCACATTTTAACATCACAGGATTTTTCATGGTTACAGAATGGGCATGTGAATTGAGTCTCCAGTGTTCCAAGCATCTTCTTCTTCTGGGGAGGCTTCTTCTTAGCACGACGTCTACCCATGGTGAATGAGTCTCCTTCAGAAGCTTTACAAGATACTGTCAAATGAAAAAGACGAATAAAATTTAAAACCATTTCTTATTCCATCTTATTCATGTACACATCAAAATATTTAAAGCCCCACTGCACTACTTGTAGCTACTTGCTCCCTCTATATAGGAAACAATGCCTAAGCGGTGCCTGTTGGTCCCCCATGATCGTCTTTTTTTTTATGTTAATGGAGAGCTTAAGGTAGTATCCAAATGCCAAGTCAAGTGATATGCAGACGATGCTGTACTGTTTTTTTAGTAGTAAAAAAAGTGAGGACATTGAATCGGCCTTGAACTTTGATTTAAAACTAGTTTATGAGTGGGTAAAACAAAAAAATCTGGCATTAAACCACAAAAAAACTGCATTTATGTTATTTGGTTCACAAATGAAATTGGCTAAACTTGAAAAATCTATTTGCATTTAACTCGAGCAACACCAAATCTCTCAGGTTTATATCTAGGAGTCTGGCTAGATCCAACATTGAGCTGGAAAGAACATGTGACAAAAACAAGTAAAAGATAGGGTCAAGGATAGCATTACTTGGTCGTTCAAAAAGATACCTACCTTTGGAGGGACTGAAGCTTCTTGCCAATGCATTAATTTTACCTTTATTTGAATATTGTTGTAATACATGGTCTAATTGTTCACAAAATGTCCGAGATGTAATCATTAAACAACACAAGAAAATGGTCAGAGTAATCCTGGGGGCCAATGTAAGAACCCCAACTCAAGAAAATTTGAATAAACTCAATTGGGTAAGTATTCAAAGTAGGTGGAATTATTTCAAATGTAAAATGATTTATTCTGTTTTTGAAAATCAAACTCCTGTCTATATTTTACAAATGTTTCAAAAAACCCAATCTGTACATAACATTAGAACACACAGTGCACAAAACGCAGGATTAATTTTACCCAAAATAAAAACCCAGATGGGGAAACAAAGTTTTTCATTTGATGGTGCGGCTTTCTGGAATACTTTACCTAATTTTTTGTTTAATGCGCCATCAGATTCTTCATTTACTCTTTTGTTTTTGGCGCTATAATAATTTTAATCATTGAACTAGTCCGTTGTGTGTTTTTTTGTTTCTTTCTTTTTTCTGAAATGTTGTAACTTAATTCATTTTGTTTCGATTTGGATTGCTTGTTTTCAATATGTTTGTTAATTTTTGTATTTATGTTTTAAGAATCATTAAAAATAATCATTGAATAACAAAGAAGTATTTTTATATTTGCGCTCACCTAGACAATTTTGATTGAATTTTGAAACTTTGAATCGCCACTATTACGTCGACTGATATTATCGCTTATTTAGAAGCGCTAAAAACAAAAGTAGAACTTACAAATCACAGAATTCGAACAGAAATTTAAAATGTCTACATTATCAATTAACATACCATTGCAATAAATTTTGGCATTGGCACACAAAATGCTGGACTTAGCTCATGCTGCAATCATAATTATAAACCTTTAGTTCAGTCAGGAATCACATGACGTGTACAAGAGCAAGCGCAGATCCATGGGGGAGGGCAAAAGAAAATCAAAATCAAATTAAAAAAATTTAAACAAACTTGCTTGTTCACCGACTGGCTGAGTCGCCGCTAAATATTTCCTGAAAAATTGGACAAAAAAAAAAAGTGCTCTTACCCCCCACCCCCCCCCCCAGCTAATTCACCGGCTGGCCGATTCGCCGCTAAATATTTTCTCACGAATAAGGCCCCCCCCCCCCCCCCCCCCCCCCCCCCCCCCCCCCCTTCTTGCCGCCGGCTGGATCCGGCACTGGGAAATATGAAGATAACACGCAAGGGGACCTGCACCACAAAGAATATAAAGACAGTTTTATACTGTTTCTCTTAATAGCCCTACTAGATAAATTGGTAATATCATTTAAAACAAAGTTTAATGAAAGTTATAATTTAAATTTGTCTTAGGAAATGTTTTTTTCAGACTAAAAAGTGTCTGTGGCATGTGGATCCGAGTCCCTGGGACTTGGATGATGAATCACGATAATGCCGATAATACTTTACTGATGATCAGATGACAAGTAAAGTTTATAAAGAACCAATTCCAAAATTCAGAAATGATTTTCGGTGACTGATGTGTCAGATGTGATAATTCACAACAGATAGGCCAGCACACAAACAAATTACAGTTCCTCTCTCAGCTCTCTTTATCAGTAGGGGCGCTGGTTCGAGAATGAGGATTGTCTTCATAAACGAGGATCGTCTGCATTTTTGCAGACGTTTCATATTTTTGATCGGCACATAGGCGATGCAAAAAACAGATACCGCAATGATTTTTCTTGATTAATTACATTGACTTTGTACAGAGACCTTCACATTATGAGCAATAAATAATAATCCTTGGGAAGACGGACAACCCATAAAAGTAAACAATGAACTAGATCTAGGGTTATTTCCCCCCAGGGAATCCATTTTTGGCATCGCCAGCCCGCAGAGCGCCGATGATAAAAAAACGTCCGCGAAAATGCAGACCATGCTCGTTTTTGAGGACGCATTTTGTCAGCGTTTATGGGGATATCCTCGTTTATGAGGACGATCCTCAATCTCGGACCAGCGCTCCTACTGTTTATACTTTATGTTCATGTGACCTTTGGAAAAGTTCGTTCCCGATTTTGGCGCATGCGCAGTGTGCAATTGAATTACGAACTCGCTTATTAAACTACCAATTTTAAGTGAAATCAGTTGAGTTTTGTACAGTGGTGTCTGAAATGTTGAGAATCAATAGCACAGCTTTTAATAAACAGTCAGGATAGTAATGCAGCTATGTGTGCTTGCGACACCATGCACCAAGGCAAAGCTTCATCAGCCATCAGCAGACATCATATTCATAAACTCAATTTTCAACGTGTGGGACTACTTAACTCAGTCATGTCATTAAGAATCCGACATTAAAATCACTTTACTACATTTTGTCCATTAAATAACATGATTTCAAAACAGCATAACAATTTAAATAGCCTAATCAGTTGAATTTTATACTCTGAAAGCTTGAAACACTAGGTAAACTTACTAAATCAATGTCACTTTGGTAGAAATGTGTTCTTCGCTGATCTTCGCATGTGTGTTCGCTGAAAGTTAAATTGACAACAAAAAAGAAGCGCACGCGCAATTTAATCATCGGATCGAGTCGATCGCGATTGGGCCTGTAGGCCTACTGGGGTGGGGCGAAGGACCGGAGTTGGCTTCAAGCCATGGGAGTGGGGGGGGGGGTGTTAGGGTTGTAAGACAATGTAAGAACATGTCTAATCTGGGATGAAAATAGAGTTTCTTCAGAGATGAAAAATGTGTTACCTGAAAATGTGTAAAAACCCTAATATCAATTCAGGCCGCTTGCCCGCTTCTGATACCCCCCCCCCCCCCCC